>NC_134101.1:119154549-119469171 GCF_000715075.1 Nicotiana tabacum
CTTCTTCTTCTTCTTCTTCTTCTTCTTCTTCTTCTTCTGCTCCTCCTCCTCCTCCTCCTCCTTCTTCTTCTTCTTCCTCTCCTGCGTCTTCTTCTTCCTGCTTCTTCCTCTTCTGCGTCTTCTTTTTTCTCTTCTGCGTCTTCTTCTTCCTGCTTCTTCTTCTACTTCTTCTGCTTCTTCTTCTGCTTCTGTTTCTGCTTCTGCTTCTACTTCTGCTTCTGCTTCTGCTTCTTTGCTAAAAATACCCAAAATGCTGCTGGTTTATTTTTTATTTTTAAATCTAACAAATATAGGATAAGATAAGAAATCTATTCTTGTTTCCAATTATGCTATCAATCAGCTTTTTGTTGAATGCTCAAAACAAGAAATTTGAAGCTAAATATATTGATATGCATAATATACAGAAAGGTAATATTTTTATTTTTCTAAATGGTCTATAACATGAGACAATGAAGAAAATATGAGACAAGAAAAGTAGTAGTACTAAAGAAGTTGGTATAGTCTTGGAAATTTCCACGGTCCGACTTATCTAAGCCTTTGCTTAAAGTGTGATTTACTTGAAGCTAGAAGGCATGTACACATACTCTCTTACTACCAAATCAGAGTAAACATGTCCTGTTTTTCTTCCCTCTTAATGCATCAGACCCAACCATTCATTCTGTACCACATTTAACAGTGATCACATTTAACAGTGATGAATGATCACAAGGTATTATTACATCATACCACTAATGAAAATGGGAAACATGCAATATAAGTAATTTTTGCAGTGTCAATTACCTGCTCATGGACTAGTGTTGTAAAAAGAGGTTAGGTTTGATTTATTATCACCCTCTTGCCGTTGATATACATATGAAACAGTTGCAAGAATGGAGCACGTGAAATGTGTGAGTACAAAACTACTCCTCAAGTATCTTCACCCAGTGTAGTACTGTATGATCCTGGCAACACACAATTACACCATGTGCTATTGGATTTTGTGCTTGAAAAGGAAAACAAAAAGATGCTTGGTATTACAACCCATATCCACACGCGTTAGTTCATGCCATATATTAGTTAACATAAATCCAAGAAGGAATTACCTTTGAGAAGATAAGTAGTTAATTCTATTGGTCTTAAGTGATACAAGGTATGTGAGGCTATCCCTTTTCTGCTTTTGCACGACTCCAATTGTACATAATGTAATGAACGAGCTTCCAAAGATACTCTACTCTTAGAAGCTAGCAGTACTTACATTGCTTTCCCTCTTATGGAACGATTGATGTTAATGTTGCTTCTCTTATTCTTATGTTATCAATGTTGTTGGTACTTCCTGATTCTTATAAGGTTCGTAATGAAGAGTTGGTCCTAATAACGTGTACAGAGGATACCGACCTTACGTCACTCCGAAAAGTTTAGAATGTGATTCCATGAGTTGAGCATGCATTATGTATATATATCTATTTTACTCTATCGAGCTGCGCTATAGTCGGTCGGGTACGACACATATTGTGAAACCACTGATCAGTTGGGTTTTACCGAGCTCCACGTGGCCGGGTACGATTCTACCGAGCCTTATGACGGTCGGGTACATTTTTATCGAGCCTATTATGGCTGGGTACGATATGATGATGATGATGCCCACAGAGGCGTATGTTTTAAAAGTTTATGTATACATACATATGTATCATGCATTTCATGTCAGTAGCCCTCAGAGGTACTCAGATGTTCCAGGTTCTATATTCTCTATCCCTGCTTACATTACTGTTCGTATTTATGGTTCCCTGCCTTACATACTCAGTATTTTATTCGTACTGACGTCCTTTTATTTGTGGACGCTGCATGTCATGCTGCAGGACCTAATATACAGGCAGGTGCAGCTCCCCCACCACAGTAGGTTGTCCAGTTCAGCAGTGATTGGCGAGATCCCTTCTCCGGACTTGCCGTGGTCTTGGTATGCATTTTTGTTATAGACATTATGGGTATGTCGGGGCCCTATTCCGGCTATGTTGCAGCACTTATGTTCATTTAGAGGCTCATAAACAAGTGTCGACTCATGTATAGTTTGGTATGCCTTGTCGGCTGGTTTTTGTTGTATAGTTTTTTGATTGTCTGGTCATCCCCTGCTATGTATGTTCATGCCATCATATTTTATTGTTGGTTGTCCATGATCCATGTCTACCATTTATATTGATCTCGTCAACCCTAAAAGATAATAAAAAAAGGTTAGATAAAATGTACGTTGGTGCTCGGCAAGTATGGTCGGGTGCTAGTCATGGCCCTCCAGTTTGGGTCGTGACACTTGATCATGTCAGTTCCTTTTATTTATAGATGGTTAAGACTGGACGAAGTCCTAGACGTGCACAACTTTATCTTGATACTCATAAGAAACAAGATGGAACATATGTGAATGAGGCGGAAAAGGAGATATGTGTAAGTTTCTTCTTTATTTTTGTGATTGTTGAAGGTTATTTATCCTTTATGGGTATGAAATCTAATATATGTATATAGCAACATCAGCATCACAAGGAACAAAAAGTTCTTCAGTTTTCTTGAAAAGTCCTCTTCTTCTCTTTGAGAAAGTTACTTGTCTTGCTGTTGCTTTATCAATTTTCTTAAGAAGTCTATTTATGTACGGTTTTACTTAAGAACTCAAGTATGGCCAGAAAGTTGGTAAGTTTGAACAAATATGTTTTAACCAGATTTCTGATATTAGCAGTTGGGATCTGCTCATTTGCTGTTAAAGACCACTACATGTAATATTCAAAGTAAGATAGAGCATATTGCTTAATACGAGGCAAAACGTATAATGCCTGTGAGCTTAAGTGTTCACATTCTTGCTGTTATGAGCTTTCTATTGCATGAGTTTCCATTGTCTGTATAATGCCTGATCTTAGCTCCCTAGTCCAATTTATAAGTGAATTTGGGTTACCTTGTTAAGTAGTAGCACCAGTTGCCTCTATCATGAAAATGAAATGTGCATGCGTGGAGGTTAGATAAAAGGTAGATAAGGCTTATTAACTGGTAAGAATTTGTTGAATCATTCCATTGATCCATTCTGCAACTCAATGTTCCTTTAACTGGCCTTCTTTTTTTCAAGAGTTATACTGGAATCTGACACTTGATTTCTGAACATCTATTACTAGGTGAGCTCATTTAAGTTATTCATTTGAAAGGTTATTTTCTATGTTGCATCAGCATTTTTCCAGTTCCTTTTAACAAGTCCCAATCGGCGAGAGAAAATGAGTAGAAAAGTTTCTCGTTAACTAGTACTGTATGGACTGGGAAGTACCATATTTATGGTTTATAGAAATTCATGTGTCCGTATTTGAAATTTTCACCAGATTTGGCTCTATCTTAGTTATAAGGGCAAAAAGCTAGCAACTGTCTGGAGTTAGATCTAATGTTATTCGATGTAAATATTCATGCCAACTTCTTAATTTACCTGTACTGCTACCTGCACTGGTTGTTCGATCAAATGCTCTAACCATATTCGATTTATGTTACTGCACCTTCATATGCCAGCAAATTGTTCTGCAAGAACTTGATATGATATTTAGGAACTTGAAACAGAGATCTCTTTTTTGCTTGTCTTGGTGTGCATTTAGTTACTTATTAATGTTGTGACAAATAATATGTAGGAAAATATTGAGCTTGCTTTGAGCCAAAGCATGGTGGATGAGTCTGAAGTTTCACCGAATGATGTTGTTGGTAAAGTGCTAGGAAAAGAGCACTCTGCAAGGGTAAGGTGCTTAGGATTAGGAGCTGTCCTAGCAAAGTTTTTAAACATGCAAGACCTCGTTTTTGTGGTATGAATGCTTCAAGTAGTGATGCTTCATGTTTGAACCATTTCCAAGAGAACTACAATAAATTGTTGAATGCTCACAACCAAAGCCAAGAGAACTACAATAAATTGTTGAATGCTCACAACCAAAGCCAAGAGAACTACAAAGAAATAGCAAATTCTAACAAACAAATGATGAATGCTTTCAAGGCATATATGATGATGAAAGAAGGGACAATACCGGAGCAATTTGCGGGGTTCTTTGCTTCTCCTCCTACAATGGTAAATAAACTTGCAATTTTTTTTCATCTGATATTATCTGCATCAGGAGATACTTATATAAAAAAACTAAAGATCTTCTTTCTCCGCTCTTCTTTAGTGGATCGATTGTACTTTATTCCTGTCAACACTTTCTTGTTTCTGGGATTATAGTTATATTTGTACTGCTCGAGAAATAACTCAAGTTATAATTAGCATTCAAAATATCTTATTGTTTTATTTTGTTTGCAGCCTAGATATGTAGCTAGTGGATCCCTATCACCCATGGGCGCAAGAAGATCATCTGATGGCAGTAATCCAAGTGGCAACAATTGAAGTTCTTCATAATTGAATTAGATAATTAATTATGACAATGTAATTATGTGTTTGGAGCGGATGTTAGAATGGCTAGGATGAATGTTTTATGTTAAAATTTAGTTTGACGCTACTGTATGCAGCTAGAAACATTGCTAAATCTGCTTTGAGCATTTTTGTAGCCCCATCATTTATATATGAAAGTAATACTTTTGTGATGCTAAATATGTTGATATTTCTAATAAGTGTTATCTTTTTTTTTTTTGGTTAGATTATGGTGTCGACCGGTTTATTAGTAGACAATATTCAAAGTTCAATATTTGTAAAAAATGCAGTAAAAGAAATTAATATGTTCAATGAATTGCGTGGGTTTTGACTGCCGGAACTTGTAAAAAAATATAATTTATTTTATAATTTAATAATCAATTTACGGGGGTTGAACTTTCACAAAATAACTTCTGCTAATTAATTACGGCAGTTGTGGCAGCGGTCGCGGCAGAACTCCAGTAAATTGATCGCGGCGAGCCTTCATGCAGCAGTTTTGCGAACCGCTGCAACAACAAATTGCGGGAGTTACTGACCGCTGCAATTTGTAAAAATAACTGCCACAATTTTACTGTTTTTTTTGTAGTGCCTGAACAAGAGGAGATTACCCGAAAAATAAGGAGTATGGAGTAGAGTCTCAAAAATATACAGGATTTGAGCAGGCGAAAGAGTGTATCCTATGCTAATCTGTGTATGTTCCCACACGTGCACTTACCCTTGGGTTTCAAAACCCCGAAGTTTGAAAAGTATGACAGGCATAGGGATCCCATAGCCCACCTCAAGAGGTACTACAATCAATTGCGGTGAGCAGGTGGAAAAGAGGAGCTTCTCATGGCTTATTTTGGAGAGAGCCTGGTCGGCATTGTTTGGATCAGGATATATCTCGGTGGCATATTTGGGATGAACTGGCTTGGGATTTTGTCAGGCAGTTTCAGTATAACATCGACATAGCCCCTAACAGGAATTCGTTGTCGAATCTCAAGAAGAAGTCCTCGGAAAACTTCCGAGAGTATGCTGTCAAATGGCGCGAACAAGCGGCCAGAGTCAAGCCTCCAATGGATGAAACAGATATGGTTAGTGTTTTTCTTCAAGCCCAAGAGGCTGATTATTTTCAGAATATGATGTCCGCGATGGGGAAACCGTTTGCCTAGGCCATCAAAATTGGTGAAATGGTCGAGAATGGTCTAAAAACAGGGCGCATATTGAGTCAATCTGCTATAAGGGATACCTCCCAAGCAATTCAAGGCGAGTATGGAGTTGTAGCGAACCGAAAGAAGAAGGAAGAAGTGGAAATGGCAACTTCAAGTGTAAGAAAACCCCGTCCACCCAAACCTTACTTCCCTGCAAGAGCCCCCACAACATTACTATCCCCATCAGGATGTGGCCTATGCTATGGTTCCTCAGCCACACACAGTGATGAATGCCCAGCCCTACGTTAGGCCACAATAATAGTTCAACCAAAACTGAGCTCTATTTCCCAGAATCAACCTCTTCGCCAAGTTCAGTATAATCCCCAACCTCCACAAAATAACTTCCCCTACAATGCTCGTGCATGGGAACCACCTAGGATGGCAAACTTCACGCCCATTGGTGAATCATATTCTAGCCTTTTCCCTAAATTTGTCCAGATGGGTCTGTTGCAGCCCGTACCCCAAACCAGGCAGAAACTAGAGTCGCCCTCATACAGAGCCGGTATTCGATGTGCTTACCATTCGGGAGCGGAAGGGCATGATATAGACAACTGTTGGACCCTGAAAAGGGCTGTTGAAATTCTCATAGAACAAAAGTGGATAGTGCTAAAGGACGATGACATTCCTAATGTGACCAACAATCCATTACCGGCTTACAACAACTGACCGATTATTGAAAGATTTGCGAAGATAGGGAGTTTGATCTTGCTTTGAAAGCCATAATTGCAATCGCTAATGTTGAAAAGAAGCCAAAGGCTGCCGCAAAATAAGACAAGGGGGAGAAGAAGAGTAAACCCACCCCTCAAAATACAGAAAAGAAAGTGGAAACCAAAACTGGGGCAGCGCCCTAAAAAATGTCGTTCTCTATGTTCCCCAGGGTCATAGGAAAGGACAAGTGACATTGATCCCGTCAAGAAGGTTTGAGCTAAACAAGGGATCTAAAATGTATGTGCCTAAAGGGACCTATGTGGTACGGGGGGCAGTAATTTCACCAAGGCTGAATGAGCCCGTGGTCATTGGCCGCGCACCGCAGAGGCCCATGACAGATCCTACTGCCGTCCCGTGGAATTATAAAAAGGTGTTAGTAACCTACAAAGGAAAAGAAGTCCTAGGAGAAGCAAATGAAAATAACTCGACGGAGAGATACCTCAATATGGAGGAAGTGAATAAAGCCACGAAGAAGCTTTTCCCACTCAAGAAGCCAGTTAGTGCTGAAGAAGCAGAAGAGTTATTCAGGAAAATGAAAACTGCGGACTGTGAGATAATTGACCAACTCTGAAAGTCTCCTGCTTATGTCTCTTTGTTGTTTCTATTAATGGATTAAACCGAGCATCAGAAGGTGTTGATAAAAATCTTCAATAAAGCCTATGTCCCAATTGAAACCACTATTGAGCAACTGGAAAGGATGGTAGAAAGATTTTTCACAATCAATCAGATCTCCTTCAGCAAGAATGATTTGCCCCCGGAAGGGGCCACCTACAACAAAGCCCTCCATCTGACAGTTAAATGTGAGGGATACTATGTGAAGAGAGTCATGCTAGATGGCGGGTCCGGAGTTGATATCTGCCTTCTCTCAACTTTGCAAAGAATGAAGATTGGGACTGAGAGAATCAGGCCTAATAACGTCTGTGTGCATGCCTTTGATGGTATCAAATGAGACACTATAGGTGAGATTGATCAGATCTTGACTATTGGTCCTGTAGATTTCGAGGTGACCTTTCAGGTCCTAGACATGGATACTTCCTACAATTTTCTCTTGGGAAGACCTTGGATTCACGTAGCAGGGGTTGTACCTTCCACTCTCCACCAGATGGTGAAATTTGAATATGAGGATCAGGAGATTGTAGACCATGGAGAGGACGAGCAGTCAATTTATCGGGACCCATCAGTCCCATGTCTTGAAGCTAGGGAAGGAAGTGAACATATAGTCTATTAAGCTTTCGAGGTTGTGGTCGCAGACCAATGTGAATAAGGAAGCCCTTGTACTCAACCCTTTCTCTCAAATACGTCAATTATGGTTGCCAAGGAAATGATCAAGCATGGTTATAAACCCGGGAAGGGGCTAGGGATGTCATTGCAAGGAATCACAGAACCTATCACTCTTGTTGCTAGCGAGAAGTTCTTTGGTGTGGGTTTCCAAGCCACACCAGCTGATGAAACATGGGCAAATGAAAGAAAGAACAACGGTTGGGTCTTGCCTCAGCCGATCCCGCATCTGTCCAAAACCTTCGTCAAGCCTAAGTACAATGAAGAAGAAGAAGATGAGGCCTTCACGGCCGAGGAAATAGAAGAAATATGTGGAGCTATGAGACAGATGTTGTATGAAACCCATATGGTCCAACCGGGAGAAGGCTCGAGCACCGTTGAGGTGTTGTATATGGGGCCCGATGCCAAGTTACAAAATTGGAAGGCTACTCCATTCCCAGTAAGACGGGAATCCCGGTAGTCCAGTCTTTCCACATTTTCTACATCATGAGTTATTTCAGTGTGTAACTCGGATGTTTCTTTTAGTTTATTGTCTTTAATTTCTAATGTAAGCCCTGTTATCTTCAAAATTTAATGAAATGAAATCAATATTTTATCGTTCATCTCTCTTTATTCTTTCTGATTTTTGTTTACTTTTTCTTATTTCTTCTTTTAGTTCTAATAATGCGGCTTTAAATAACATGACATGCTTGTGGACTTAATGCCCAGATCCAAACACGCTATCTAATTGTGAAATAATGAATCAAGAACCGGAATATGATGAAGAGGAGGCTTTTAGGGAAATAAATTGAGAATTGGAACAATTTGAGAATAAACCTAAGCCGAACTTAAATGAAATCGAGCCGGTTAATTTGGATAGTTCTGAAGAAGTCAAAGAAACCAAGATAAGCATTCACACAGACGAAAAAAACAGGGACGCATTGATCCAAATTTTGTTTGAGTTCAAAGATGTGTTTGCTTGGTCAAACAATGACATGCTAGGACTAAGTGTCGATTTGGTGGTCCACAAGTTGCCGACCTACCCCGATTATCCTCCTATCCAGCAAAAGCAAAGAAAGTTCAAAACTGATATCAGTGACAAAATTAAAGAAGTGGTCACAAAACAGTTGAAGGCAGGAGTGATCCGAGTGGTTCGGTACACCACATGGTTGGCTAATGTAGTTCCCGTACCAAAGAAAGACGGGAAAACTCGAGTGTGTGTGGATTACAGAGATCTGAACAAAGGAAGTCCCAAGGACAACTTCCCTTTTGCCGAACATCCACATCCTTGTTGATAACTGCGCCAAACATAAGATACAGTGTTTCGTGGATTGTTATGCAGGATATCACCAGGTGTTGATGGATGAAGAGGATGCAGAAAAGATAGCTTTCACCACACCCTAGGGCACCTACTGTTACAAGGTCATGCCTTTTGGTCTGAAGAACGCCGGGGCAACCTATATGAGGGCCATGACTGCCATTTTTCATGACATGATGCACCAATAAATTGAGTTGTATGTAGACAATGTAATCATCAAATCTAGGACCCAGGACGACCATGTTCGGGACCTGAGAAAATTCTTTGAGCGGCTGCGTAAATATGATTTGAAGCTAAATCCGGCCAAATGTGCATTTGGGGTTCCGTCTGGCAAACTCTTGGGATTTATAGTCAGTTGGAGGGGCATCGAGTTAGACACAACAAAGATAAAGTCTATTCGAGATTTGCCTCCTCCAAGAACCAAGAAAGAGGTTATGAGCCTGCTGAGAAGGTTGAACTACATTAGCTGATTCATTGCTCAGTTGAGTTCTACATGTGAACCCATCTTTAACCAGTTAAAGAAAGATGAAGCAATTAAATGGACAGATGAGTGCCAAGAAGCCTTTGACAAAATCAAAGAATATTTGTCGAACCCGCCAGTCTTGGTCCCACCTGAACCTGGGAGGCCTTTGTTTCTGTATTTGACAGTCTTGGAGAATTCTTTTGGATGTATCCTCGGGCAACATGACGTGACCGGGAGAAGAGAGCAAGCAATCTACTATTTGAGCAAAAAGTTCACAAGTTATGAAGCCAAATATACCCTGTTGGAAAGGACTTGCTGCGCCCTAACTTGGGTCGCTCAGAAGCTTAGGCATTGCCTGTTGGCCTATACCACTTACCTCATCACCAGGTTGGATCATTTAAAGTACTTATTCCAGAAGCCAATGCCCACAGGGAGGTTAGCAAAATGGTAGATCCTGCTCATTGAATTTGATATAGTTTATGTTAGCCGCACACCAATGAAAGCCCAGGCTTTAGCAGATCACTTAGCCGAAAACCCTGTTGATGATGAATACCATCCCTTGAATACCTACTTCCCAGATGAAGAGGTAAATTCAGTTGAGGTAACATCAGAAAACACCAATGCATGGAAAATGTTCTTCGATGGCATTGTGAACGTAAAAGGCGTCGGAATTGGGGAAATCTTGATCTCACCCATGGGTCAACACTATCCAGCCACAGCTCGACTTCGGTTTTTCTGCACAAACAACACTGCCGAGTATGTTGAAGAACTATTGATCATGGGAGATTCGGACTTGATTATCCGACAAGCTCAAGGTGAATGGGAAACCCGGGATATCAAGCTTATTCCATACAGGTAACATGTGGAGGATCTTAGTAAACGCTTCAAGTTAGTCGAGTTCAGGTACATTCCTCGTTTTCACAATGAGTTGGCTGATGCACTCGCTACTTTGGATTCGATGTTGCCATATCCAAGCAATCTCCACATTGACCCATTGAAATCCAAATCCGAGAAAGGCATGGTTACTACAATACGGTTGAGGCAGAACCAGAAGTTCGGCCATGGTACCATGATATCAAGATGTTTCTGGAAACTAAAGAATATCCTGATCAAGCCAATGGAGACCAAAAGAGAACTATTAGACGACTTGCAAGTGGTTTCTTCTTGAGCGGCGAGGTCTTCTACAAAAGGACTCCAGATATCAACTTGTTAAGATGTGATGACGCCGAAAAGGCCGGAAGAATCATGTATGAAGTGCACGTAGGAATGTGTGGACCCCACATGAATGGGTATGTTTTGGCGAAGAAGATCCTTCGAGTAGGCTATTATTGGATGACTATGGAAAAAGATTATTTCAGTTTCGTCCAGAAATGTCATTAGTGTCAGGTGCACGGTGACCTGATTCATGCACTGCCTATGGAACTACATCCCATGTCAGCACCTTGGCCATTTGTTGCCTGGGGTATGGATGTCATTGGGCTGATCGAGCCAAAAGCTTCAAATGGGCATAGATTCATATTGGTCGCTATAGACTACTTTACAAAGTGGGTTGAAGCAATTACTCTCAAATCTGTCACTAAGAAAGCGGTGGTAGACTTCGTGCACTCCAATATCATCTGCCATTTTGGTATCCCTGCAACTATCATTACGGATAATGTTGCAAACTTGAATAGCCATTTGATGAGGGAGATATGCGAACAATTCAAGATAACGCATCGGACTCTACCCTTTATCGGCCTAAAGCTAATGGTGTTGTTGAGGCAACAAACAAGAACATCAAAAGATTTTGAGAAAGATGATCCAAAGTTCCAGGCAATGGCATGAAAAGTTGCCGTTTGCATTATTGGGATACCGCACTACTGTGCGCACATCAGTCGGAGCAACCCCATATCTTTTGGTTTATGGTACTGAAGCCTTGGTACCTGCAGATGTTGAAATCCCTTCTCTTCGGATCATTATTGAAGCTGAGATTGAGGACAATGAGTGGGTCAAAGCCCGTTTGGAACAGTTAACCCTGATCAATGAAAAACGAATGGCCGCAGTCTGCCACGGGCAGTTGTATCAACAAAGAATGGCCCATGCCTACATACTCAGTACCGCTGTGGTGTACTCATGCCCCTTCTGCGCATGTTTTTCATGTGCAGATCCAGGTACTGCTACTCAGGCCTACCATCCTTGAGAGAGGCGAGTGCTTAGAGACTTCAAGGTACATCTGCCGCGTCCGCAGACCGAGAAGTCCCTGTTTATTCACACTTTTACTATTTTGCCCTTATGTACTTCTGTTCTTATTAGACAAAATTCCGGAGTTCGAGCTATGTAGTATTTCTTTTTCTTAGCTTGTGATTCGTGGGTTTCCAGGTCTTGGATTTAGATATTGGTTTTGAGATCTATATAAATATGGTGTATGCCGAGCGGCACATTTAACACTATTATTGCCTTATTTCTATTTTTAAATTATTTTACTTTCGCAAGTTTTGGTTATCTTCCGCAAGTTTAGGCTTACTTAGTCGTAGAGACTAGGTGCCGTCACGATGGTTCAAGGAGGGCGAACCGGGGTCGTGACAAATGTTTACGTAAAATATTGATATAAGAATGGGCCAAGGAGCAGTTAGCAGTTGATTCAGGTAAAGCCTGGTTATGGCTAGACAAGAAGATATAGATAAATCAATAGATCATGCAAGATAAACATAGTAAAACCCACTATAATGAATTCAGCCTCGCAGTTATGACATCGTGACCCTTGAGAAATATTTAGATAGGAGTTTGGGTAGTCAAAGGTACTTTATGAGTGTTACAGAGATAAAAGAGAGTGACACTGGGAAGACAGTCAAAATATCAGTTCAGAAGCAACCCTACAAGCACACGAGCGTGGAAATAAGTAACTACGGATAATTATAGATGAGGAAGGACACTAAAAATTCCTCCGAGTATATGATGTAATAAGCTCACAGCTTTGCAAGAGTCAGAAAGTCCTCCCTAAATACTGCAATGAAAATACTAGTTGAGAAAATAAGGAATAAGACTTCAACCTAAGCACAGTGACCTAAAAAGGAAATGGTCGTGTAACAACAGTCTCACAACAACAGTATAAGCGCTCCAAAGAAAGTGACACCTACCATGGCTAATGAATGAGAAGTAAAATCAAAAGTAATATTCAAGATCATATGAGTTACCCAAAAACTCCAGCATGCGTGGGAACTAAGATAAGCTAAGTATGCACGCAACAAGGGGGCAGAAAGACCAGGAAAAGTAATAGCTTACGTTTAAAGAAAGCTGAGAAGGAACGAAAGGAATTATTCGATCAATGATCCAGAGTTAGTTACATTATGAACGCACTTAAGAGTTCGGAGTATTATCCATGCAGCATATATGTTGATAATCATACAGTCGTAGAAGATTCCGGTATAAGTTAAACGAAAGAATTGAGCCCAGGTCACAGACAAATGATTGAATCATTAGAAGATTGAATCATGGATATTCCATAGCGTCCTTAAAGGGATAAAGTAATAACTAACACCATGAGTCGTAGATCGGAAGATAACTTAATCTTACATAAAGGTTGATCAGAGGAAAGAGGAAACTAAAGAGTTACATCAACTAAGTAAATTAGGAGTTTGATTATTAAAACCAGGAAATTATGGACATCGTTATTGAGAACATTGTAGAATCACTCTTAATATCATAGGTGCAAGAGAGATAGTACAGTAGCCATATTTTATGATAGCTCTACGATAAAACCAGGGTACCAGCCTTATAAGAAGTCAACATGAAGCTCCTACCTGGATTGTGTATGCACTAGTGATGCAGGTATTATAATAGAGCTTCAAGTTATGGTCGTGAATTATACCTATGTGGAAGGGAGGTCGTGAAAGAGATAGAAGATACGATGTGAGATTTTAAGGTAAGTAAGGTAAATGTGAACAACGTACGGGATTCTCAAATGCAGAAGGCTGTGAATAGTCCATACTTCGGATAGAAGGCTAGAAGCATGGAGATTCAGTATCCAGGAATGATAGCTGCATCGTCAATGGTATATTTTCCAGCCTATGGGTTCTAGGTACCAAGAGATCTATCCAAGAGAGTAAAGAAGAGTTGGAGATGATGAAATGTCTCGCTTTTATGTTCCAGAATAATACAAGAAAATCTATAGTGAAGCAAGATTGCGAGCAGTATAAATGGATATATGTAGGTCACAAGATAAAGTAAGATAAAGCGTAGGTTGCAAGCTAAAGTATGATAGAGCGACAAGGTTTTAGGAAGACAAGAGTAAGAACAAGAAAGGGTGAGTAAAAAGGTGACGAGAATGGATAAGTCCTCGGGATTAAGCCATAAAAAACAAGAGAGCTGATGGTTTCTCTAAATTATACAAAGTTTAGTATAGTTTGAATGAACTCAAACGAGTCTAAGACTAAGGCATTTAAAAGAGATGGAATATTTCCCTGACAGTACAATGAGGGTGTAATTGTGATAGATAAAGGATGACGTTTGGGCCTTCGATTGAGTAATGATTTTAAGGGCATTTCATGAATTGTACGGTATTCAAATACCCACGTAAGGTGGATCACATTGGGATGCTATGAAATACGATTATGAAAGTATAGTATCGGCCCAGGTGTATTAATCTAATCACTTCAGATATCCCCCGATGAGATGTAAGCCCTAGTGGTAAGGTATTACATAAAAAAGTTTCAAGTTATCAGTAGTATATTGTAGATCAATATTCAGGTGAATCAACAATGGAGGGACAATAGTCACAAAGTATAAGATGATACTAGGCCGTCATTCTTAAACAGTAATGATAAAGCATTAAAGGACTTAGATTTATACATATGGGATAAGAAACAAGAGTAAGATGGAATTTGGTAGCTGACCTCCGCAACAATAAATCGAAGTAAGAATTATGGTATAGTATGACCTACGTAGATGTAGTAAAGCTAGTGACACCCGGAGGGACAACTTGACATAATTTTATATATACTCACAAAGCGAAGCCTAGAGATTGGCTAAAAGTTGGAGGAAAGAGAAGAGAGGAGTTGTATAGGCGCACATACAAAGTTAGAAGTCGTAAAGGCCGCATGATAAAAGGTAGCAACAGTTATGAGATTAGAAGGATTCCGACTACAAGTCCTGGTGTGAGAAAGAGGCTTAAAGGGGGAAATGCCCTGGTCTTTGGATTTATTCATAGAACAACTGCCTAAATGGCAAGGAGGGTATCATGGTATTCACAAAAGCTATAAGTTATAAAAATGATAAGAGCATCAGTCAACATTCGAGGACGAATATTCCAAAGGGGGGAATGATGTTACGCCCCGCAATATTACATCGATATTACGTCTTGCAATATTATATTACGATGATGTTATGCCTTGCAGTACTATATTACGTTGATGTTGCGCTTTGCAGTATTAAATTACGATGATGCTGCACCCTGTAGTATTGTACGTTGAATTTGTCGTAAGGTAATTGACATCAGTCCAAGGAAAAGATTATTTGGAGATTATAAGGATTATGCTATTTCAAACAAATAATGAGTAAATTCGTGAAAGTGAGAGAGGAAGCAAGTCAATGAAAATGAATTTTCGTCCAAGTTTGGCATGTTGGGATAAATTTAGGCCGAGCATTAATACTCAATATTTATGGAGTAGTACCATACAAGGTACTATATGACCATGATAGTATGATGTATAAAGTGTATTAAAAATAAGTAGAATTTTAAGTAATTTGAGATAATTTTTAATTATGCGGGTAATTGGTTAATTACCGGGTAACGAGACATTACCTAATTACCCAATAAGTGGATAAAGATTAACTTTCCCCACCCCACCCCACCCCACCCCACGTGGCAATAAAGAGCTAACCAAACAAATGACTCATGGTCCATTTTGATTAGGTGGCAAACTAATGCCTTAGTTACATAATAACACATTTCTAACATTCTCAATACATTACAATCAGATGGATACCAATTTGAATCCTTACAAAACTCTACAATCAAACAATAGCAATTCATTCATATCTTTCCAATTCAAAGACACTACATCGGTCAGTAACAATTCCTACAAAATATTCCGAACATCTTCAAAGAGATTTCTAAGAAATATTCAACCAATTCCTACAAAATAAATCCAACGAGATTTCTTAGCACATTAACAACATGAGATTTGGCGATTCTAAGGGAGTACGGTGCAACCTTTTTCAAGAATATCATACGTATTTTTCTCTACTCTAGGTATGTTAAGGCTACCCCTTCTTTCTTTTTGGTATGGTCCAAATTAAACAGAAGAAACGAGGAAACACACGGTTTTCATAAATTACTTTATTCATAGAAATACTAGGGGTATCTATATTCTTGATTCCCCATGTGAATTATTATTATCTTCTGTTCATGGGTCCCAGAAAAATACGTATTTGATAATAATTATCCAAAAGGCATATGGATTTTTATGGCATTCCAAGAAAATCTTATAAATGTATTTCTTATGCATTTCATGCATTTATACATGTACATTGACCCATGACCATATGGTGTTATATAAGCGTATATATGTATATTATATTTATATGGGATATGGGAAAACAGTTACGACGTTATATATGCACCACCACCTGATCAGCTGGTATGCGTTGATGATTTTGCCCACGGTGGCCGAGATTATATGATGGGATGCCCTCAAAGACTTTATGATATTATGAACACATGTACCTATGCATGACATGATATTTATATGTATAGGCATGACATTTTAAATATTAAAGGATTTCACATAGTTATTCATATGTACATGTCGAGTCTTTTACTCCATGTTTCTCTCATGTCTATTATTTTTTGATTATCATTCCTTACATACTTGGTACATTATTTGAACTGACGTCCCTTTTGCCTGGGGATGCTGCATTTCATGACGAAGGTCGTGATAGACAGGTTGAGAGTCCTCCAAGTAGGCGATCAGCTCAGAGAAAGATGTTGGTGCACTCCATTTGCTCTGGAGTTGCTTGTTTGGTCAGTATGATATAGATGTGTATTGTTTGGTATGGCAGGACTCAGTCCCAACCTTTACGATATTATGTATTCTTAGAGTCTTGTAGATATATGTCATGTATATAGATTCTTGTATGGCCTTGTCGGCCTGTTTTGAGTATATAAAGGATCATACCATCCTCATAGGCCCGTAGGTCATATGTATAAATTTGGATTACATGTTGGATTGTCCAATGTCTAGTATTTCTCCATGTTTTATTCTACATATCTCACGATAGCCTCTCTGGCTCATTTACCTATGATAGTATGATACGAAAAGATATGTTATGTTAGTACTCGGTTGAGTAAGGTACCAGGTGCCCATCAAGGCCCATCGGTTTGGGTCGTGACTGTATAAGCATATTCAATCGTTGTAAGACAAGAACTAGTCTTGGTCTTCTTTCTTTGTAGTAAAAATATTTCCATAGTCTTTTAAATATTTCTAGTCTTCTAAATATCTCTTTTAGCTTTTCTTACTCAATAATGGAGTAATATCGTTTGGTTGGGATAGTTGATGGAGCTTGGTATATTTTATAATAGTATCTCAGTTTTTATATTCTTGGCTTGAAACTTTTTATTTACATTTCATACTGTGCTGAAATCATGGTTTTTAATTACTCTATCATCACATCTATATATTTTATCTCTAATTTATTCATATATTAATTTTGTAATTATCGCGGAGCAAAATTAATATATAATAACTGATGAATAAAATAGTAGCGTGAAAGTAATTTTTCAGTAATCTATTATTTCAAGTCAGTAATTTTGCTTGCCTCAATTTTAATTCTCATGGAGGAATTTTTGTAAGCAAGATTATTGATCCTTGGTAAAAATATTCTCACGAAGTTCTTACTTTCTTTTAGCTCAATTCAAGCAAGAAAAATATTTCGGTTAAATGTCACTACTCTTTAATTGATTAATTAACATAATTCTCACGGAGTGTTATTAATTGATTATTTCTTAGTGAGTAAACTATAATTGTATTAGAAATAAGCAATTATTCTTACAGAAATAAATGTAGAAATTAAGATTTTATTATAGTAATATTATCAAGTGAATTCACTGATTCCCAACTATTTTTTAATTATAAATCTTCCAAAAGTTATTTGTTTTGTTTAAATATTACAAGTCTGTAGCATAAATTATCCAATCTCTATGGGACGATATCATAAACTATTATATAATTTGACAGAGTACGAGTAGCAAGATCTTATACGCATTGGCCTCGTCAAATTTTTGGCGCCATTGCCGGGGATTGGCATACATCTACTTCAGATTAAATATTTTATTACTAATTTGAGAATTATTATTATTATTATTATTATTATTATTATTATTATTATTATTATTATTATTATTATTATTATTATTATTATTATTATTATTATTATTTTTGTTAGTATTTTCACTATCTACTATTAAGTACTTCCTACTACTTCTATCATTAGTTTTCCTTTAGAATATTTAGTATAATATTACTAATACTTTTATCTACAAATAGTATTCTAACTTTATCTCTAATTACTATTATTTACTAGTACTACCTTTACTTATATTTAATATATATTATCGTACTTTTTTTTTTGTCTTTGAAAATTTCATTAGTTATTTTATTAATTACTAGTACTGCTTTAGAAACTATTATTTTTTTTTCTCTTTAAAATTTTAAGTAGTTTATGAACCGCTCTTCTACAATAAAGTTGGCTAGTTACGATCCAGAAATTGAAAAATCTCCTCGATTGTGCAGGAAAGGAAAAACATCATCTTCTCAAAGCATATCTAGTGAAGGAATGGAGAATCAGGGAGTAGAAGACATTCAACCACCAGTCCATGTGGAGGATTAGTTTAATGAAGTAGCATCAAGGCCAACAAACAGAATCCTAAGGGATTATGCTAGACCTGACCGCTTCAACTGTGAATCTAGTATCAGAAAACCTCCAGTGGTAGCCAACAACTTTGAAATCAGGACTGACCTGATTCAAACAATTCAACAGTCTTGCATCTTCACTGGAGACGCAAGTAAAGATCCACACAGTCATTTAATTGACTTTCGGGAACGTATTGAAACAACTAAATATAATGGAGTACCTCCTGAAGCTATCAAGTTAAGGTTATTTCCTTTTTCTTTAAAAGAGATGACAAGACCTGATTGCGAAGTTTGCCACAAAGTTCCATTACCACATGAGACCAAATGACTCAGAAGTTTTTAAACAAATATTTTCCCCCTTCTAAAACCACAAAGTTAAGACAAGACATCTCTAATTTATTGCAGACTGACACTGAGTCAGTTTATCAAGCTTGGGAAAGATTAAAAGCAATATTAAGAAAATGTCCACACCATGATATTCCTGAACACAAGCAGCTGTATATTTTTTATCACGGGTTAAAACCCTTTGCTAGAAATGTGATTGATGCAACTGCAGGAGGTTCTGTAATGGGAAAAACCACAAAGGAAGCACTGCAATTATTGAACGAGATTTCTGAGAATGTCATCCAATCGTCATCTGAACGTGTAATCATCTAGAAGGCTGTTACTATAAATCAGCTTGATGCTTTAAATACACTAACGTAGCAAATTACTTCTTTGGCACAAAAGTTTGAATCTTTTCAGGTGAATACACAACAACCAAGCCAATCTAAGGCTTGTGACTTGTAAGGAGGAAACCATCTAAACCATGAATGTCAAGCAAACAATCATAATGACGAACAAGTCCATTCTGTCGGTTATAAAGCGTACCTTTTTGGGAGTCCAATGGCACAAAAATATCCAGGATTTCAATGGAGCAATCCAAATGGTGAAAAGAACTCTCAAAGCTGCCAGAAGCAACAAATACAAGGTCCGTCGGGATACCAGAATCAGAACCGTGGGCAACCAAACTATAGACCCTATCAACAAGCAGGGCCATATCAGCAAAGGCCTCAACAAGATCATTCAAGTTTTGATGACCTTTTGTACAAGTACATTAAGGTCACTAATGAAAAGATGGAAAGCCAGGGTTCAGCCATCAAAAATTTGGAAATGCAATTAAGTCAACTGGCAACTCTTGTGTCAGAAAAGATTCAAGGTCCCTTGCCAAGCAATATAGAGAAAAATCCAAAAGAGAACCTTAAGACCATCACCTTACGGTTAGGTAAGGATCTTGATGAACCATATGCAGACAAGTCAGAACAACAGGTAAACAATGGTAGAATGTTGAAATACCCTCTGAACTATCTGAAGAGAAAGAAGTCAAGAAAAAAAAAAGAAAATAATATTGAAAAATTGACCCCTTTCTCTGTGACAATTCCTTTTCCACAAAAACTGAAAAGAGAAAATCTTGATAATCAATTTTCAAAGTTTTTGGAGATTTTAAAATAAATCCACATTAATATTCCTTTCACTGATGCTTTGTTGCAAATGCCTTCTTATGCCAAATTCCTAAAAGAAATTTTGTCAAGTAAAAGGAAATTGGAAGAAGTTTCTGTGGTGATGCTTATTGAAAAATGCAATGCTATACTTCAAAATAAGCTACCACAAAAACTTGGTGATCCAGGTAGTTTTACAATATATTTTGAAAAAGCACTTTGTGATTCTGGAGCTTCAATTACTTTGATGTCATTTTCTATCTTTAGAAAATTAAATCTTGGTGAAATGAAAGAAATAGGTGTTTCTCTTCAATTTGCAAATCAAAGTACTAATAAACATAAGGGAATAATTGAAAATGTGCTCGTAAGAGTAGATACGTTTATTTTCCCTGTAGATTTTATAG
Organism: Nicotiana tabacum; assembly: GCF_000715075.1. Classification (NCBI taxonomy): domain Eukaryota; kingdom Viridiplantae; phylum Streptophyta; class Magnoliopsida; order Solanales; family Solanaceae; genus Nicotiana; species Nicotiana tabacum. The sequence continues at coordinate 119,174,637 of NC_134101.1, forward strand.
TACTTGAAATGAAGGAATGTCCTGATGAACCAATCATTTCGGGTAGACTATTTCTTGCCTCGGGTAGACTATTTCTTGCCTCATGTAGACTATTTCGTGCCACAAGTAGAGCAATCATAGATGTCCATCAAGGAAAACTGATTTTGAGAGTTGACGAAGAAAGAGACATTTTTGATATGCAAAAGATATTAAGATTTTTAGGAAATGAGACATCATCTTCACGTTTTTTGATTGACATGCTTAATTATCTTACAGATGAATTCAAAGATGATCAATTGATTCCAGACTTAATAGAAAGATGTTTGGCCAAATCTGACACCATACAAAATGATGATCCTATCATCAGAAGAGAAGCCGAAATACTAGAAAAATATTTTGAAGAGGAGGATATGCAACCAGAACAAGTTCAACCAAAAATTGAACTCAAAGTTCTCCCATCTCATTTAAAATATATTTATCTTGAGGAAGAATTATTTCATCTTTTCTTACCGTAGGACAAGAAGAAAAACTGATTAAAGTGTTGAAAGCACACAAAGGAGCCTTGGGATAGACTATATAAGATATCAAAGGGATTAATCCAACTGTTTGTACACACAGAATTCTCATGGAGGATAGCAACAGACCAATAGTCCAGTCCCAAAAGAGATTGAATCCAGCAACGTAGGAAGTAGTAAAAAAGGAGATCGTAAAGCTTCTGGCGATATGAATTATTTATCCCATTTCAGATAGCCCTTGGGTAAGCCCTGCTCAGGTAGTACCAAAGAAAGGAGGTATGACGGTTATAAAAAAGAAAGTAATGAACTTATACCTACCAAAACTGTCACAGTATGGAGAGTCTGTATTGATTACAGATGTCTCAATGATGCCACTAGAAAAGATCATTTTCCTTTACCATTTATTGATCAAATGTTAGAAAAAATTGCAGGATATAGGATTTACTGTTTTCTTGATGGTTATTCAGGGTATAACCAAATACCAATTGCACCTGAAGATCAGAACAAAACAACTTTCACATGTCCTCATGGAACATATGCCTATAGGAGAATGCCATTTGGTATATGCAATGCCCCTGCTACATATCAGCGTTGCATGTCAGCAATTTTTTCGGACATGGCTGAAATATTTCTTGTAATTTTTATGGATGATTTTACACTCTTTGGCAAAACATTTGAGGATTGTTTTCACCACTTGACCTCAGTTCTTAAGAGATGTGAAGAGACAAACTTGATTCTTAGTTGGCAAAAATGTCATTTTATGGTTACCGAGGAAATTATTTTAGGACATAAAATCACTGCTAAAGGGATAGAAGTTGATAAGGCTAAAATTGATCTTATAGAAGGATTACCCCCTCCCACAACTATTAAAGGCATTAGAAGCTTTCTAGGTCATGCAAGTTTTTACAGACGGTTCATAAAAGACTTTTCAAAGATTTCAAAACCGTTAACTAACTTTTTGATGAAAGATATTAAGTCTGATTTTTCAGGTGATTGTTTGAAAGCATTTGAGACACTTAAGGAAAAGTTATCAGCCGCCTCTATAGTTGTGTCCCCGGACTGGAATCAACCTTTTGAGGTCATGTGTGATGCTAGTGATACAACAATAGGACCTGTTTTAGGCCAGAGAAAAGATAAGATCTTTCGTCCCATTTACTATGCTAGTAAAACAATAAATGAGGCTCAACAAAATTATGCCACAACAGAAAAAGAGTTACTAGTAGTAGTATTTGCTTTTGATAAGTTTCAATCTTATTTGATAGGAACCAAGGTCATTGTTTTATTGATCATGCAGCTTTAAAATACCTCTTAGCAAAGAAAGATGCTCGACCTAGATTGTTAAGATAGATTTTACTTCTACAAGCATTTGACCTTGAGATAAAAGACAAAAAAGGAACAAAGAATCAAGTAGCTGACCATTTGTCTAGATTAGAAAATTCCCCCTTGAGTTTACCGAAATAAAGGAAGAATTTTATGATGAACATATTTTCTCAGTTAACTGAATTGTGACTCAACCACCTTGGTTTGCAGATATTGTAAACTACTTGGTTGGAAAGTGGACACCCCAAGATCTCTCTTACCAGCAAAGAAAAAAGCTTACATCTGACGCAAAGTATTATTTTTGGAATGAACCTTACTTGTTTAAAAATTATGCAGATAATATCATTAGAAGATGTGTGCCTGAAGAAGAGATGACTTAAATTTTATATCGTTGTCATGATGGAGCAGTTGGAGGTCATTATGCAGCAAATCGAACAGCCTTTTAAGTGTTGGAAGCTGGATTTTTCTGGCCGACTCTCTTTAAAGATTCCCGAGCATATGTTGCACAATGTGACAGGTGCCAAAGAATAGGTAACATCACTAAGAAAGATGAGATGCCATTGCAATCAATACATATATGTGAAATATTTGATGTTTGGGGAATATATTTCATGGGTCCTTTTCCTACTTCTCATTCTTTTGAATATATCCTTGTGGTTGTGGATTATGTGTCAAGATGGGCTGAAGCCATTCTCACAAGGAAAAATGATGCTTGAAATGTGTGCAATTTTCTCAAAAAATTATTTTTTCCAGGTTTGGCACACCATGAGTCATCATTAGTGACCAAGGGAATCATTTTATGAATAGAAAATTTTCTGCTTTGCTGACAAAATATGGTGTGACTCATAAATCAGGAACACCAAATCATGCTCAAACTCAAGGTCAAGTTGAAGTTTCTAACCATGAGTTAAAAAGCATTCTTGAAAAAATGGTTGGAATCTCAAGAAAAGACTGGGCTATAAAATTAGATGATGCACTATGGGTATACCGAACGACGTTCAAAATGCCAATTGGAACATCCCCATATAGATTAGTCTTTGGGAAAGCTTGTCATTTGCTAGTTGAATTAGAACACAAATATTTCTGGGCACTAAAAGCACTAAAATTTGAATAAGCCTCTGCTGGTAAAAATAGATTTTTTCAGGTTAATGAGTTGGAAGCCTATGAAAATGCAAAACTTTTTAAAGAAAAAACAAAAAAATGGCATGAAAAATTGATCTAACAAAAAAGTTTTAAAATTAGAGATCAAGTGCTGCTTTACAATAGTCGACTCAGGCTATTCCCAAGAAAATTAAATCAAGGTGGGCAGGTCCTTACAATGTAACAAATGTTACTCCATATGGAGCAATTGAAGTCTAACAGAACAATGGAGGTAACAAGTTTAAGGTAAATGGTCAAAGACTAAAATTATACTTTGGAGGACATTTTGGGCAACATTCATCGGTCACTTTGATAGACTTATTAATTCCACAGGTAATAAGTCGAGCTGGCGACGTTAAACTCAAAACTATAGTGACATGCTCGTAGCCATTGAGGGTGAAAGAATGGAGCCTTATAAGTCCAACATAGGTTTGATAATTAAATGCTTAACCAATTAATCTGGTCAATATCCAGGTTACTGTACTTCAAGAGCATCTCATGAAGGCCTCTACAAAAACAGAGTCACCTACACAGGAGCAACTCCATGATGACCGGTATGCCTAAGTAACTGGTTGGTTAATCATTTAATGATTCAATTCGAATGTTGGCTCAGGTAATTTTTGGTTTATATTTAAACCAGGACCAAATGACTGATAAGGTCTTAAATTAGTCAGTCTATTACACATAGAACATATGTAGTCACAATTTCTTTTAAACTTTCTTCTGTGATTGTAAATTTGAAAGCTAAAAAGATTTTTTTTATTTTATATATATTATTATTAATTTTTTCTTTTCCTTAAATTAATACTTATATATGTATATCTCTTATCACGTGTTTTATCCAGGAGGATGAAACAGTTCACGTGTGGAGGGGGAATATTCTGATGCATTTCTAGTATATGTTATATATATATATATATATATATATACATATATATATATATATATATATATATATATATATATATATATATATATAAAGTTCTATTTTCTTTATATCTTTATATATAATTATTTTTCTCTCCTCTATCTTATTTGTAAGTTTTTAATTAACAAAATAAATTCTTTACTACTCACCATGTAGATTCCATATCTATGATTTTGATTTTGTGAAGGCAGGAGAAAGCATCTTTATCTCTGAAAATCATTGAAATTGAGAACAATTATGATTGCAAAATAGGTAGAATCAATAAACTTGGCTAGAACTTGCTCTAAATGTCTCTCAAAGCGAAATAATAGGTGACACTGATTTTTGGAAAATGAAATTAGGCTTTCTTTGATTTACCATTTTCTAGCCTTCTTATTTTCTAACCAAATACATATAAATATTCCATTAGAACCTTTCTTTGAGCCTTTATCCCATTTTTATTCAACACCTTGATCTCTTATAAAGAAGAAGAAGAAAAAAGGAGTAATTATATTTATATATATATACCTATACAGTCATGAGATCTTCCAGCTAAAATAAACCGATATTGGTGTATAAATTTTAAAACAAAAGAATAGAAGAAGAAAAAAATTATGTGAATATAAGATTTTTGAGATTACAAAAAAAAGAAAGAGAAAACCAAAAAAAAACAGTGTTACCAAAGGGAGAAAATGTCGAGCACCAAGAAATGTTTGCTCCAAGCTGGGGAAAAGAAGTTATAACGACCCGACCGGTCGTTTAATGAGTTACCGCTCCATTTGTCCCATTTCTGCTTCTTTATATGTTGTTCAGATGTATTTCATCGCATTGTGTTGGTTAGCTTGAGTTCGGAGTGGTTTTGTAGAAAAATGAGACACTTAGTCTCTTAAGTTGGTCTTTTAGTTGGAAAAATCAACCGGAAGTTGACTTGTGAGTTAACGATCCTGGAATTTGTTTTTTTGTGATTCGGATAGCTCGGAAGGTGATTTGGGATTTAGTAGCATGATCGGAATGTGTTTTGGAAGTCCGGAGTAGATTTAGGCTTGAATTGGCGAAATTGGAATTTTGGCGTTTTCCAGTTAATAGGGGAGATTTTGATATAGGGGTCGGAATGAAATTCTAGAAGTTGGAGTAATTCCGTTGTGTAATTTATGACATGTGTGCAAAAATTTCAGGTCATTCAGACAAGGTTTGATAGACTTTTTGATCGAAATCGGAATTCGAAAGTTTTTGGAGTTCTTAGGCTTGAATCCGTGGTTGATTTGATATTTTGATATTGTTTTGAGTGTTTCGAAGGTTGGAACAAGTTTGAATGATAATATGGGATATGTTGGCATGTTTTCTTGAGGTCCCGGAGGGCCTCGCATGAGTCTCGGGTGGTTAAACGGATCAAATCCTTCTTTTGAAAGTTGTAGATTTTCTTCAGTTCTGTTGCAGGCATTTTTGTTCTTCATGTTCGCATAGAATGATCCGCGATCACCTAGGCTTAGTCGAGCAGGGGTGATATTTGTTCTACATGATCGCAAAGGTAAGGGCATGATCGCGATTGGCTGTGAAGTTGTTGTTCGCGAACGCGGGGTCAGGGTCGCGTTCGTGTAGAAAGAAAGGAGTTGGTGAGGAGTAGGCAAGTTGTTCTATGCGATCGCGTGGGAGATGCTGCGGTCACTTAAGTTTGCGGAGCCAGTGCTTCGCGGTCGCCTAGAGGTGTTCGGGATCGCGTAGGGTTAAATGGGTTCAGTCATCATTTGTGCTTCGCGATCGCGAGGATATTCGCGGTGAAGGAATTTAAATAGCTGGGCAGAATGTTTAAATCGCCATTTTCACGATTTTTGGCCATAGTTCACCAGTTTTTAGTCAGTTTTGGAGCTTCTTGATGGAGACTGAAGAAGGAATTAAATAGAACTTCTTTGGGGTAAGATTATTGAACCTAAAACTCGATCCTATTATGATTTCTACCTAATTAGATATAAAATTTGTGGAATCTAAAGCCTAAAATTGGGGTGTTAGGGCTTGAAATTTGGAGACTTTGATTTTAGGATTTGAGGGGTCGTTTGATGTATTTGATATGTATGAACTCGTGAGAGTGTAAGGATTCTAGTTTTGCCATTTTTATCAGAATCCTAGACATGGGCCTGGGGGTCTCGTTTGGCCAATTTCGGGATTTTTGATGTAAATTGGTTATTTTTGATTAGGCTTCATTTCCTTAGCATATTTTGATGGTATAAATCTATTTTTTGTTAGATTTGTAGCATCCGGAGGCCGAGTCGAGAGACAAAGGCATCACGGGGTAGAGTTTGGACCAGATTGAGGTAAGTAATGATTGTAAATGCTGTCATGAGGGTATGAAACCCCGAATTTCATATCGTTGTGCTACTTTGAGGTGACACACATGGTAGATGACGAGCGTAGGGTCGTGCACCTTTAGAGATTATGACTTAGACCGTCCCGTATGATTGTTAAACCGCATATTTGATTGAAAACTGTTTGATATCATTGTGTTTTGGAAAGTATTATCGTGTTTTGGGTTGAATGCCATATTTGGGCATTGTGACAACTATTTTGGACCCTTAGGGGATTTTTACTACTATTCCTCACTGTTTTGACTTCATATTTGTACTCAGTCATAGGGTATTCTACTATTTTCATAACTCAGCCATATTTACTCAATTTTGGCCTTTTAAATGATATTTTGGGTTGAGCATCATGTTTTACTGTTGCCCACGTGGCTTGAGAGATTTATGACTGAGTGAGGCCGAAGGCAGTATTGTGAGGATATTATGGGATCGGGCTACGCGCCGCAACAAGTTGTACTGATTCATGATTATGAGGTCGATGGCCTGATTTGTTGCGCCACAAGGTGGCTAGTTATTAGGCCGAGGACTAGTTTGATTATGCCACGAGATGGCTTGTTATAGCGCTTGAGTTGTAGGAGCCCCTCCGAAGTCTGAACACCCCAGTGAGCGCAGGTACCCAGTGTGAGATATGATATTGCCCGAGGGGCTGTTTATGTTTCATGTTATTGCCAGATGGGTTGATTACGAGTGATTGTGAGATAGCCCGAGGGGCTGGTTCTATTGATATTTTACCCAAGAGGCTGTTTTACGTTTCTATACTTTTACTCACTGCTTTCATTACTCGTTTGAAGCTATTGGAAAATGTTTTAAAAGGTTTTACTGAACTGGGATGTTTTTTACGAGTTTTACTGCTTTACTGCATTGTTCTGGACTTGTACTATTTTGTTGTAGCGTTATTGATATTTTATACTTCAATACCACACAAGAGGGGGGGTGATTCGTGTGGTACCCAATTTTCGCTTAACTTGATTGTAAAAGGACCAGGTTCTGCTATGTGTTCCAACTATTACTGTTGCGAAATAATAAATATAGAAAATAAAGAATACATAGATTTTACGTGAAAAAACACCTGGCTCAAAAGGTGAAAAAACCACGACCTACCTTCTAGTAGGATTTTCCCAAACTCTCCACTAAAATCACTGAGCCAAAAACTGCATTTATAAAATACTCTTTTGTAAACCTAGGATTAACTCTAATCTCGGTGTGGCACACAACCTCAACTGTTGCGACAACTTCAAGTTAACTCTAACTTGAAAACTCTAAGTACCTAATACAATTGCTTCTAAATAAGCTGAAAGGTATAATGTAAAATCACCTACTACAATTGAACTAAAATAAAAGATAGACACTTGGAATTGGTTCTTCTATCTGGTTCAAGTAGCTTCAGGTTAGCACGCTTGAATCACATATAAATTGCCTGCAAAATTGCCTTGCTATTTTGCTCTCAATTCACGTTTAATTTCTATTTATGTGCATTACCTGCAAAAGAGAACAACACTAATATTTAAGGAGTTAGAAATTAGAGATTGACTAGGATACTGATGCTACTCTTCCATGGTGGAAGAGTTCTAGTTGATCTCATACTCTAACTCTATCCTTTTCCTAAACCGTGTTCTCTTTGTGTAAGGAGTCTTTCTCCTTATCCAATATGCAACCTTTTTGATCATGATCAGGAGATATCAATTCTGATAAGTTAGGTTTGTCTCCTTCACATGCATCTCACATGTTTGAGTTGATCATAATGGTGCTTCACAAGATGGACCTGGTCCATGTCTGAGTTCCTTTGTTAGTCTTCAAAACTTCACCTTTACTTGGGCCAACAGTTATGTTGTGGTTTACATGATTTCTTACTGCTCAGTTGCCTTTACTTTTATTACTTACTAAGTTGGCGTACTCATATTACTCCCTGCACCCTGTGTGCAGATTCGTGAGTCTCGAGTCATGCCAGCGAGTGCTGATTTGTCTTCCAAAAGGATTTTGGAGTTGACTAGGTAGCTTCTTGGCATTTGTAGCCCAGTGTTTCTCCTTCCTATCTTTATTCTGCTTTGTATTAGCTTTGTTTCAGACTATGTTGTCTTTTCATATTTCTAGACGAGTTGTAGTTGGTCATGACTGGTGACACCCCAATGTCGTGCTGTGTTTTATTTCCGCACTAGTCTATTCTACCTTACATTTTGGGATTTTATCTTATTAATGACTTTGAATGACTTATTTTAATTATTTGGTTGGTTTTGGGATTTGTGTCGGCTGGCCTAGGTTCATGATAGGCATCATCACAACCGGGTCTGTTATTCTATTCTCTCACAAATTGTGAGGACACGTGCTACCGGTGAGGATGAACGACCACTAGTACTACCAACTGGGGCTACCAGAGACCGAGGATGTGAATTTTAACAATTACTCATGGCCACTGGGGCAACTGCAAGTGCAATCATGGATTAATCATCAGTAATGAAGCAAACACATTCAAACTATCAAGGAAATATTAACAATCAACAAGAGCAAAATAGTAGATTCCATTGATAGAAGATATTTTGCTACCCAAATCCACAAAAAGAAAGCAAAAATATTCAAAACATGAGCAAAACAAAGAGAGATCCTTAATCTGGGTCACTAGTGGTACTAGACAGGTTCAGGAGATAAAGGCTAGAAGTCCTAAGGCTTGGGAGAGCTAGAGGGTTGGTTTTGGGCTTGGAGAAGGTTCAACATATTTTGAAGAATGCCATCATTCTTCTCATTTTCCTCGGTGAGCTCCGTTCTGAGAGCATCCCTCTCAGATTCAACCTCTGCTAAACGAGCCTTCAGCCTAACTATCTCACCATCCTTGGCCCCACTTTCCTGAACTAGAACCCTGACTTTACTATTGATAGGTGTCTTCTTGGATGAGCTAGTTTCATTGGGAATGGCATTGACTAGATAGTCATAAGCAATCAAAGTATTAATGCCAAAATGGTCCTTGCTTGTGGCCATTTCCCACTTCTTCAGAGACACCTTGCACCGATCTAGAACAGTAGTCAGAATAAATCCATAAGGGTTGGCATGGGCCTTTGAGCCATTGATAACCCTATCCAGTAGCTTGATGATGAATGCAGGCCAGTTGATTTGCCTTCCACTTTCAAGACACTCCATCAGAACTAAGTCCATATAGTTTGGAATGTGCCTTCTTTCCTGCCTGGGCAGTAGGCACTTGTAGACAAACTCAAATAGGACTTTGTGTTGTGGCTTCATTTCACTTTTATGCACAAACTTAGCTTCATTCACTTCTTCAACATCACAGAATCTCCTAGTGATTTCAAGGGCAGGAGGAAGGGAATCTAGACTTGGCCATCTTTGCCTAGTGTAGTCATCATATCCCTCAGTAGGGATGTCAAGAATCTCACCCAGCTTCTCTACATTGAAGGTCACTTGAACCCCTTTCACTTGGATGGTAACTCTGCCATCCTTGAACTCTGCACTGGCCATGAATTCAATGATTTCATTCCTAGCTAGCCTTCCATCCATTTGAGGGATCATGTCCTTCCAGCCCTAAGCAACTAGTGCATCAACCAATCGAACTATTCCTGGTTCCACCAAGTCTTTCAGCAATCTACCCTTTAAAATTTTTCTTTTTCCAAACTTGGCTAGCTTGTCTTGTTCACCATCAGATTCACTCTCTACTTCACCACTCTATTCCTCATCCTCAACAATTCTAACTGGTTTATTTTTCATAGCAGGCCTTGTCCTCTTGGCCAATGAAGATTCAGCAGCCTTAGACCCTGATGAGGACTTCTTGGAAGAAGTCTTGGTCTTTTTAGGCTTGGGGGTCTGAACCTCCACAGTTGTATGTTCCTCCTGATTGACCTGTTTCATCTCCTCGACATCAACAGACTCAAAAGTCTATACAACCTTAGTTTTTCCTTTATCTATTCTCTTCTTCTTGCTTTCAACCAAAGCCTTTTGTAATTCACTCTCACTCTGTTTCACCATACTTCTTGTGGCTCTCCCCTTTGGCAAGGGAATTTCAGCAGTTGTTGGGGAATTGTCCTTTCTTTTCTTGGTGGTTTTTGTAGTGCTTGGAACCTTAGGTGTTGGAGTTCTCTTTTTCTTGGGATTATAACTGGCACCTACTTTCTTCAGAAGGTCTTCTAGGGTGCATCCACATGAGAACTTAAATTTACCAAACTCTCAACAGCCTCCCCTGATCCTCTTTCCCCTGTTTTCTTTCCACTTTCTCATACAATTTCATCCTCAGTCCCATACATTGCTTGTCTAATCATCTCAGAGGTAGGTGAAGAATCAACCACTTCTACCCCTGTTCCCCTCACATCACATCTTGCACCCTCTCTCTCTTTTTCTTTTTTAATTTTATTTTTACCTCCTCTCCTTCTCAACTCAGGCATCTTCATATCTCTAATAGACCCAACAAGAACAAACCTATTTTCTACACTTTCAACCAAAACAGAACGTACATTAGAAGGGGAACTATGAATCTTCTCAGAATCAGAAGACCCAATTCTTTCCCCCTCACTTGCATACTTGAAGAAATCGTCTGAGTGTTCAGATTCTTAGGCTTGGCTAGCCTTCAATTGTGCGTTCAATCTTTTTGACAGTGCACCTGTAGCCACAATTTTACGAGCGAGCATCTTAACACATTTTCTCCTATGCTGGGGGATTATACTTGGTTGAGGAGGTGTAGAGGAATCAGAAGACGTGGGTTGTGGAGGAGTGCCTGGGTTATCTTGAGGGTTCGAAATTGTGACTGATTTTGTGAGAGAATTTGAGAGTTTGGATTTTGGAAGAGAGAACAATTTAGAGTGAAAGAAATTTTTGACAGTTTGGAATAATGACGGCGGCAGAAGGTGATGATAGGTTTTTAAAGAGAGAACCTTAATTAATGACTAACAGTAATTTTTTATAGTCAATTGAAGTCCAATCAACCTGAAATTTCAGGTTAAATGAGCGGTTAAGCTTCCCTAGATTTTAGGCAATTTTCATGGTGAGAATTCTAGTAGAGACGAAACTGGTTCAAAAATAAACGGATAGGATTTTCTGATGTTTTTGAACATAGGTAGGACTCTGTTCATGATTTAAATATTTATATTTCTAATTGTGCAGAGTATAGAAAACATACCTCGTTATTCAGATGAACCAATACTGATGAACCAGGTTCTTCATTTAGAATCCTCTTGATCATGCCTCAATTTACCAAAATAAAGAAAATTTTATTAGAGATCAGTGAATCATATCAATACATGTCACAGGAGTATACTATTTATAGTATGAAACTGAGTAAAAATTAATCTAGATATTACACAAGTTCCAGATTTCCTAGCCAATTTTTTTTCATTATGCATTATGAGCTGGTCCATATAGGTGATATTAATCATCCCTAATTCAAACCTGTTCCTTTCAAAGATTTCTCTACTCAGTGCTTTAGTAAAGATGTCAGCAATCTGTTTATTAGTAGCACAAAATTCTATAGTAATCAATTCTTTCTCATAGTTATCTCTTAAGAAGTGATTTCTAACATCTATGTGCTTAGTCCTCTTATGATGAACTGTGTTCTTAGTCATACTAATAGCACTAGTGTTATCACAAAAAATAAGGATACAACCAACTTCAATGCCAAAATCCATCAGCTGCTGTTTGATCCACATCAGTCGAGCACAACAAGAAGCAGCAACAACATACTCAGCCTCAGCAGTGGATAAGGCCACTAAATTCTACTTTTTAGTGGCCCATGATACCAGACATGAACCAAGAAAATGAGCCAAACCTGAGGTGCTTTTCCTATCTACCAGGAAACCTGCATAGTCAGCATCAGCATATCCTACTAGATTAAAGTTACTACCTTTAGGGTACCAAAGGCAAAGGTCAGTAGTTCCTTTCAAATATCTCAGTATCCTCTTGACAGCAGTCAAGTGGGATTCCTTAGGATTTTCATAAAAATGAGTACAAAGCCCTACACTGAAAACAATATCAGGTCTGCTAGCAGTAAGATACAAAAGTGAACCAATAATACCCCTATACAACTTCTGATCAACAGATGAACCAGGTTCATCTATGTCTAATTTAGTAGCTATTGAAATGGGTGTATCTATTTCCTTTGATTCATCCATTTTAAACTTCTTAATCAACTATTTTGCATATTTCTGCTGATGGATCATGGTTCCATTTGGGTTTTGTTTGATCTGCAAGACTAAGAAGAAGTTAAGCTCACCCATCATACTCATTTCAAATTCACTCCCCATTAATTTAGAAAATTCCTTACTCAGTTTTTCAGTGGTTGCCTTAAAAATTATGTCATCAACATATATTTGTACTACTGGTAGATCCTTACATTTTTCGCTCAAGAATAGAGTGTTGTCAATCTTACCTCTTTTGTATCCATGTTCAAGCAGGAATTTGGATAGGCGTTCATACCATGCTCTAGGAGCCTGCTTGGGTCCATATAGGGCCTTGTCCAATTTGTATACATGATCTGGACACTCCTTACTTTCAAACCATGGAGGTTGTTTGACAAAGACTTGTTCCTTTAAGTAGCCATTTAGGAAAGCACTCTTCACATCCATTTGGTGAAGGGTAAATTCCATATGTGCTGCAAAGGCTATGACGAGTCTTATTGCCTCCAGTCTTGCAAATGGAGCAAAGGTCTCATCATAGTCTATGCCCTCCTCTTGGCTATAACCTTGGACCACCAACCTCGCATTGTTCCTTGTAACCGTTCCATCTTTATCAAGTTCGTTTCTGAAGACCCATTTAGTGCCAATTACTGATCTGTCCTTGGGTCTTGCGACCAGATGCCACACTTGACTTTTTTCTAACCGATTGAGTTCATCTTGCATTGCATTCACCCAGTCTGCATCATGCAAAGCTTCAGCAACATTTTTAGGTTCAATAAGAGATAAGAATGCATCAAAAGCACACAAATTCTTTGATTGATATATGGTTTTAACTCAAGAAGTTGGATCAATAAGGATGATTTCAATGGGATGAGAATTGTGATACTTATAAGGTTTCACAACCAACTAATTTCTGTTTGGAGTTTCTCCCATGTTCTGTTGCTGAGGAACAAACTCATGGACATGTTCCATTTGGAAATTGGATTCACTTCTTCTTTGTTTAGTTCCCCCTGTCAGGTTGCTCTGGATGGAAGAACCTGTTCCTTCTTTTGGTGCAGCTTCAGCTTGAGTTGTGACTTCACTCAATTCTTTTACTAGCCCAATAGCTTCATCTTCATGTTCCTGTCTCTCAGAAAGAATGTTAGTTTCATCAAAAAATACATATACACTTTCTTCTACACACAAAGTTCTTTTGTTGTACACTTTATAAGCTTTGCTATGTGAAGAATATCCCAAGAATACCCCTTTGGGATCAAACTTACCTAGGGAGTCCTTTCCATTATTGTGCACAAAGCACTTGCATGCAAATGCCCTAAGATAGGATATATTTGGTTTTCTCCCTTTAAGTAACTCATAGGGAGTTTTCTCTACTAGAGGTCTAGTCATGCACCTATTAATGATGTAACATGCATTATTTCAGCCTCTGCCTAGAAGCTATGAGGCAGTTTACTAGAAAGAAGCATAGTCCTAGCCATATCTTCAAGAGTCCTATTCTTTCTTTCAACTACTCCATTTTGTTGAGGAGTCCTAGGGGCAAAGAAATTATGATCTATACCATGATCATCACAAAATTCAACAAACTTAGCATTTTCAAATTTAGTTCCATGATCAGACTTAATTGATGCAAGTTGATTACCTAGTTGTTTTTGAGTTTTTCTAACAAAGGCAGTAAACATGTCAAATGTTTCATCCTTAGAAGTTAAACACAATGCCCAAGTAAATTTAGAGTAATCATCAACAAGCACCATCACATATTTCTTACCACCTCTGCTCATGTTCTCATTGGACCACGGAGATCCATATGAACCAGTTCCATTGACCTGGTCGTGCTTACCACTTTCTTGCTTTTAAAAGAGGATCTTACCTGCTTCCCCCTTGCACAAGCCTCACAAACTTTATCTTCCTTGAACTTGATATTAAGTAACCCTATCACCTGGTCCTTGGAGACTAATTTGTTGAGTTGATTTAGACTTGCATGACCAAGTCTTTTGTGCCATAGGAGGGGATCATTGTTCAACACACTTAAGCAAGTGAGTTCGTTTTCTGAAAGAGTAGACAAATCTACAATGTAAATATTGTTAACTCTTTTTCCATGCAAAACAATCTTGTCAGTGGTAAGATTAATCATAAAATATTTGGTAGAGGTGAATGCTACCAGATTACCTCTTATCTGCTCATCTCTCTAATACAACTCATCCTTCATTTTTTATAGATTTTCTTCTAAGGTGAGGTGTGTGTGATCAACTTTCTTTTTACATGTTCCTAATTTTAGTTTTAAATTTTCATACCTAAGTTCTAAGACAGTGGTGTCAATTTCAATAACCTGGTTCTTCAACTCAGTATTTTTACTATCACTTTCACTAGCCCTGAGTTCTAGATTTTTGCACTTAACTTTTAGGATCACACATTCCCTAGACAGTTGTTCCTACTCATTGTTTATGACCTCAGACTCATCAGTAAAGTCTAGCAGTAATTCAGATAGCTTTTCCTTAGACAAAAATTTAATCTTGTCTTTGAGATGAATCACACTTACCTTTTGTTCATCGTCTGATTCTCCAATGGCCATAAGTGATTGTTTATCTCCAGTTTCATCTTCTAAATCCTCATCTGAACTTTTTCCCCAAGCAGCAACCATAGCCTTTGTTGATCTTTTGTTCTTCTTGGGTTAAACTTGTTCCTTCTTCATGTTTCTTCGTTCAGCCCTTTCTTACTTCCATTCAATTTCCCACTGAGGACAATTGTTAATCATGTGGTCAGTCTTACTACATTTGTAGCAGCCCTCGTTGGTCTATTTTTCAGGGGCCCTTGGTTTGTTGAAGGTTGAACTCTTGAAGAACCCTTTCCTCTCATTAGGTACTTCTTGAAATCCCTTGTGATCATAGCCATTTCATCATCCTCTAAGTCTACACCTTCATCTATTCTGAGAGCCATACTTTTTTCCTTCTTGGGTGCATCCATCTTCATAGTTTGCCTTCTCAGTTCATAGGTAGTGAGATTTTCAATCAGCTCATCCAACTTGAGAGTTGCAATGTTCTTTGATTCCTGAATAGCAGTGATTTTGCTTTCCCAAGTTACTGGCAAGACCCTTGTCAAGATTTTCTCAACCTTGTCTTCTTTCAAGTATAATTCTTCCACGAGATTTAAGTTCATTAGTTAGTGTTGTGAACCTTGTGTACATTCTTGGATGGTTTCACCTTCTTCATGATAAAATTCTCATATTAAGAATATATCAGTGTTCCTCTTGATATCTTTACTTGACGAGTTCCTTCATGGGCCACTTGTAGAGTGTCCCACATCTCCTTAGCAGTAGTACAACTTTGAATTATGTTGTACTCGTCTGGACCTAGTCCACACACAAGTCATTTCTTGGCCTTGGTATTCTTTTCCCATTTCTTCAAATCTTCAGCAGTACAGTCAGATCTCGTCTTTGGCACGTCCACTCCATCAGCATTCTTTTTTGTAGTAGCCATGGGACCATCAGTAATAATGTCCCAAAGTTCATAGTCTTCTCCTATGATGTGGTCTCTCATCCTGTTCTTCCACCAGGAATAATACTGGTCATTAAAGAGTGGAGGCCTAGCAGTGGATTATCTTTCCCAGTTTCCAGGTGGTGCACTCATCTTGATATGTTCCTAAGGTGTTAGTCTCTTCAAGGATAACCTGCTCTGATACCAATTGATGTTTTATACTTCAATAGCACACAAGAAGGGGGCTGATTTGTGTGGTACCCAATTTTCGCTTAACTTGATGGTAAAAGGACCTGGTTCTTCTATGTGTTCCAACTACTACTGTTGCGGAATAATAAATACAGAAAATAAAGAACATAGAGATTTTACGTAGAAAACACCTGGATCAAAAGGTGAAAAAACCACGACCTACCTTTCAGTAGGATTTTCCCAAACTCTCCACTAAAATTACTAAGCCAAAAACTGCATTTACTAAAAACTCTTTTGTAAACCTATGATTAACTCTAATCCCATTTTAGCACACAACCTCAACTGTTACGACAACTTTAAGGTAACACTAACTTGAAAACTCTAAGTACCTAATACAATTGCTTCTAAATAAGCTGAAAGGTACAATGTAAAATCACCTACTACAATTGAACTAAAATAAAAGATAGACACTTGGAGCTGGTTCTTCTATCTGGTATAAGTAGCTTCATGTTTGCACGCTTGAATCACACATAAATTGCTTGCAAAATTGCCTTGCTATTTTGCTTTCAATTCATGTTTAACTTCTGCTTATGTGAATTACCTATAAAAAAGAACAACACTAATATTTAAGGAGTTAGCAATTAGATATTGACTAGGATACTGATGCTACTCTTCCATGGTGGAAGAGTTCTAGTTGATCTCACACTTTAACTCTATCCTTTTCCTAAACCGTGTTCTCTTTGTGTAAGGAGTCTTTCTCCTTATCCAATATGCATCCTTTTCGATCATGATCATGAGATATCACTTCTAATAAGTTACGTTTGTCTCCTTCACATGCATCTCACATGTTTGAGTTGATCATAACTATGCTTCACAAGATGGACCTGGTCCATGTCTGAGTTCCTTTGTTAGTCTTCAAAACTTTACCTTTACTTGGGCCAACAGTTATGTTGTGGTTTACGTGTTTTCTTACTGCTCAGTTGTTTTTACTTTTATTACTTACTGAGTTGGCGTACTCACATTACTACCGCACCCTATGTGCAGATCTAGGAGTCTCGGGTCACGCCAGTGAGTGCTGATTTGTCTTCCAGCACGCTTTCAAAGTTGACTAAGTAGCTGCTTGGCATTCGCAACCCAGTGTGTCTCCTTTCTATCTTTATTCCACTTTGTATTAAGCTTTGTTTCAGACTATGTTGTCTTTTCATATTTCTAGACGAGTTGTAGTTGGTCATGACTGGTGACACCCCGATATCGGGCTATGTTTTGTTTTCGTACTATTCTATTATACCTTACATTTTGGGATTTTAGCTTATTAATGACTTTAAATGACTTATTATAATTGCTTGGTTGGTTTTGGGGTTTGTGTCGGCTGGCCTAGGTTCACGATAGGCGCTATCACGACTGGGTTCGTTTTAGGGTTGTGACAAGTTGGTATCAGATCCTAGGTTACATAGGTCCCATGAGTCATGAGCAGGTTTAGTAGAGTCTCGATGATCAGTATAGACACGTCTATATTTATCCTCGGGAGGCTGCAGAACCTTTAGGAAAACATCATATTCTTGAATTCTTGTCGTGCGAATCTATTGATCTGAGTACCAAACTTCTTGTCACGCCCCGAAGCTAGGGGAGTGAGACATGCACCCGGTACCTCACCTATCCTTGCGTACCAACTTGCAACTAAGGGACTCGGAACATATGATGTCATACTTTTGACCATGGGCCACATTGCAAGACGACAACGAATGCTGACTAAATATAAATATAAAACTTGGCCGACAAGGCCGTCATATTTATTACAGCTGACAAACCAACCAAATATACATATAAGTCCTGAAAGCCCAACCTATTGCACTAACTAACAAGGATATGTCCACAAACCTCTACTGATGGATATACTGTGATCGGAATGGCTCTCCGACCTACTTATGACATATATACATATATATACAAGATATACATAAGGCTCTAGACCGGGAAAGTCCGAAAGGCATGGAGCTTACCGATCAAGGTGAACTCAGGCAACATTTATTGAAGAGGCCTACTCGTCTGTTTGTCTGACCTGCACGCATGAAATGCAGCGCCCCCAGAAAAGGGACGTCCGTACGAAATAATATACTGAGTATGTAAGGCAATATACTGAAAGCTGAAACCGAACTGATAATATAATAACTGCAAGTAGATGGAAGTCAAAGATAATCTGAAGATATGCTTATCTGCTGATATTGACTCATTTCTCTCGATATAGTAAGTAAAATAGATGTCTGGCCCTCTAAGGCTCGGTATATATATATATATCTGCTCTACCATAGTAGGCTCTCTCACAAGCGCTCGGCCATACTAGGCTCTGTATCTCGATCAACTGGGCTCGCTCGTATGCGCTCGGCCACAGTAGGATCGTCATATAACTTACCATCTGATCAGAGGTTGCCCAATAGGGGCCTGCCCATCGATTATAGCTCGATGGTAATGAAAATATTTTTAATACTGTACATATGTAACTTCTCTGCTCTCTTGACTAGAAGAAGAAAATACTCAACTAAATATGAAGTCCCGATAAGGAGAATATTATAACTTACAATACTAGGAAAATATACGCAATTTGCGAGACTAGCAAAATATACGTAAATTCCGGGATATGAATGTAATGACGAAATCATGCCAAATGAAAAAAAAGTTTAGCCTTAACATGCCTGTAGCATTTGAGTGCCTTTTTGTTTCGAAATGCTTAATCAAATAACGGCAACAGAACCTCAATTGGAAACTGATAATGTCTATTCATCGGACGCTTTTCATGTATGATCCATATAGAATGGATACTTTATCCTTGTAAGGCAACACCACTTCTTTTACAAACTTTGATGGAAATACTAATAATTTTCCTTGTAAGATGGTGTCATGCAAGCAGCAGAGTAAAAACCAAGACCTCTGTTGAGACGCTTGCCATGAAAACTTTTCAAAACCTTATATCTAGGAATCACTCTCTTCTCCAAACTATACATTAACAGCTTAGGACGAGATGCTAAATACTCTGACGTGCAGCCAACTTCCTTCATGAGAAAAGTAAATTTTTTTTTACAGATTTTAGCCTCCAGTATGCAGAAACAAAAAGGGTAGTTCTCTCGTCATGGTACTGATGTGCGCATCAGACCAACCAAAACTCCAATAAACGTCAACCTTCTTTGCCAGAGTTGACTGACTAAAGGAACTAACAACACTAATTCCATGTTTTTTTTCCACACCGTCATGGTATTAAAGAGAGAGATGATATTGACACAATGAAAAATGATCTTCTAAGACATGTTAAAGAGATTAGTCCACCTCCAATAGATAATGAAGATACGGACATAAATAAGCTAAGTTTGAAGTGCAAAAGACAATGAAAGAATAAAAAAAAGAATTAACATGACTTACACTTTCTATAAGAACTTTGCCAAATATCACATCTCTAAGTTTGCCACATACATAATCACTTTAAGAGTCACTATCCCCACATAAGTTAAGGCTGCCACGTAAAAGATTGGTTAATCTTATCAAATTATTAAGTAATTAGGTAATGTCCCGTTACCCGGTAATTAACCAATTACCCGCATAATTAAGAATTATCTTAAATTACTTAAAATACTACTCACTTTTAACACACCTTATACACCTTACTATCATGGTCATGTAGTACCTTGTATCGTACTAGTCCATAAATATCGGGCATTTTAACTCGGGTCGTATTTTATCTCAAAATGCTAAACTTTGACAAAAAATCGATTTCTTCGATATTACTTACCCTCTTACCTTCACGAATTTACTCATCACTTATAATCCTTATAATCCCCAAATAATCTTTTCCTTGGACTAATGGCAATTATCTTACGACAAATTTAACGTACAATACTACAGGGCGTAACATCGTCGTAACCTATTACTGCGAAGCGTAATATCGTCGTAATACTGCGGGGCGTAACACTTTTGTTATTATATTCTCTCGCAGATGTTGAGGACATGTGATGTCGGTCAGAATGGACGACTACCATTACCACCAACTGGGGCCACCAGAGTCCGAGGACGCGGTCGAGGCTGTGGTAGGGGTAGGGGTGTAGCCCTTACAATAGCTGGGGCAGCACCTGCAGATCCACCAGCCACCCTAGTTTATGATCAGGTCCCAGTTATGGACGCTCCAGCAGCACCAGCTCAGGCATCGGCTTTGCCTATTATGATTTCAGGCCTTCAGGAGGCCCTGGCCCAGATTTTATTATTGTGTACTAGCCTAACTCAGGTGGTCTCAGTTACTACAGTCGCAGCTACTTCTCAAGCCGGGGGAGGCACCCAGACTCCCTCCGCTCACACACATGAGCAGGTCGTACAAGGACTTCAGACATCGGGGGGACCTCCAGCCTAGCTGGTTGTAGCTGATCAAGACTATGTAGCTCCTATTATGCTAGAGGACGAGCAGCACAGGTTAGAGAGGTTTGGTTGAATTTAGCCTCCGACTTTAGTGGTGTAGAGGGAGAGAATGCCCATGGTTTCTTGGACAACTGTTAGAGGATGGTTCGGACCGCATGTATTCTGGAGATCAATGGGGTCTCATTCACTACCTTTCAGTTCTGTAAGGCTGCACTTAGATGGTAGGAGGCTTACGAGAGGCTTAGGATGGTTGACGCAATGCCCCTATCTTGGAAGTAGTTCTCCATTCTCTTTCTGGAGAAGTTTGTACCTGAGTCTTGCCGAGAGGAGTTGCGCAGGCTATTCGAGCAGCTTCGTCAGGGTGATAGATCTGTTACACCGTATGAGATGACGTTCTCTGAGTTTTCTCATCATACGTTTTGGTTGGTTCCTACATATCGAGAGAGGATCATGAGGTTTATAGATGGCCTCAGTTTTTAGCTTCGGTTGGTTTTGACTAGAGAGAGAGTATCTGCTGCTACCTTTGATGAGGTTGTCGACATAGCTCGACAGATTGAGATGGTTCATGGTCAGGAGAGGATTGAGAGGGAGGCTAAGAGGCCTCGTGGTCAGGGTGGATTCAGTGGTACTCCTCATGGGGGTCAGTTTCAGCATGGTAGAGGCCATCCATTCAGGCATGCTCCGTCAGCTCACCTAGGTTATCGTGGGGCACCATTGGGTTAGGGTTCACGCAGTTCTCATCATGGCCATTCATCACTCAGTGCCCTTCCAGCCTAGAGTTCGTCATGTGCTCCATCAGTTCAGGGCTCTTCTATGCCAGGTTCTTCTGCTAGTCATTCTGGTGCTAGGGGTTCCCTTCAGTCCCCATTTCCAGCACCAAGGAATTGTTATGAGTGTGGAGAGTTGGTCCACATGTGGAGACAGTGTCTTCGTCATCTTGGGGGTTCATCTCAGTAGAGGATTCAGCCATCAACTTCAGCGTCAGTTATTTTACCACCCACCACCCAGCCAGCTAGGGGTGGAGGACAATCAACTAGGGGTCGCCCTAGAATGGGTGGTCGATTGGGTGGTGGTCAGGCCCGTCTCTATGCACTCCCAACTAGATCCGATGATATTGCTTCAGATGTTGTGATTACAGGTATTGTCTTAGTCTGCCATAGAGATGCCTCTGTGTTATTTGATCCCGGTTCCACTTTTTCATATGTGTCATCATATTTTGCTCATTATTTGGATACGCCCCGTGAGTCTTTTGTTTTATCTATTTGTGTATCTACTCCGGTGGGCGATACTATTATTGTGGACCGTGTGTACCGATCGTGTGTGGTGACTATTAGGGGTCTAGAGACCTGAGTGGACCTGTTGTTGCTTTGTATGGTGGACTTTGATGTGATATTGGGCATGGATTGGCTATCTCCGTATCATGCTATTTTGGACTGTCATGCTAAGACAGTGACGTTGGCTATGTCGGGTGTGCCATGGATTGAGCGGCGAGGTTTGACTAATTTTATCCCAAGTAGGGTGATTTCGTTCTTGAAGGCCCAACAGATGTTTGGGAAAGGTTGTCTTTCATACTTAGCCTTCGTGAGGGATGTTAGTGCAGAGACTCCTAGTATTGATTTTGTTCCTATAGTAAGGGATTTTCCCGATGTGTTTCCCGCAGACCTGTCGGGCATGCCACTGGATAGGGATATTGATTTTTGTATTGATCTGGTATCGAGTACTCAGCCCGTTTCTATTCCACCGTATCGTATGGCACTAACGGAGTTGAAGGAGCAGCTTCAGGAACTCCTTGATAAAGGGTTTATTCAGCCTAGTGTGTCGCCTTGGGTGCGCCTGTTCTATTTGTGAAGAAGAAGGATGGCACGATGAGGATGTGCATTGATTACAGGCAGTTGAAAAAAGCTACAATCAAGAACAAGTATCATTTGCCTCGTATCGATGATTTATTTGACCAGTTTCAAGGAGTGAGAATGTTCTCCAAGATTGATCTTCGTTCAGGTTATCACCAGTTGAAGATCAGGGACTCGAATATTCTTAAGATAGATTTTAGGATCTGATATGGTCATTATGAGTTCCTTGTGATGTCTTTTGGGCTGACCAATACCCCAGCAGCATTCATGCATTTGATGAACAGCGTGTTTCGGCCTTATCTCGACTCGTTTGTGATTATTTTCATTGATGATATTCTGGTGTACCTGCGTAGTTAGGAGGAGCACACGGAGCATTTGAGAGTTGTGTTGCAGAGGTTGAGGGAGGAGAACCTTTATGCAAAGTTCTCTAAATGTGAGTTTTGGCTCAGTTCAGTGGCTTTCATGGGGCACGTGGTGTCAAGTGAGGGTATTCAGGTTGATCCGAAGAAGATAGAGGCGGTTCGGAGTTGGCCTAGACTATCCTCAGCCAAAGAAATTCATAGCTTTCTTGGATTGGAGGGTTACTACCGTTGATTCATCCAGGGATTTTCATCTATAGAATCACTCTTAACTAAATTGACTCAAAAGGGTGCTCCATTCAGGTGGTTGGATGAGTGTGAGGAGAGCTTTCAAAAGCTCAAGACTGCCTTGACCACAGCTCCAGTGTTAGTTTTGCCATCAGCTTCAGGTTTATATACCATGTATTGTGATACTTCGAGAGTTGGTATTGGGTGTATGTTGATGCAAGAGGGTAGAATTATTGCTTGTGCTTATCGTCAGTTGAAGCCGTATGAGAAGAACTACCTTATTCATGATCTAGAGTTGGCTGCCATTGTTCACGCGTTGAAGATTTGGAGGCATTATTTGTATGGTGTATCTTGTGAGGTGTTTACTGATCATCGTAGCCTCCAGCACTTGTTCAAGAAGAAGGATCTCAATTTGAGGAAGCGGAGATGGTTGGAGCTGCTAAAGGACTATGATATCACTATTTTGTACCATCTGGGGAAGGCCAATGTAGTGGCCGATGCCTTGAGTAGTGAGGTGGTGAATATGCGCACTCTTGCATTTATTCATGTTGAGGATAGACCTCTTGCAGTTGATGTTCAGGCCTTGGCCAATCGAATTGTGAGGTTGGATATTTCGGAGCCTAGTCAGGTATGGCTTGTGTGATTTCTCAGTCTTCCTTATTTGATTGCATCAAAGAGCGCCAGTATGATGATCTTCATTTGCTTGTACTTAAGGATATGGTTTAGCATGACGATGCTAGAGATGTGACTATTAGTGATGATGGGGTGTTGAGGATGCAGGGCCGAATATGTGTGCCCAATGTGGATGGGCTTCAGAAGTTGATTCTAAGGAGGACCATAGCTCACGGTATTCCATTCATCCGGGTACCGCGAAGATGTATCAGGATTTGAGACAGCATTATTGGTGGAGGAGGACGAAGAAGGACATTGTGGGATATGTAGCTCGGTGTTTCAATTGCCAGCAGGTGAAATATGAGCATCAAAGACCTGGTGGCTTGCTTTAGCAGATGAATATTCCAGAGTGGAAGTGGGAGCGGATCACCATGGACTTCGTAGTTGGGCTCCTACAGACTTTGAAGAAGTTCGATGCTATTTGGGTGATTGTGGATCGGCTGACAAAGTCCGCGCACTTTATTCCTGTGTGTACTACCTATTCTTCAGAGCGGTTGGCAGAGATCTATATCCGAGAGATTGTTTGTTTGCATGGTGTTCCAGTTTCCATCATTTCAGATAGGGGTACTCAGTTTACTTTACAGTTTTGGAGAGCCGTGTAGAGGGAGTATGGTACTCAGGTTAAGTTGAGCACCGCTTTTCACCCTCAAACAGACGAGCAGTCTAAGTGCACTATTAAGATATTGTAGGAAATGTTACGCGCTTGTGTCATTGATTTTGGAGGGTCATGGGATCAGTTTCTACCACTCGCGGAGTTTTCTTTTAACAATACTTATCAGTTGAGTATTTAGATGGCTTCATATGAGGCGTTGTATGGGAGACGATGTAGATCTCCAGTTGGTTGGTTTGAACCGGGTGAGGCTAGGCTTTTGGGTACAGACTTGGTGCAGGATGCTTTGGATAAGGTTAAGGTGATTCAGGAGCGGCTTCATACAATGTAGTCGAAACAAAAGAGTTATGCTGACAGAAAGGTTCGGGATGTGTCCTACATGGTTAGGGAGAAGGTTTTGTTTAAGGTTTCACCCATGAAGGGTGTTATGAGATTTGGAAAGAATGGTAAATTGAGTCCTCGGTTCATTGGGCCTTTTGAGGTGCTTCGGAGGATTGGGGAGGTGGCTTATGAGTTTACCTTTCCACCCAGCTTATCTAGTGTGCATCCGATATTTCATGATTCTATGCTCCAGAAGTATATTGGCGAACCGTTTCATGTTTTGGATTTCAACTGGTTCAGTTAGGTGCTGATTTGACTTATGATGTGGAGCCAGTGGTTATTTTGGAGCATCAGGTTCGGAGTTGAGGTCAAAGGATATAGCTTCAATGAAAGTGCAGTGGAGAGCTTGGATTGTGAAAGAGGCTACCAGGAAGACCGAGCAGGAGATGCGGAGCAGGTATCCTCACCTATTTGAGGCTTCAGGTATGTTTCTTGACTCGCTCGAGGACGAACGTTTGTTTAAGAGGGGGAGGATGTAATGACACGACCGGTCGTTTTATGAGTTACCACTCTGTTTCCCCCATTTCTACTTCTTTATATGTTGTTCAACTATATTTCATTGCATTGTATTGGTTAGCTTGGGTTCGGAGTGGTTTTGTAGAAAAATGAGACACTTAGTCTCTTAAGTTGGCCTTTTTGTTGGAAAAATCAACCGAAAGTTTATTTGTGAGTTAACGATCTCAGAATTTGGTTTTTATAATTCGGATAGCTTCGGGAGGTGATTTGGGACTTAGAAGCCTGATCGGAATGTGTTTTAGAGGTCCGGAGTAGATTTAGGCTTGAACTGGCGAAATTAGAATTTTGGTGTTTTCCGGTTGATAAGGGAGATTTTGATATAGGGATCAGAATGGAATTCCGGAAGTTGGAGTAGGTTCGTTGTGTCATTTGTGACGTGTGTGCAAAATTTCAGGTTGTTCGGACAAGGTTTGATAGACGTTTTGATCGAAATCGGAATTCGGAAGTTTTTGGAGTTCTTAGGCATGAATCCGTGGTTGATTTGATGTTTTGATGTTGTTTTGAGTGTTCTGAAGGTTGGAACAAGTTTGAATGATGATATGGGATATGTTGCCATGTTTGGTTGAGGTCCCGAGGGCCTCGGGTGAGTTTTAGGTGGTTAAACGGATCAAATCCTTATTTTGAAAGTTGCAGATTTTCTTCAGTTCTGTTACAGGAATTTTTGTTCTACGCGTTCGTATAGAATGGTCCGCAATCGCGTAGGCTTAGTCGAACAGGGGTGAGATTTGTTCTACGTGATCGCAAAGGTAAGGGCGCGATCGTGATTGGCTTTGAAGTTGTTGTTGTGATGACCCAAAAGGTCATCACTTGTTTTAGAAATAACTTCTGTGTTCTGAGGCCTTAAAAACCTCTATTTCGCAGGCTCGGGAGTCGTGATGGCACCTACTAGTGAAAGCTAGACAAGCTGACCATTTGAATTATTTACCTTTTTCTATTTTAATCCTTTAACAATTAATGACCAACATTAGATAAACAAAAGAATTTAATAAGCAGAAGGCTGAAACGTAATATTTTAATAAAGATGTCAATACCAATCCAGCCAAAAACTACCCAGAATTGGTGTCACAATTCCACAGATGGTCTAAGAATACTACAAATAAAGGTCCGAAAAATAAATACAATACTATCTTAGAAATACATAGATGAAATAGGATGAAATGATAGAAGGAGACGCCAAGGCCTGCGGACACCTACAGGACTACCACGGATCTCCGAATGGACTGAAGGTAGCAACCCAAAGCTAAGGTCCGTAAGCTCCAGTACCGGGATCTACACACAGTGAGAGTGTAGTATCAGCACAGCCGACCCCATGTGCTGGTAAGTGCCTAGCCTAATCTTGGTGAAGTAGTGATGAGGCTAGGACCAGACTACCAAATAAACCTGTGCAGTTAAATCATATACAGCAGAAAATAAAAGAAAACTTGACAATTAAAGACATGAAGGGGAAAATCATGTTGCGGGGGACAACAAATAGCAACAGAAATGAATAGTTAAATGTAAAGAACACTGTAACTCAGTTATCAATAGAAATCAGGAAAAATCAAGACAAGTGCACGGCATCACCCTTCATTCTTTTACACTCGTCCTCACCATAAAATCAATAAAATCGGTACGACATCACCCTTCATGCTTTTACCTCACATAATCATGGCACGGAATGATCCTTCGTGCATTAACACTCATATAAAGGCATGGAATGGCACATCGTGCAGCACAACTTCACTCCTCTTGCATTAACACTCGCTCACAAATACCATGCACGACATCACCCCTTCGTGCTTTAACACTCTCTCACCAAAACAATACACGACATCAACCTTCGTGTTTTAACACTCTTCCTCACCCAAACAACAATCACAAAGCAATAAGGGCAAGAAAATCCACAATAAAATCCTAGTAAGGGAACAATAGGGCAACAATCATATCCCGACAAGGGAAACATTATCAAAACAACAATATCCCGACAAGGGAGATAACATTAAAACAACAACATCCCGGCAAGGGAGACAATATCATAATCCTCTTTTCTTTTTCACATTTACATCACAACCAAATTCACAATTTGAGTCAATGCTCTATAAGGTTCAATTGCCAATTATACTTCCTCAAATCATTTTACAACTTGAGCCATCGCTCTTCAATGTTCAAATATAAATATTACTTCCACAAGCCTTGCTCAACAATCGAAATCATCACATAAGACATGAACAATTCAAACAGAGTCACATTAATCATAGTAAAAGACTCACGGACATGCTTGACACCAACGTATAAATACTCGTTACCATGCCTATATGTCGTACACAACAACCAACACATAGCAAATAGGACACAACTCCTAATCCCTCAAGCTAAGGTTAGACCAAACACTTACCTCGATGCCACGAACACAATTCAAGCCTCAACTACCGCTTTACCTCTTGATTCCACCACCAATTCGCTTGTATCTAGCCACAAGTTACTTAACTATATTAATAAATGCTAAATGAATCAATTCTAATGCATGAACATAAGTTTTCTAAAGTTTTTCCCAAAAAGTCAAAAATCGACCCTAGGCCCACATGGTCGAAACCCGAGGTTCGAACCAAAACGCGATTACTCATTCACCTATGAACCCAAATATATAATTTGTTTTGAAATCGGACCTCAAATCGAGGTCTAAATCCTCAAAATTTGAAAAAACTAGGTTTTACCCAAAACACCCAATTTCCCCCATGAAAACCCTTGATTTTGGGTTGAAATCATGTGAAAAGATCTTAAATATTGAAGAAAACGAGTTAGAAATGACTTACAATCGATTTGGAGAAGAAATGTTCTTTGGAAAATCACCCAAGGGAGTTTATGTTTTGAAAGATTTTGAAAAATGGTAGATTTTTTGCTAAGTTATGAATTTGCAGGTCGCAGATGTCACAATTGCGACCAGGGTTCGCAATTGCGAACCCTTAAGAAACCTGCTTTCCACGCATTTGCGAACCCTGTGGATTCCTGTTCCTTTCGCATTTGCGATGCAACTATTGCATTTGTGATAAATACATCACATTTGCGTCCAAGGCAGCTCAGGCTATAGTTCGCATTTGCGATACCAAGTTTGCATTTGCGAGCCAGGATTCGCAATTGCGAAGCCTGCAACACACCAGCAGTTTCCTAAGTCCAAATTTTACTCTGTGGCCTATCCAAAACTCACCCGAGCCCTTCGGGCTCCAAACCAAACATGCACGCAAGTCCAAAAATATCATACGGACTTGCTCGTGCGATCATATCATCAAAATAACATCAACAACTATGAATTTAGCATCAAAATCAAAGAAAATCTCAAGAACTTTTAAAGTTTCAAATTTTTACAACTAAGGTTCTGAATCTCGTCATATGACCTCCGTTTCTTACCAAATTTTACAAGCTCAACTTAAATCACATATAAGACCTGTATCGGATCGGAACCAAAATAGGGCTCGATACCATCAAATTCAAACATATTTCATTTCCAAAAACCCATATATATTCCAGAAAACAATTTTCTTTAAAAATTCATTTCTCGGGCTTGGGACCTCGGAATTCGATTTCGGGCATACGCCCAAGTCCCATATTTTCCTACGGACCCTCCAGGTACATCAAATCATGGGTCCGGGCCTGTTTACCTAAAATATTGATTGAAGTCAACTTAAATTCATTTTTTAATCAAAATTTATCTTTCTTCACAAATTTTCACATAATGGCTTTCCGAATACGCGGCCGGACTGCCCCGCAACTCGAGATGAGGAAAAAAGTGGTTTTTAAGTCCTTGGACCACATAATTTATTTCTAAAACAAGTGATGACCTTTTGGGTCATCACATTCTCCTCCTCTAAAACAATCGTTCGTTCTCAAACGGATATAAGAAGGAAGTACCCGATTTGGGGAAGTGATGGGGATAACGGCTCTGCATATCGGACTCGGACTCCTAGGTCGATGCCTCAACAGGCTGACCTATCCACTGAACACGAACAGAAGGGAAACTCTTCGATCTCAACTGACGAACTTACCGGTCTAGAATAGCTACAAGCTCCTGCTCATAGGACAAGTCCTTGTCCAACTGTAAGTGCTGACATCTAACACGTGGGATGGATCGCCGTGATACTTCCGAAGCATGGACACATGAAACACTGGATGTACAACTGATAAACTCAGCGGCAACGCAAGTCTGTAGGCCACCTCTCCCACTCGATCAAGAATCTCAAATGGGCCAATGAACCTAGGGCTAAGCTTGACCCTCCTCCCAAATCTCATAATGCCCTTCATAGGCGATACCCGAAGCAATACTCGCTCACCGACCATGAATGCCAAATCATGACCTTATTGTCGGCATAACTCTTTTGCCTGGACTAAGTTGTACGAAACCTATCCTGAATGATCCTGACCTTGTCCAAGGCATCCTGTACTAGATCCATACCTAACAATCGAGCCTCTCTTGGCTCAAACCATCCAACCGGTGACCGACACTGTGTACCATATAAAGCCTCATAAGGAACCATCTGGATGCTCGATTGGTAGCTATTGTTGTAGGAAAACTCTACTAAAGGCAAAAACTGATCCGACAAGCCTCCAGAGTCAATGACACAAGCTCAGAGGATATCCTCCAAAATCTGAATAGTACGCTCGGACTGCCTGTCCATCTAAAGATGAAATGTTATGCTCAATTCGACCCGTGTGCCCAACTCCCGCTGAACTACTCTCCATAAATGTGAGGTAAACTGCGTACCTCGGTCTAAAATAATAGACACGGGAACACCATGAAGACGAACAATCTCCCGGATATAGATCTCAGTTAACCTCTCGGAAGAATAGGGGACTGCCACAGGAATGAAAAGTGCTGACTTAGTCAGCCTATTAATAATAATCCACACTGCATCAAACTTCCTCTAAGTCCATGGGAGTCCAACAACGAAGTACATAGTGATACGATCCCACTTCCACTCAGGAATCTCAATTTTCTGGAACACACCTCCAGGCCTCTGATGCTCGTACTTTACCTGCTAACAATTCAAACACCGAGCCACAAAAGCAACAATATCCTTCTTCATCCTCCTCTACCAATAATGTTGCCGCAAGTCCTGATACATCTTAATGGCGCCCAGATGAATAGAGTACCGGGAACTATAGGCCTCCTCTAAAATCAACTCTCGAAGTCCATCCACATTAGGCACACAAACTTGACCCTGCATCCTCAAAACTCCATCATCACCTAAAGTAACTTGCTTGGCACCTCTGTGTTGCACCGTGCCCCTAAGGACACACAAATGAGGGTCATCATACTGCCGATCTTGGATACGCTCCAATAATGAAGAAAGAGCGACTATGTAAGCTAACACACGGCTGGGCTAAGAAACATCCAACCTCACAAATTGATTGGCTAAAGCCTGAACATTCAAAGCAAGCGGTATCTCACCGACCGGAATAAAAACGAGACTGCCCATACTGGATTACTTCCTACTGAAAGCATCGACCACCACATTGGCCTTTCCCGGATGATATAGGATGGTGATTTCATAGTTTTTCAATAACTCCAACCACCTTCTCTGCCTAAAATTTTTCTCCTTCTGATTGAACAAGTATTGCAAACTCTTGTGATCCGTGAACACCTCATATGACACGCCGTATAGATAATGTCTCCAAATCTTCAACGCGTGAACAATGACTGCTAACTCCAAATCATAAACTGGATAATTCTTCTCATGAATCTTCAACTGACGCGAAGCATATGCAATAACTTTTCCATCCTTCATTAACACCGCACCAAGCCTAATACGAGATGCATCACAATAAACTATATATGGCTCTGAACCTGTGGGCAAAACTAACATCGGCGCCGTAGTCAAAGCTATCTTAAGCTTCTGAAAGCTCGCCTCACACTCGTCCGACCACCTGAACTGATCACCCTTTTGCGTCAACCTGGTTATCAGGGCTACAATAGATGAAAATCCCTCTACAAACTGATGATAATAGCCTGCCAAACCCAAGAAACTCCGGATCTCTATAGCTGATGTATGTCTAGGCCAGTTCTTAACTGCCTCTATCTTCTTTGGATGTACTTAAATACTCTCTGCTGAAACAACATGACCCAAGAAAGCAACTGAACTCAACCAGAACTCACACTTCGAAAACTTAGCATACAACTGACTATCTCTCAAAGTCTGAAGAACCACTCTTAGATGTTGCTCATGCTCTTCCCAGCTGCGGGAATAGATCAAAATATCATCAGTGAAGATTATCACGAACGAATCCAAGTAAGGCTTGAACACTCGGTTCATCAAACCCATAAAATCTGCTGGGGCATTTGTCAACCCGATTGACATCACCTAGAACTCATAATGCCTGTACCGAGTGCGAAAAGTTGTCTTAGGGACATCGAATGCCCTAACCTCAACTAATGGTAGCCAGATCTCAAGTCAATCTTCGAAAATACCTTGGCACCCTGAAGCTGATTGAACAAATCATCAATCCTCGGCAATTGATACATATTCTTGATTTTAACCTTATTCAACTGTCGATAATCTATACACATTCTCATCGACCCGTCTTTCTTCTTAACAAACAATAACGGCGCACCCCAAGGAGAGACATTAGGCATAATAAAGCCCTTAGCAAGTAAGTCTTGCAACTGCTCTTTCAACTCTTTCAACTCAGACATGACCATAGGATACGGCGGGATAGAAATGGGCTGAGTGCCTAGAGCCAAATCAATGTAGAAGTCAATATCCCTGTCGGGTGGCATCCTAGGCAGATCTGAAGGAAATACCTCAGACTTCTCATGGTGCTTCAGGTGGTCGTGGTTCTCATATACAGTATTCTGATCAGCAGTCCTACAGTACACCACCAGCTCCTATTAGTGCACCACCGCTCCAGATTTTTTGGGGTGGTCATTTAGGTTGTCAGGATCAGCAGTCTCAGCAGCCGAGGGCTTGTTATACTTGTGGTGATATGGGGCATATTGCTAGATTTTTCCCTCGAGCATCGAGCAGCTCTCAACATCAGGGTTCCCGTGCCATGGTTCAGGTCTTGAGTGATCCACAGCCCTCTCAGCCAGCTAGAGATGGAGGTAGAGGTGCTAGAGGTAGAGGTAGAGGTATTAGAGGTAGAGGTCAGGCCGCTAGAGGTGGAGGCCAGCCTGCAGCAAACCGTCCCATAAATGTAGTTCAGAGTGGTGGGGCCCAGCCCCGATGTTATGCTCTTCCAGCCAGGGCTGAGGCTGAGGCTTCCGATGTAGTAATCACAGGTACTGTTTTGGTTTGTGGTAGAGATGCTTCAGTTCTATTTGATCCAGGATCTACATACTCCTATGTGTCATCTTATTTTGCACCGTATCTGGTCATGCCTAGTGATTCTTTGAGTGCTCCTGTATATGTGTCTACACCGGTGGGTGATTCTATTGTGGTAGATCGTGTCCATCGTTCATGTATAGTTGTGATTGGGGGTCTTGAGACTCGAGTAGATTTGTTACTTCTGGATATGGTTGATTTTGATGTCATATTGGGGATGGGCTGGTTATCACCTTACCACGCTATCTTGGACTGTTATGCCAAGACTGTGACCTTAGCCTTGCCGGGGTTGCCTCGTTTAGAGTGGAGAGGGAATCCTGGTCATTCTACTCGTAGTGTTATCTCCTATATAAAGGCTCGGCGTATGGTCGAGAATGGGTGTTTGGCCTATTTGGCATATGTTCGTGATTCTAGCGCTGAGGTTCCTTCTATGGATTCTGTGCCTACTTGTCACGAGCCAAAATCCCTCCGAAGGAGTCATGATGGCACCTAGTCTCTAAACTAGGTAAGCCTGACATTAACTGAGATAACATTTACATTTGCTAACTTTAAATTAAATAATTCTTAACAAATTATAACTCCCAAAACTGATGGTACAAGTCATAAGCCTTTCTAGAATAGTTATATAAATACATCACTGTTTTGAAACAAAGGAACAATTGGAAATAAGTACAAATGAAGGTGACTCTGAGGCCTGCGAACGCTGAATC
The DNA here is from genome assembly GCF_000715075.1 of Nicotiana tabacum. Taxonomy (NCBI): domain Eukaryota; kingdom Viridiplantae; phylum Streptophyta; class Magnoliopsida; order Solanales; family Solanaceae; genus Nicotiana; species Nicotiana tabacum. The sequence continues at coordinate 119,207,622 of NC_134101.1, forward strand.
AGGTTTACCTTGAGTCTCCACCGCAACGACCCGCACAGCTACTACCGATTTAATAGCTGGACCTGTACACAAAAATGTACAGAAGTGTAGTATAAGCACACCACAGCGATGCCCAGTAAGTATCAAGACTAACCTCGGTGGGATAGTGACGAGGAACAGTCCAAACACCTACTAGTCAAATAAATTGAACAGAATTTGATAATAAACTATCAACCTAAAAATGACAAAGTAATATCAACAGCAGGGAAAGAACAAACTACAATCAGTAGAAACAACAAAGAGAAACACGGAGGGAAATAAAAGATAACCAAATAAATTAACACCAACATCGGTGGAACACAGACAAGTAAAAATGTACTCAAACAAGGAAGGCGATATCAACTCAATAAATCATATTGTTTTTGATGCACAATTCCAGCCATCTCAAACTCAATGTCTCATATCATAACTTCAATTACCAACTTTTAGCACACCCGGCACCTTGTGCCCACATATTTCTATCTCTTTTTGCACAACAACGTTCTCATGTTACTCAGTACATAGTGTCCATAACCAATGCAATTAAGATGTTCAAGGAGTCTCATTTACATAACATAAAGTAGAATACAGCTTCTAAGTTAATTAGGAACTCAACAAGAAAAGATGAAATTATTTTTAGAAATTATTTGAATAAAGAAAGTACCATTTTCAATTAAAATACAACATCAAATAAAATACAACCTCAGACGGTTTAAGAGAATTTAATTAAGTAACTAATTGAATTAAAAATAAAATAATTATTGAAATTTGAAGTATTGAAATATATATAAAAATACGACGAAGTATTGAAAATACTATAATTAAAAATAAAATAATTATTGAAATTTGAAGTGTTTATATATATATATATGGCGAAGTATTGAAAACACTATGGGGTTCCATCACAAGGATCACAACAGTAAAGGAATCTGAACAATTTAAACACATGAATTGATAACCACAAATAAACAAAACAAACAGAAAGTGGACGGCATCACCTTTCGTGCTTTATAACTCTTCCTCACCATATGCATAAATAGAAATGTGCACGGCATCACCTCTCGTGCTTTAACTCTCTCATAATCATGGCATGGCATCAGCCTTCGTGCTTTTACTCTCAATAATGTGGCATGACATCACCCTTCGTGATTTTACACTCACAAAATCAGCACGACATCACCCTTCGTGCATTAACACTCGCTCACAATATCATGCATGGCATCACCCTTCGTGCTTTACACTCTTCCTCACCCAAACAATAGAAACAATAACATCACGGCAAGGAAATCAACAATATGAACAATAACATCCCGACAAAGGATCCCGGCAAGGGAATCAACAATAACCAGTTTCAACAGTTAGCTTTGCAATATAGATCTCAACTCCAGTCAATACTCAGCAATGGACAATTACCAAGAGAATGTCATAAGTCTTGTTCATCATGAATAGTCATCAATTTAAGTAGTAATAGTACATAATAAGGATCACGGAAAAAAAACAAGAAGCACTATAACCTCAACAAAACAACAAAGACATAATAAGCACGTGATGACTACACCGGTAACCACAACAATTGGACATGTAACATATTTGCGCGAAGTCATAGAGGAACTAACAATCAAGAAGTATCAAAACAATAAGGAAGACAATAACTTCAATTTAGGAAATTAAGGGTCAAGTAACACGTAAGAATTAGAGGAAATCTAACAACATCATATGGAGCATATAGAGGCAATTTAAGCAATTAGGAAACCCAATCATAACGGGATACTTTCCACATAATGAACATAAGGACCTAAGAACCCTAGAGGCAAATTTTCCACAAATAAGTCCGAGCGCACACTCGTCACCTCGCAGCATGGACTACAATTAGCATAGAAGACTCAGATCCTAAGGGGAAGTCCCACACACAAGGTTAGGCAACATATTTACCTCAATCCAGCCAATTCAATACTCAATTTAGCTTTTTCTTTACCAATTCATCAACGCTCAGCTCAATCTAGCCAAAAATAACTTGAATACATCAAACAATGCAAGAGAAAACAATTTCAATTGACAAAACTATGATTCTTATACAATTTGTAAAAAGTCAACAAAAGTCAACCCCCCGGGCCCGTACTTTGGAACCCGGCAAAATTTACAAAAAGCGAACACCCATTCCACTATGAGTTCACCCATGTAAAAATTATCTAATTCTGATACCATTTGGTTATTCAAATCATCGTTTTACATTTTTGAAAATTTTCACAATTTTCCCAAATTTTCCTTTAGATTCTCATGAATTTGATGTTAAATTTAAGATATAATTACAAAATATAGTTGAAAATTGATTAGAGACATTTACCCAATGATTTGGAGAATTTTGGGTCTTTGAAAAATCGCCTATGGAGGTTTAGAGTTTGAGAAAATTGAAAATGGGTGAAAATCCCGTCAAAAATCTCACTTAACAGGCCTCAGATGTCGCATTTGCGACCCAGATGCGAACCCTCAAAATTTGTGAACAAGGCAGGGCTGGCAGAAGTCGCATTTGCGACAAAAAGTTCGCATTTGCGAACAGGGCATCGCAATTGCGATGAAAAAGTTTGCATTTGCGACCACACCAGAAACCAACAATTTTCCCGACACGAAAATAAGCATAACTTCCTCATAAGATGTCCAAATTCGATGATTATTTTTCCTATGGCTCCATAATTTCGATATGGATCTAATAGTTCAATAAAAATGAATTTGGATCTTATTTGCTCAATGTGGTATTATTTTTTCTTGAAGAAACGACGATGAAGCATCCAAAAACAAGCGCAACATAGCCTAAACATATCCGAAACTCACCCAAGCCCTCGAGGCTCCAAACCAAACATGCACACAAGTATAGAAACATCATACGGACTTGCTTGTGAGATCAAATCATCAACATAACATCAAAAGCTATGAATTTAACCTCAAAACTCATGATTTTCTAAGTTTTCAAGCGGACGTCCAAATCACGTCAAATCAATTCCGATTCTTACCAAATTTCACAGATAGGACTTAAATATTATAACAAACTTGTACCAAGCTCTGAAACCCAAATACGGGCCCTATACCAATGAGTTTAAACATTAATTCATTTCTTTATTTTTTTCAAAAATTATTTTCTAAGGCTAGGGACTTCGGAATTCAATTCCGGGCATATGCCCAAGTCCCATATTTTACCGCGAATCTCTCGGGATCGTTGGAATACAGATCCGAGTCTGTTTACCAAAAATGTTGATCAAAGTCAACTAAAAACTAAATTTTAACTCTAGAAATTACTATATTTTTCATATTTTCACATTAAAGCTTTCCGGTTTCACGCACGGACTGCGCACGCAAGTTGATACATATAATATGAAGCTACTTTGACCTCAAACTATCGAACCAGATGAAATTGCTCAAAACAACCAGTCGAGTCGTTACATCCTCATTCACTTAAACATACGTTCGTCCTCGAACGCGCCCAGAGTCGTTCCAAGCCATCGAACCACTGCTTATGCTCCTCATACATACACCCGGGGCGATTCCCCATCACCTAAACCTATGTAGGACTGACAATGCAACTTAAATGATGGTCTCACCTCATCCTTAGTCCATAACCTTAGGACAGAACCCAAACCTCAACGTCTAAAATTCATCATAGGACCCGAATCCCACATCATCACACTGCATGAACCTGAACAAGCTAAATCGAGCCAAAATTCCAATCCAGAATGCAATCACATGTTGTTCCACATAACTCAAATGTCCGAAGCAATAACCTCTGACCACCACAGATGTTCAAATAACATCCTGGATGCCGGCAATACACCTGATATTGAATATAACCATGTTTCGTACCTCTACAACACTGCCTATGATAAAGAAACATCCGGATATTCATAGCTACTCATGTAGTCAACAAGTCAAGAAACTCTCTCGCCCGCCAAGGGCCATTACCCAACTCTTAGCAGAAACAACCACATACATCCAAGCACTCCTCACCCCCAATACCATAGTACAAATATCAGGTCTAAGAACCTCATATCAGCCAGTACAAGCAGCCCAACTAACAACTCACCACGGAACCACACAGATTCTCACACTACATAGTTCGTACACCAAACCAGCAATAACTAAATTATGCAGCACAAATAAGGGAAAGCCAATTATAAGAATTATCTAATAAGTACAACATGTGTGACAACAAAAGAATAGTCTTTCACCAAATCATCCCACAGAGGAAAAACACAACACCAAATAAACACAATGAAAGGGTACCCACATAACATCCGCTGCGGTGCGCAGCCCGCTCCCAAATACTCTTCAAGCCAAAATGCTCGGGTCCACTGTCACATAAATATTGATATCAGGCACAGCAGAGTGCACAAGTAAAATTGTGGGAACAATGAATATAAGTAATAAAATATGAGAGAAGCAAGCACATATAAGGTGCAATGAGCAAATCAACATCACGACGTCTATCTCGCTCGCCTCTCCATAAGGCCTAAACAGAGTTACAACATGCGTGGGGTATAATCATACAACCCCCCACCTAATACAACATAAAAGTGTAGCACATAACATAGGCTAGGGGCACAAATAATATCCATTCTTCCTGATCACATAACCAAAATGACAATCTCATAGAGGCACATAAACTTGATCTGACACGACATCCATATTCTCGCTGATCTTCCAAATAGCCCACAACCAAATCCTGATCCTTCCCAATTAGATAAATATTCTTCAAAAAGATCCACAAGATCCTATCAATAATACATGCTACTAATTACCCCATTCTCAACATTTTTTCACAATTCACAAACGAAAATAGTCCACATATTAGGGCATCTAGCCCCAAACCTCAGGAATACCAAGATTTCCGTACCCAACTCAACTACACAAATTGAATGGTTGATATGTCACTCACACCCTATCATTCTGCTGAAGCACCCATATAGGATTTCTGGTTGCGTAACAAAACATGAACCTCAAAAACCTCAAAACCCAATAATCACCATGCTACTAGCCACGCACCCGCAAACCAAAACTCAAGGTCCTTTCCAAAAATGCACACTCCTCACATATGATAGCCAACAATGCCACACTCTATAAATTCCAAATACTGATCTGGGAGAAAACCGCAATGTACCACATATTCCTTACGCTCATAGTAGACATCCAACTCAAGCCGTTGCCAAACCATCAAGAACTCTCTGAGATCTACCCACTCGCAACTAAGCCATCAGGACTGCACCTCCCTAACTCAACCGAGTCACACAAACCGTCTAATCCAAGAGTGCTGCCACAAATGCAAGTAGAGAATTCCTATTCAAAGGACCAATTACTTAATTGCTATGCTGGCCCAACACCATAGAGCTGACCCATTTATTTGGATAGTCGATATGCAATAATCCCAATCAAAGTCTCAAATACAGGTGATCCTAACACGAACGATGTAGCCTAGGAGCTTATAAACCACTGCATTTCCTCTGAACCACCTCGTCCTGCCACAACCACGACACCTACGCTGAATAGCCCTTCTTTGAATCTGAAGTTGTTCCTCCGGCTCCCCTTGATGCTAATATGTAGATCCATTAATGGCACAGAAACACTGTAAGCCCCAACATCATCCTGTGCAAGATCTCAGACCTTGGTCATATACAAAATCCGGGAACCCACTAATACCACATATACACATACCTCAAGACAAATATGATATAAATCTATCTCTGCAATCTGAATGCCGTTGTTGAACTCCTCTACTTGGCACAAAGCCAAAGAAAACAGTGTCTGATGATCCGCAAAACTAACTTTCAAAGCTCGTACAACACAAATCACAAGGTGCTCCAATACTTCCAACTATTCCCAATCAACACCCACTTCGTGGCCTTGCCACAATCGCGATGACTAGTTAACCAATTAAACCTTCCCAAGCTCACACTCATCAATCAGATGTCGGTAACCGCTGCGCCTCCATATGAACAACCGAATAGTCTCTCAATGCCTCTATATCTTCAGTTTGGACAACACGTCGAGGCAATGCTTGAGCATCTCTAACTCTTTCGTAGCCTGTCTGTAGCATCACGAACCACTGGCTCATAGCGGACACTGAGAGCATAATATTACACATGAGTGGATGTAAAGGAACATAAGTTATGTGCTTTGGGTAAAACCTATTTTTTTCAAATTTTGAGGATTTAGACCTCGATTTGAGGTCCGACTTGAAAACAAATTATATATTTAGGTTCGTGGATGAATGGGTAATCAGGTTTTGGTTTGAACCTTGGGTTTCGACCATGTGGGCCCGGGGTCAATTTTTGACTTTTTGGGAAAAACTTTAAAAAACCTATTTTCATGCATTAGAATTGATTCATTTAGCATTTATTGATATAGTTAAGTAACTTGTGGCTAGATACAAGCGAATTGGTGGTGGAATCAAGAGGTAAAGCGGTAGTTGAGGCTTGAATTGTGTTTGTGGCATCGAGGTAAGTGTTTGGTCTAACCTTAGCTTGATGGATTAGGAGTTGTGTCTATTTTCTATATGTTGGTTGTTGAGGACGTATAGGCATGGTGACCAGTATCTATACGTTGGTATCAAGCATTCCCGTGAGTCTTTTACTATGATTAATGTGACCCCGTTTGTATTGTTCATGTCTTATGTGATAATTTCTATTGTTGAGCAAGGCTTGTGGAAGTAATATTGGTATTTGAACATTGAAGAGTGATTGCTCAAGTTGTAAAATGATTTGAGGAAGTATAATTGGTAATTGAAACTTATAGAGAATTGGCTCAAATTGTGAATTTGGTTGTAAAGTAAATATGAAAAAAGAAAAGAGAATTATGATATTGTCTCCCTTGCCGGGATGTTGTTGTTTTAATGTTATCTCCCTTGCCGGGATGTTGTTGTTTTGATATTATTTCCCTTGTCGGGATATGATTATTTCCCTATTGTTCCCTTGCCGGGATTTTATTGTGGATTTGTTGATTTCCTTGCCCTTATTGCTTTGTGATTGTTGTTTGGGTGAGGAAAAGTGTTAAAGCATGACGGGTGATGCCGTGTATTATTTTGGTGAGAGAGTGTTAAAGCACGAAGGGGTGATGCCGTGCATGATATTTGTGAGTGAGTGTTAATGCACGAAGGGTGATGTCGTGCCACACGATGTACCATTCTGTGCCTTTATATGAGTGTTAATGCGCGAAGGTTCATTCTATTCCATGATTATGTGAGGTAAAAGCATGAAGGGTGATGTCGTGCCAATTTTATTGATTTTATGGTGAGGATGAGAGTAAAAGCACGAAGGGTGATGTCATGCACTTGTCTTAATTTTTCCTGATTTCTATTGATAACTGAGTTACGGTGTTCTTTACATTTAACTATTGGTTTTTGTTGCTATTTATTGTCCCCCGCAGAATGATTTTCCCCTTCATGTCTTTAATTGTCAAGTTTGCTTTTATTTTCCGCTGTATATGATTTAACTGCACAGGTTTATTTGGTAGTCTAGTCCTAGCCTCGTCACTACTTCACCGAGGTTAGACTAGGCACTTACCAGCACATGGGGTCAGTTGTGCTGATACTACACTATGCACTGTGTGCAGATCCTGGTACTGGAGCTTACGGACCTTAGCTTTGGGTTGTTGCCTTCAGTCCATTCAGAGATCTGAGGTAGTCCTGCAGGCGTCCGTAGGCCTTGGCGTCTCCTTCTATCATTTCATCATGTTTCATCTATGTATTTCCGAGACAATATTGTATTTATTTTTCAGACCTTTATTTGTAGTATTCTTAGACTGTCTGTGGAATTGTGCCATCGGTTCTGGCTAGTTTATGTTTGGATTGGTATTGGCATCTTTATTAAAATATTACGTTTCAGTCTTCCGCTTATTAAATTCTGTTGTTTATCTAATGTTAGTCATTAAATGTTAAAGGATTAAAATGGAAAAATGTAAATAATTCAAATGGTTGGCTCGCCTAACTTTCACTAGTAGGTGCTATCACGACTCCCGAGGGTGGGAAATCCGGGTCGTGACAGTTGTTTGCGAACGCGGGGTCAGGGTCGCTTTCACGTAGAAGGAAAGGAGATGGTGAAGAGTAGGCAAGTTATTCTATGCGATTGTATGGGAGAGTCCGCGATCGCGTAAGTTTGCGGAGCCAGTGCTTCATGATCGCCTGGAGGTGTTCGCGATCGCCTAGGGTTAAATAGGGTCAGTCATTATTTGTGCTTCGCAATCGCGAGGCTGTTTCTGTGATTGCGGTGAAGGAATTTAAATCGTTGGGTATAATGTTTAAATAGCCATTTTCGCGATTTTTAGCCATAGTTCACCATTTTTGAGTCGGTTTTGGAGCTTCTTGAGGGATATTGAAGAGGAAATTCAAGAGAACTTCTTTGAGGTAAGATTATTGAACCTAAAACTCGATCCTATTGTGATTTCTACCTAATTAGACATGAAATTTGTCGAATCTAAAGCCTAAAATTGGGGAGTTAGGGATTGATTTGGAGACATTGATTTCAGGATTTGAGGGGTTGTTTGTGGTCGGATTTAGATGTATTTGATATGTATGAACTCGTGAGAGTGTAAGAATTCAAGTTTTTTGATTTTTATCAGAATCCGAGACATGGGCCCGGGGGTCGGGTTTGGCCAATTTCGGGATTTTTTTATGTAAATTGTTTATTTTCGAATGGGCTTCGTTCCCTTAGCATATTTTGATGGTATAAATTTGTTTTCGGTTAGATTTGGAGCATTCAGAGGCCAAGTCGAGAGGCAAAGGCATCGCGGGCTAGAGTTTGGACCGGATTAAGGTAAGTAATAATTGTAAATGTTGTCCTGAGAGTATGAAACCCCGAATTTCACATCGTTGTGCTACTTTGAGGTGATGCACACGCTAGATGACGAGCGTGGGGTCGTGCACCATTGGGGATTATGACTTAGTCCATCCCATATGACTGTTAAACCGTGTATTTGATTGAAAACTGTTTGATATGATTGTGTTTTGGAAAGTATTATCGTGTTTTGGGATGAATGTCATATTTGGGCCTTGTGCCAACTATTTTGGACCCTTAGGGGATTTTTACTACTAACCTCACTGTTTTGACTTCATATTTGTACTCAGTCATAGGGTATTCTACTATTTTCATAACTCAGCCATATTTACTCCATTTTGGCCTTTTAAATGATATTTTGGGCTGAGCATCATGTTTTACTGTTGCCCATGTGGCTTGAGAGATTTCTGACTGAGTGAGGCCAATGGCCTGTGTTGTGAGGATATTATGGGATCGGGCGGCGCGCCGCAGCAAGTTTTACCGATTCATGATTATGAGACCGAGGGCCTAATTTGTTATGCCATGAGGTGGCTTATTATGAGTCTTATGGTCAGTTTGATTATGCCACGAGATGGCTTGTTATAGAGCTTGGGTTGTAGGAGCCCCTCCGGAGTCTGAACACCCCAGTGAGCGCGAGTACCTAGTGTGAGATGTGATATTGCCCGAGGGTGTTGTTTCATGATATTGCCCGAAGGACTAATTACAAGTGATTGTGAGATAGCCCGAGGGGCTGGTTCTATTGATATTTTGCCCGAGGGGCTGTTTTACATTTCTATACTTTTACTCATTGCTTTCATCACTCGCTTGAAACTATTGAAAAATGTTTAAAAGGTTTTACTGAACTGGGATGTTTTTTACGAGTTTTACTGCTTTACTGCATTGTTCTAGACTTGTAATATTTTGTTGTAGCGTTATGTTGTGGTTTACGTGTTTTCTTACTGGTCAACTGCCTTTACTTTTATTACTTACTGAGTTGACATACTCACATTACTCCCTGCACCCTCTGTGCAGATCTAGGAGTCTCGGGTCATGCTAGTGAGTGCTGATTTATCTTCCATCAGGCTTTCAGAGTTGACTAGGTAGCTGTTTGGCGTTCGCAACCTAGTGCTTCTCCTTCCTATATTTATTCCATTTTGTATTAGCTTTGTTTCAGACTATGTTGTCTTTTCATATTTCTAGACGAGTTGTAGTTGCTCATGACTGGTGACACCCCGATGTCGGGCTGTGTTTTGTTTCCGCACTATTCTATTCTACCTTACATTTTGGGATTTTAGCTTATTAATGACTTTAAAAGACTTATTATTATTGTTTGGTTGGTTTTGGGGTTTGTGTTGGCTGGCCTAGTTTCACGAGAGGCGTCATCACAACCGGATCCGTTTTAGAGTCGTGACAGAAGTCACTCTAAAAATATCCTTATCCTACCAGCCTGAAGCCTAACATTACAAGCCAAGAAAAGTCCTAGAAAGATTCTTAAAATTAGTGTTGAATCTATATTAGTGGAGAAAAACATAAGGATCAAGCCTATGGACAAGAGTATGATATTAACTGAATAAGTGATCATAAATCTGTCAATTCTGAAAGATTCAAGGGAAGAAGATTGCAAGTTCTTGTTGATCAAAGCAGAATTTAAAAATAAGATAAAAATTTTGGTGAATGTAAAAAGGTTAATTGTATTGACCATATTGGAGGATATTTACTTTGTGTAAATTTTCTATCCTACAATAGTTATGGATTTGGAATGATACATTTTAAAAGTATTCTTTTTCCTCGAGGACGAGCAAAAGTTCAATTATGGGGGTATTTGATGGATATAAATTATTCATGTAATTTCGTATGTAAAAAAATAAGTTTTTAAAATAAAATATGAATAATAATATCCTATCCTCGAATATTTTCTAACATTTCTTGTAGGAAAAAGAAATTATGAAAAAGAAGGAAAGAAGCTAAAAAACAAGAGAATGAAGCAAAGCCACAGTTGCACACATCATGTTCATATTCGCAAATGTGGAATATACATATGGGCTTATGGAAAGAGACAATTAGAGATGAAAAGGAGCATATTTGTATATGTGGAATCTATATATGCAAAGTCACATTCACATACATGAAACCTACATTTGCAAGTCAAACCCATAAAGTCATGAATGGAAGCAAAATATCTATAGATGCATATGAGGAATCTATATACACAAAGGTCACATTTGCATATATGGAACCTACATTTGCAAATCTAACCCATGAATTCAAAAATGGAAGCAAAAGAGTCATATATGCATGTGTGGAATCTATACTTTCAAAGGTCACATTCACATACATGGAAGCTACATTTGCAAGACTAACTCATGAAGTCAAGAGTGAAGCACAAGTGCGATAGTTGCATATATTGAATCTACCTACACAAAGATCACTTCGCATACATGGAAGCTACATTTTCAAAAGTGGAACATGACAAAAGCTACTCATCGTTTCCTATAAATTGCAAGCTCTCTTTGTATAAGCATATTCAATCTTTGTAAGACAAGAACTAGTCTTGGTCTTCTTTCTTTGTAGTAAAAATATTGCCTTAGGCTTTTAAATATTTCTAGTCTTCTAAATATCTTTTTTAGCTTTTCTTACTCCATAATGGAGTAATCTCTTTTGGTTGGGATAGTTGATGAAGCTTGATATATTTTATAATACTATCTCGGTTTTTATATTCTTGGCTTGAAATGTTTTATTTACATTTCATATTGTGCTGAAATGATGGTTTTTAATTCCTCTATCATCACATCTATATATTTTATCTCTAAGTTATTCATATATTAATTTTGTTATTCTTACGAAGCAAAATTAATATATAATAACTGATGAATAAAATAGAAGTGTGAAAGTAAATTATCACTAAACTATTATTTCAAGTCAGTAATCTTGCTCTCCTCAGTTTTAATTCTCACGGAGGAATTATTGTAGGTAAGATTATTGATCCTTGGTAAAAATATTCTCATGAAGTTTTTACTTTCTTTTAGCACAATTCAAGCAAGAAAAACATTTCGGTTTAAATGTCACTAGTCTTAAATTGATTAATTAACATAATTCTCACGGAGTGTTATTAGCTGGTTATTTCTTAGTGAGCAAAATATAATTGTATTAGAAATAAGCAATTATTCTTTAGGGGCAATATATTTGGTGAAGCTCAAATGACGAAGGAGCAATCAAACTAGGGGGTCTATGGAGTGAACGATCCCCTCCATAGCGTTTTTGATGGCATGGACTCTACCACGACGGAGGATGTCACCGGATTGGGTGACTTAGAAGTACCAAGAAGAAGTCCGCCCTCGGGGGCAGGTGGATCTAATTCGAGCCCAAGACTGGTTAACCGATTCCCTACCCTGAGTGTCGATCCTGATCGGAACGATCGATCATTATCACCATTCCGGAGGATGCCCGGGTTCTTTTCGCACCTGTTGGGGTAGCTAGTTACCTCTGATGCCTGGTAACCGAATGAGATCGGGAATAAATGAACGATGTAGATTCCCATGCCTATTCAACGAAGCACAATAGGTGCTGAACCGGGGTAAGGTGCCACCGCACCTTTTCATTTTTCAACTCTGGTTATTGGTGATCCTAACATTTCTTCTCATATTTACAGGTGTTGGTGCTTCACCACGAGACCTTCCTCCGGTATCGAGAAGAGCTGAGCCAACTCGAAGCCGAAGCTAGAGAGCTCACTAAGAAGAGAGACGTGTAAATACTTCTCAGTGAGCAATGTGAAGAAGAGGCTAAAAGCCTTCCAGCCAAGTTGGACGCGACTCAGAAAGAACATACCGACCTGGTGAAACAGGTAAAAATCAATGAAGTTAGTGATGACGAGCTAGACACGATGAGTAATAGTTAGAACCTGCAGGTCCAACAAAAGATCGATCAAATCGACCATCTTCGGGTCAAGATGGACATTATCAAGGTTGAGGCTAAAGAGTGGAAAGGAAAAATGGATCGATTGGCCTCGAACAAGGAAACTGCCCGGGCACAATTGGCCTTGGTGGAGGCTCAACTTCGAATGATGATGGAGAAGGCTGAGGCACAGTCCCGGAAAGACAAGGAGCTCTAATCTCAATTGGGCTCGGTTGTTGCCGATCGGGAGACCCTCGCCAAGGATCTTAAAGCAGCCAAGTCGGTGGTTGAAATAACCAAGGCCGATGCTGACGACATGATAGCCTAGTATAGAGACGATGCCAAGGTGGCCCAGGACCGCATAAAAAACATTGTTGAGTATCAGAAGCGGCAGTCTAGAAGGGAGGCCCTCAAGGAGGTTCATGCACGGGGTTTCGATTTATCGGTAGAGATCGCAAGTGCTAAGGGGCTCGAGGCCGAGGCCAAGAAGTTGGATTACCCCAAAAACAAAGAAGAAGAAGACTCCGGCGTCTCGGCAGATCCAGGGGCAGAGAAGACCCTGATGGTTCCTGTAATGAGGTGGGCTCAGGTGAGGACCATGCTATATAGATCCCTCACAAATGTTTTCGCTTTTCTATTTTCATGTATTATTTTCTTTTTTGTCGAGTCCGTTTGGCCTTTGTAAACATTTCTCGATGTTGTTTGGCCATCGTAACAATCTTTTGATATATATATATATATATATATACAAGTCTCTTTCCCTTTAAAAAATTTCAAGCTTTTTTCCATTTACGATTTTAAAGATCTTGAATGCCTTAGCACGTAACAACTAGGACTTGTTCAGAGGTTTGAATAGGCCTAGTTCTTGATATTATTTCACTTAAACCTTAAGGGGGGGGGGCTCGGTATGACCGTAAGCTATCCCCAATGTACTTAGTTTTGGATTACAATTTGTCGAGGGTAGCCTTTTGAACCAGTTTAAAAATCTTAAAGGCCTTATGTTTTGGTTATGGGTCTCGAACATCTCAGAGCCGTTCTAGGACGGCCGTAGTCATTTTGTTCAAGCGTTGCCCAGTGCACTTGTTACGCCGAGTCATCTGGGCTTACCCAAGATAACGTCCCTGAATGGGGATGGCCATAGCCTTTAAAGTTTAGGCAGTACCTAATAGGCTTTGTGCCTTCGGGTCTCATTATCCCGTATCATCCGAACCTATCTTAGACGGTTGTTCCTGAATGAGTTGGCCCTTTGGCTCGATGCCTTTGGGAGACCAAATGTAAGCGAAAAGAAAAAATTTTAAGGGAAAAAATATTAATCTGCAAGGTTGAAACTTCCTTTCATTTCTGTGCGTAATATACAAGGTTACACATGTGTACAAGCATTATGTCAGGGCTCGGGTGGTCTACGTGGGCATGATTCATTTGAATGTGTGGCCCTTACAGTGAATCCTATCGACTGTGCCTAGACTATTCGAGCACAAAGTTTCATCCCTTGCTAATATCATTATCCGAGGGTGATATCCCCCAGTGTTCGAGGCCGATCATAGAGAAGCCTCAGATACTGTTGATGTGATCTTTGACACTAGTTCATAACCGGTCTTGGATTCCAAGTTAGCACGATCCACTGTTGCCTCGTTAAACCTTGCTGGGAAACCCATTTGGGACAAAACTGGTTCAAGGGAAAAAGAGTGCAACGCGTGCTTTTAGTCCTAAAAATTGTATCGTTCCTTGTCGGCTGCCTGCAAGTGTTAGTCCAAAATGTAAAAAAAATAAATGAGGTCGTACCTTAGCAGTAATATCGTTTCAAGTGAGTTATATCCAGTTGTTCAGTAGTTGCTCACCATTCATTGCTCCGAGTTTGTAGGACCCTTTTCTGGTGATCTCCATAATTTGATACACACCTACCCAGTTTAGCCCCAACTTCCCTTCGTTCAGGTTCCAGGTGTTTAGTGTAACTTTCCTTAACACCAAGTCCCCGACGTTGAAGTGTTGAAGGTTGGTTCTTTGATTGTAATACCTCTCGATCCCTTATATTTGGGCAGCTAACCGGACGAGGGTGACTTCGTTCCTTTCATCTAACAGTTCCAGGATCGTATTCATGGCCTCGTTGTTTGACTCTTTGATTTCATATCGAAACCTAAGACTCGGTTCTCCCGCTTCAACCAGTATTAAAGCTTCAGTGTCGTAAACCAACGAGAATGGGGTGGCCTTGGTACTAGACTTTGAGGTCATACTGTACGCCCAAAGGACTTCGGGCAAGATTTTTTTCCACTTTCCTTTGGCATTGGACAATCTCTTCTTGAGGTTTTGGAGTATGGTTTTGTTCGTGGACTCTGCTTTCCAGTTCCCACTAGGGTGATAAGGTGCTGAGAGGATCCTTTTATCTTATGGTCTTCAAAAAACTTGCTTACTTTGTTGCCGATGAACTACTTTCCATTATCGTCCACGATCTCGGCCGACATCCCGAACCGACATATTATGTGATCTCAGATGAAATTAATGCCTTCCTTCTCCCTGACTTTATCGAACACCTGGACTTCCACCTATTTAGAAAAATAGTCAGTCATAAACAATATAAATTGAGTCTTATCGGGTGCCCATGGATGGGGCCGACGATGTTCGTCCCCCTTTTCATGAACATCCAAGGGGACAAGACTGAATGTAGCAGCTCCCTGGGCTGGTGAATCATCAGAGCATTCCTCTAATATCTGTCACATTTTCGTATGAATTTCTTCGCGTCCTTTTCCATGTCGACCCAGTAGTAGCTGGCTCTGATTATTTTTCAAACTAACAACTCGGTGCCCGAATGATTTCTACAAGTTCCTTTATGGACATCCCTCAGAATATACTCGGTGTCTCCTGGTCCTAGACATATTGAGAGTGGGCTCAAACATTCTTCAGAATAGGGTCCGTCCTAGGACAAGCTAAACCGGGCTACCTTCGTGCGCAAAGTTCTTGATTCCTTAGGATCTGAAGGTAATTTTTCGGTCTTCAGATACTCTATACATTTATTTCTCCAGTCCCAAGTTAGGTTTGTTGAGTTTATCTCAGCGTGGCCTTTCTCCAATACCGATCTCATGAGTTGTACGACCATCCCTAAGTTGAACTCATCATTATCGACCGCCGATACCAAGTTAGCGGGAGGTTCGGCCTCACTGTTCTGATCCCGAGTTACATGTTGTAGAGTCCACTCCTTGAACTGATGTAACGTTACATGTAGTTTATCCATGTATCTTTGCATCCGTTCCTCTCTGACCTCGATATCCCATTAACTTGGTTCACCACAAAGAGGGAGTAGCATTTAGCTTCGATCACCTCTGCCCTAAAGCTTTTGTCCAGTTCAAGACCTGCAATCATGGCCTCATACTCGGCCTCGTTGTTATTCAATTTTATAGTCCTAATAGATTATATAACTATATTACCCCGTGGTGGATTTAATACGATGCCAAGTGATGACCCCATCGGGTTCTAGGCACCGTCTGTAAAGAGGGTCCAGATTCTCAAGGAAGTTCCCAAGTTTAGCGACATTTCTCTTTCGACCTCGGGTATTAGGATTGAAATAAAGTCAGCCATGAAGTCTGCCAAAATTTGAGATTTGATGGTGGTCCAGGATCGATATTCGATGTCGTACTCGCTGATTTCTATGGCCAATTTGGCCAGTTGTCCTGAGAGTTCGGTGTTATGCATTATGTTCTTCAATGGGAAAGTAGTTACAACATATATAGGGTGGCATTGAAAGTATGATTTTAGTTTCCTAGAGGCGCTTAGCAAAACGAGCGGCAATTTTTCTAGGTGAGGATACCTAGTTTCAGCCTCGCCTAGAGTTCTACTAACATAATGGATAAGAAATTGCATATATTCCTCTTCCCGGATGAGGATTTCACTTATCACCTGTCACGACCCCGATTTGCCCTCCATGAACCATCGTGACGGCACCTAGTTTCTCCGACTAGGTAAGCCTAATTTGCGGAAGACAACTATAACTTGCGGAAGTAAACAATTTAAAACGGAAATAAAGCAGTAACAGTGTATAAATATGTTTAACTTTCAATACCAAACATAAATCCAAGACCCGAAAACCCATGAATCACAAGCTAAGAAAAGGAATACTACATAGCTCTAACTCCGAAATTTCTAGTAAAGAACAGAAAAGTACAGAAGGGCTAAATACTAAAGGCAAGAATAGAAAGGGACTCCTTGGTCTGCAGACGCGGCAGATGTACCTCGGAGTCTCTAAGCAGTCGCCTTCCTCAACGATAGTAGTCCTTATCAGCGGTACCTGGATCTGCACATGAAAAACATGCGCAGAAGGGGCATGAGTACACCACAACGGTACTCAGTAAGTGCCAAGCCTAACCTCGGTTGGGTAATGATGATGAAGGTCAGGGCCCTACTGAGGTGAAATACAATATGAGGATTAACAGTATGGAATAAAACCGTATAAATATGTACAACAGTAAGAAATAACATAGTATTGACAGAACAACAACAACTAGTTCAAAGGCAAAACAAGCCACGGAAAGAAATACAGCTCAACACGGAGATAACAACCGGGGCGCCTTCCAGGATAATGTCCTGTGGTCCCAATTACAACTGTCCAGTAGATCTCCCGAGATACCGTACCGTAGTCCATCATATATATGTCTGAAGGATCTCCCGGGATCCCGTCTCGTAGTCCAAATATCAATGCGCGAGGATCTACCGGAATCCTGATCCGTAGTCTTAAATGTAAATACCCTGTACTGGGGGAATCTACCAGGTGCATTCCCGTAGTTCCATATAACTGCGCAGGGGGATCTACTGGGAATCTAACCCGTAGTCCCAAAGTAAATATGTAGGGGGATCTACCGGGAATCTAACCCGTAGTCCCAAAGTAAATAGACAAGGGGGAGCTACCGGAATCCCACATCCGTAGTCCCAAAATAAATACACAGCAACAGCAGGAAGATATCCAGAAATGGCAAAATTTCATATTAAGGCAATAAGTGATTCTAGCCTAGCATGTTGTACAGAATTCAAGTAAGGCATGTTGAATCAAATAAAGCAAATTAAGTCACTTAGACATGCTTTCCTAAGCTAACAACAGGCTTAGTAGTGCAAGAAATAGAAATATGAAAGGAAACATACTAGTAATTACTTAAGAAAACCGCATTTCCAATAATTAGCACAAGTACGCACTCGTCACCTTACGTACAAGACATTTCAATTATCAAATATACCAATCCTAAGGGGAAGGTCCCCCACACAAGGTTAGACAAGCCACTTACCTCGAACCGGCTCAAAATTAACCCAACACCATGTCTTTGCCATGAGTACTCGACTCCAAATGGCCCAAATCTATTCAATTCAATTGCATAATATAAATAACACTTCAAGTAACTGATTCTACAATTAAATTCTAAGCTAATACGTGAAATTATGTAAAATGACCAAAATGCCCCTTGGGTCCACATCTCGAAATCGGGTAAAATTTACATTTTTAGAATCCTCACACCCTCACGAGTCTAACCATATCAAAATTATGTAATTCCGATACCATTTGGTTCTTCAAATCATCATTTTGCATTTTTGAAAGATTTCACAAGTTTTCTTCCCAAATCACGAATTAAATGATGAATTCAATGATGGATTCATGTACTCTAGCCAAATCTAAGTTAGAATCACTTACCTCGATGAATTTCTTGAAAAACCTTCGAAAATCGCCAAAATCCGAGCTCTCTAGGTCAAAATATGAAATAAAACCCCAAAACCTCGTATTTATAGGGCACCCCCCGGATTTCCACCTTTGCGGACCGCTTAAAAACGACCGCGGTCCGCACAAAATCAGTGCAGCCCACACAAAAACGACTGCAGCCGCACAGGTTTTCACTGCAGTGATAGATGTTAGTATTTTGGCCATAATTTTCTCTACGTATGTCCAAATTGTGATTCTTTAGCATTCTGGAAACTAGACACGAAGGGCTACAACTTTCGTTTTTGAATCATCCCAAAATTCCTTGTACATCAAAAGATATGAGCTTCCGAAATAGGACCAGTGAAATTTTCCTCACCGCTGACCGCACTGCATTTTGTGCGGCCGCACAGCCCCCACCGCGGACGCACTGGACTTTATGCGGACCGTACTGGTGGGTTCCGAGGCCTGCAACTCTTCTGGACCTGCAACAGCTATGATTTTCGGCCTAAAACATCCCAGAACTCACCCGAACACCTGGGACTTCAAACCAATTGTACCAACACATCCCATGACATCGTTCAAACTTGTTCAAAACTTCAGAACGCTCACAACAACATAAAATCACAAATTTAACATAGGATTCAAGCCGAAGAACTCCAAGAACTCTTAACTTATGCTTTCGATCAAAAAGTCTATCAAATCTCGTGCGAATGACCTGAAATTTTGCAAGCACGTCACATTCAACATTACGGATCTACTCCAGATTTCGGAATTCCATTCTGATCCTTAGGTCAAAATCTCACTATTGGACTGGAAACTTCTCATCATTTCAAGCCTAAATTAGCTACGGACCTCCGAAACACAATCTGATCACGCTCCTAAGCCCGTAATCACCCAACGGAGCTAACATAACCGTCGAATTTCCATTCCGAGGCCATCTTCACACTGTTCTGACTACGATCAACTTTCCAACATTAAGCTCTTATTTAGGGACTAAGTGTCCCAAAACTCTCCAAAACTTAAAACCGAACATCCCGACAAATCAAAATAGTAGAAATAAACTTGGGGAAAGCAGTTAATAGGGGATCGGGGCGTTAATTCTTAAGACGACCGGCCGGGTCGTCACATCCTCCTACACTTAAACATTCGTTCGTCCTCGAACGAGCATAGAGACATACCTGAAGTAGTGAAAAGATGAGGGTAACGGTTGTGCATATCCTGCTCGGTCTCCCAGGTCGCCTCCTCGACCGGCTGGCCTCGCTACTGAACCCTTACCAAAGTAATGTTCTTTGACCTCAGTTTTCTAATCTGCCTGTCCAATATTGTCACTGGCTCCTCAACATAAGATAGATCCTTATCCAATTAGACTGAACTGAAATCCAACACGTGTGACAAATCGTCGTGATACCTCCGGAGCATCGAAACATGAAATATCGGATGAACTCCTACCAAGCTGGGAGGTAAGGCCAGCTCATAAGCAACCTCTCTAACACGCCTCAATATCTCAAAAGGGCCAATAAACCTCGGACTCAACTTCCCTTTCTTCCCGAACCTCATAACGCCTTTCATAGGCAAAACCCGAAGAAGAACCCGCTCTTTAACCATATAGGAAACATCACGAACCTTCTAGTCCGCGTAACTCTTCTGTCTGGACTGGGCTGTGCGGAGTCTATCCCGAATCACCTTAACTTTCTCCAAAGCATCCTGAACCAGGTCTGTGCCCAACAACCTGGCCTCACCCGGCTCAAACCAACCCACCGATGATCTACACCGCCTCCCATATAAAGCCTCATATGGTGCCATCTGAATGCTGGACTGATAGCGGTTGTTGTAAGCAAACTTTGCCAATGGAAAAACTGATCCCAAGACCCTCCAAAGTCAATCACACACGCACGGAGCATATCCTCAAGAATCTGAATAGTGCGCTCGGACTGTCCGTCCGTTCGAGGGTGAAATGTTGTACTCAACTCTACTCGAGTACCTAACTCATGTTGAACAGCTTTCCTGAACCGTGATGTGAACCGGGTACCTCTATCTGAAATGATGGAAACCGGAATACAATGCAGATGAACAATCTCCCGGATATATATCTCTTCCAGCCACTCCGAGAAATAAGTAGTACACATAGGAATGAAATGATCAAACTTGGTCAGCCAACCCACAATCACCCAAATAGCATCAAACTTCCTTAACGTCCGTGGGAGCCCAACTACAAAGTCTATAGTGACCCGCTCCCACTTCCACTCCAAAATCTCTATCTGCTGAAGAAACTCACCCGATCTCTAGTGCTTATACTTCACCTACTGACAGTTGAGACACCGAGCTACGAATCCAACCATATCATTCTTCATCCGCCTCTACCAATAGTGGTGTCTCAAATCCTGATACATTTTTGGAGCACCTGGATGGATGGAATACCGCGAGCTATGGGCCTCCTCTAGAATCAACTCTCAAAGTCCATTGACATTGGGTACACAAATCCGACCTTGCATCCTCATTACCCCATTACCACCAATAGTTACATACCTAGCATCATCGTGCTGAACCTTGTCCTTGAGGACAAGCAAATGAGGGTCATTATACTACCGCTCCCTGATATGATCAAATAAGGAAGACCGAGAAACCACGCAAGCTAGAACCCGACTAGGCTTCGAAAGATCCAATCTCACAAACTGGCTAGCTAAGGCCTGAACATCCATCGCCATAGGCCTCTTCGATGCGGTAAATAAGCCAAACTCCCCAAACTCTTTGCCCGGCGACTCAAAGCATTGGCCACCACATTGGTCTTGTCCGGGTGATACAAAATAGTGATATCATAGTCCTTTAGCAACTCCAACCACCTACTCTGGCGCAAATTTAGATCCTTTTGGTTGAACAAATGCTGAAAGCTCCTATGGTCAGTATAAATCTCACAGGGAACCCCATATAAATAATGGTGCCAAATCTTCAGGGCGTGAACAATGGCAGCTAACTCAAGGTCATGAACAGGGTAGTTCTTCTCATGTATCTTCAATTGTCTGGATGCGTAGGCAATCACCCTACTGTCCTACATCAACACCGCTCTGAGGCCAACCCTCGAGGCATCATAATAGACCGTATAAGACCCCAAACCTGTAGGTAGTATCAAAATTGGGGTTATGGTCAAAGCTATCTTGAGCTTCTGAAAGCTCGCCTCACACTCCTCCGTCCACTGAAACAGAGCACCCTTCTGGGTCAACCTGGTCATAGGGGCTGCAATCGATAAAAACCCCTCTACAAAGCGACGGTAGTAGCCAGCCAAACCAAGGAAACTACGGATCTCGGTAGCTGAGGATGGTTTGGGCCAACTCTGCACGGCCTCTATCTTCTTCAGATCCACCTGAATACCCTCACTCGATACCACATGGCCTAAGAATGCCACTGAATCCAACCAAAACTCACATTTTGAGAATTTAGCATATAACTTCTTCTCTCTCAGAGTCTGGAGCACAGTCCTCAGGTGTTGCTCATGATCTTCCCGACTTCGGGAATACACCAGAATATCAGCAATAAAGCCAATGACGAACGAGTCAAGATACGCCAAAACATAATGTGCATCAAATGCATAAAGGCTGCTGGGGCATTGGTCAGCCCAAATGACATAACAAGGAACTCATAATGATCATACCGAGTACTGAAAGCAGTCTTCGGGATATCTGGCTCCCCAATCTTCAACTGATGGTAACCTGAGTGCAAATCAATCTTAGAAAACACATGGGCGCCCTAAATCTAGTCAAATAGATCATCAATATAAGGCAAAGGATAACAGTTCTTCACTGGTACCTTGTTCAACTGGCGATAACCAATACACATACGCATGGAACCATCTTTTTTCTTCACAAACAAGACATGAGCACCCCAAGGTGATACATTGGGCTGAAAAAAAACCCTTATCAAGAATTTCTTGTAACTGATCCTTCAACTCAGGAGGAGCCATACGATATGGAGGGATAGAAATAGGCTGAGTGCTGGGCAACAGATCAATGCTAAAATCAATATCTCTATCAGGCGGCATGCCCGGAAGTTCAGCTGGAAACACATCGGGAAAATCCCGTACTACTAGAACTGAACCAACTGAAGGGGTATCAATACTGGCATCTCTCACATAAGCTAAATATGCATCATACCCCTTCTCAATTATATGTTGAGCTTAAAGAAAAGAAATAACTCTACTGGGGGTGTAATCTAAGGTACCTCTCCACTCAACACGTGGTACACCTGGCATAGCCAGCGTCACGGTTTTGGCATGACAATCAAGAATAGCATAATGGGGCAACAACCAGTCCATGCCCAAGATAATATCAAAATCGACCATGCTGAGTAACAATAAATCGGCTCTGGTCTCAAAACCACTAAGAGTAACCAAACACGACCGATAAACGCGGTCCATAATGAGGGAATCTCCCACAGGAGTTGAAACATAAATAGGGGAACTCAAATAATCCTGAGGTACACCCAAATGCGGAGAAAAATAAGAAGACACATAAGAGTAAGTAGATACTGGATCGAATAGAACCGGTGAATCTCTATGGCAAACTAGTATAATACCTGTGATAATAGAATCGGAGGCAACAGCCTCGGTACGGGAAGGAAGGGCATAGTATCTGGCCTGGCCTCCCCCTCTAGGGAGACCTCTACCTCCCTGACCTCCACCTTTAGCTGGCTGAGCAGGTAGGGTAGCAACTGGAGCTGTAACCATAGCCTGAGAACTCTGAGGGGCATGTTGTGGCTAAGAAGTCTGTGAAGGTGCACCCCTCCCAAGTCTGGGGCAATCCCTTACCATATGACGTGTGCTACCACACTCAAAACAAGCTCTAGGAGGATGTGGTGGTTGTGACGGGCTCGGGTCAGGTCTGCTAAACTGACCTCTAAAAGTACCTCGCGCAGGAGGCGCGCTAGAAATGAGAGGTACATAATAAGGCTCCTAAGGCCTAAGAGGAGCTGGAGCACTATTGGCTTCTTGAAGAGCTTAATGAATAGGGCAACTCACATAACCCCTACCATGACGACCTACAGCTGGGGTACGGGCACCAGAATAATGGCCCGACTCTCAAGACCTCTTGGCCTCCCTCTCCTCTCTCTCCCTAGTATGCATACCCCCAATCCTCCTAGCGATGCTCACCACCTGCTGATAAGAAATATCCATCTCCAACTCACGAGCCATGCTAGACCTGATGTTGGGAATAAGGCCCTCAATAAATTGGTGAACTCTCTCGCGAACAGTAGAAATCAAGGCTGGTGCATGCCTAGCCAAACTAGTGTAACGGACAGCATACTCTAAAATAATCATAGCACCCTGGCACAAATGCTCAAACTCTGCGCGCCATGCATCCCTGAGGCTCTGAGGAACATAATCCCTCAGGAACAGATCTGAAAATTGAGTCCAAGTAAGTGAAGCAGCCTCATCTGGATTGTCTAGCTCATAGGTGCATCACCACTCATAGGCGGCTCCTCGAAGTTGGAAGGTAGTGAAAGAAACCCCGCTCGATCCTAATATACCCATGGTACGGAGAATGTGGTAACACTCATCAAAGAATCCTAGAGCATCCTCCAATACTAGACCACTGAATACAGGAGGCTTGTACTTCTTGAATCTCTCAAGCCTCAACTGCTCATCCTCGGAAGCAGCTGCCCTGTCCCTGGGCTGAGCTGGCACTGCAGGTGGTACAAGAATAATCTTAGGGTCCTGCTCAACATGCACTCGCTGCTCAAGAGTGTGTGCTGCGAGAGTCTGTGCTCCTCCCCCGCCCTGAGATGTAGCTGCAGCAAGGGGAAGCAACCCTTCTTGAGCTAAAGTGGTGTACATGCTCATGAACTGTGTCAAACTCTCTTGAAGAGCTGGAGTGGTAGTAGCGGTAGGCATGTCAGGTGCCTAGACTCCAGCTGGATCAGTTAGTGGTACCTCGGCGGCAGCTCGCGCAGGTGCTCTAGTTGCAACACGTGCACGTCCTCGGCCTCTACCCCAGCCTCGGCCTCTGGCGGCTACAATAGGGGGTGCGGGTGCTTGATCTTCTCGAGTATCACATGTCCCACCATCTGTGAGAGAATAGAAGATAGAAGTTTAGAATGGTGATGTCAGAATATCGCACGACAAGGAAATCAAATAAAGTGGAAATTTTCCTAACAGTTACATAGCCTCTCGTAGATAAGTACAGACATATCTGTACCGATCAGCGAGACTCTAATAAACCGGTTTGTGATCCATGACTCCTATGAACCTAGAGCTCTGATACCAACTTGTCACGACCCCGGTTCGCCCTCCATGAATCATCGTGATGACACCTAGTCTCTACGACTAGGTAAGCCTAATTTGCGGAAGAAAACTAAAACTTGAGGTAGTAAACAATTTAACACAAAAATAAAGCAGTAATAATGTATAAATGTGCCGCTCGACATACACCATGTTTAACTCTCAATACCAAACATAAATCTAAGGCCTGAAAACCCATGAATCACAAGCTAAGAAAAGGAATACTACATAGCTCTAACTCCAAAATTTCTAGTAAAGAACAGAAAAGTACAGAAGGGCTAAATACTAAAGGCATGAATAGAAAGGGACTCCTTGGTCTGCGGACGTAGCAGATATACCTCGGAGTCTCTAAGTAGTCACCTTCCTCAACAATAGTAGGCCTGATCAGTGGTACCTGGATCTGCACATGAAAAACATGTGTAGAAGGGACATGAGTACACCACAGTGGTACTCAGTAAGTGCCAAGCCTAACCTCGGTTGGGTAGTGATGAGGAAGGCCAGGGCTCTACTGAGGTGAAATACAATATGAGGGTTAACAGTGTGGAATAAAATAGTATATAAATAAGTGCAATAGTAAGAAATAACATAGAATTGACAGAACAACAACAACTAGATCAAAGACAAAACAAGCCACGGAAAGAAGTACAGCTCAACACGGAGATAAAAACCGGGGTTCCTTCCAGGATACCGTCATGTGGTCCCAATTACAACTGTCTAGTGGATCTCCCGGGATACCATCCCGTAGTCCATCATATATATGTCCGAAGGATCTCCCGAGATCCCATCCAGTAGTCAAACTATCAATGCGCGGGATCTATCGGAATCCCAATCCGTAGTCCCAAATGTAAAAATCCAATACTGGGGGAATCTACCAGGTGCATTCCCATAGTTCCATATAACTATGTAGGGGGGATCTACCGGGAATCTAACCCGTAGTCCCAAAGTAAATATGCAGTGGGATCTATCAGGAATCTAATCCATAGTCCCAAAGTAAATAGACAAGGGGGAGCTACCGGAATCCCACATCCGTAGTCCTAAAATAAATACACAATAGCAGGAAGATATCCAGAAATGGCAAAATTTCATATTAAGGCAACAAGTGATTCTAGTTTAGCATGCTGCACAGAATTCAAGTAAGGCAGGTTGAATCAAATAAAGCAAATTAAGTCACTTAGACATGCTTTCCTAAGCTAACAACAGGCTTAATAGTGCAAGAAATAGAAACAGGAAAGGAAACATACTAGTAATTACTTAAGAAAACAGCATTTCCAATAATTAGCACAAGTACGCACTCGTCACCTTACGTACAAGGCATTTGAATTACCAAATATACCAATCCTAAGGGGAAGGTCCACCACACAAGGTTAGACAAGCCATTTACCTCGAACCGGCTCAAAATCAACCCAACACCACGTCTTTGCCACGAGTACTCGACTCCAAATGGCCCAAATCTATTCAATTCAATTACATAATGTAAATAACACTTCAAGTAACTGATTCTACAATTAAATTCAAAGCTAATACGCAAAATTATGTAAAATGACCAAAATTTCCCTTGGGCCCACGTCTCGAAATCGGGTAAAATTTATATTTTCAGAATCCTCATACCCTCACGAGTCTAACCATACCAAAATTATCCAATTCCGATACCATTTGGTCCTTCAAATCATCATTTCACATTTTTGAAAGATTTCACAAGTTTTCTTCCCAAATTCCATCCCAAATCACGAATTAAATGATGAATTCAATGATGGATTCATGTACTCTAGCCAAATCTGAGTTAGAATCACTTACCCCGATGAATTTTTTGAAAAACCTTAGAAAATTCGCCAAAATCTGAGCTCTCTAGGTCAAAATATGAAATAAAAAACCCAAAACCTCATATTTATAGGGCACCCCCTGGATTTCCACCTCTGTAGACCGCACAAAAATGACCGCGGTCCGCACAAAACCAGTGCGGTCTGCACAAAAACGACTGCGGCCGCACAGGTTTTGACTACAGTGACAGACGTTAGTATTTTAGCCATAACATTCACTATACATTTCCAAATTATGATTTCTTTCCTTTCTAGAAACTAGGCACAAAGGGCTACAACTTTCATTTTTGAATCATCCCATAATTCCTTGGAGATCAAAAGATATGAGCTTCCGAAGTAGGACCAGTGAAATTTTCCTTACCATGGACCGCACTGCATTTTGTGCAGCTGCAAAGCCCCCACCGTGGACCGCACTGCATTTTGTGCGGCCGCACAGCCCCCACCGCAGATGCACTGGACTTTATGCGGACCGCACTGGTGGGTTCCGAGGCCTGCAACTCTTCTGGACCTGCAACAGCTATGTTTTTCGGCCTAAAACATCCCGGAACTTACCCGATTCCCCGGGACTTCAAACCAATTGTACCAATACATCCCATGACATCGTTCAAACTTGTTCAAAACTTCGGAACGCTCACAACAACATCAAATCACAAATTTAACATAGGATTCAAACCGAAGAACTCCAAGAACTCTTAACTTATGCTTTCGATCAAAAAGTCTATCAAATCTCGTCCGAATGACCTGAAATTTTGCAAGCACGTCATATTCAACACTACAGAGCTACTCCAATTTTCGGAATTCCATTCCAACCCTTAGGTCAAAATCACACTATCGGACTGGAAACTTCAAAAATTTGACTCTCGCCATTTCAAGCCTAAATTAGCTACGGACCTCCAAAACACAATCCGATCAATCCCCTAAGACCGAAATCACCCAACGGAGCTTACAGAACTTTCGGATTTCCATTATGAGGTTGTTTTCACACTGTTCCAACTACGGTCAACTTTTCAACACTTAAGCTCTTATTTAGGGATTAAGTGTCCCAAAACTCCCCGAAACTCTAAACCGAACATCCCGACAAATCACATTAGCAGAAATAAACTTGGGAAAAGTAGTTAATAGGGGATCGGGGCATTAATTCTTAAGACGACCGGCCAGGTCGTCACATCGCCACCTCGGATACTACCAAGTATAGGTACAACTGTTCGTATGCCTTCAGAGTAAGAAGAAAAGGTGGGCTCGAGAGGTACTGTTTGAGTTCCTCCAAGGCTTGTTGGCATTTCGGAGTCCACAAGAAGTTATTCTTCTTCTTCAACATTGAGAAGAGTTGATGACTCTTGTCGGAAGATCTCGAGATAAATCGACCCAAGACGGCTATGGGACTGGTTAACCTTTGAACAACTTTGTCGTTGTCCACAATAGTGATGTAGTCAATGGCCTTGATCTTATCGGGGTTAATCTTGATCCCCCGGTTGGATACCATAAATCCAAGAAATTTCCCCGACCCGACTCCGAATGCGCATTTCTTCTGATTCAGCTTCATGTTGTACTTCTTCAATATGATGGAGGTTTCCTCCAAAATCTTTAAATGGTCCTCTACTCGTAGGGACTTAATTAACGTGTCGTCAATGTAAACCTCTATTAATATTCCTATTTATTCGTCGGACATAAGATTTACTAAGACGTTGGTAAGTGGCGCCGATGTTTTTTTAGCCCGAAGGGCATTGTGGTATAGCAGTAGGTACCGTACTTAGTGATGAAGGACATTTTTTTGCTTGCTCGAGTCCATCCGAATCTGGTTGTACCTGAAATAGGCATCGAGAAAACTGAGGATCTCATGGTCGGTTTTCGTATCGATCATGCGATCATTTTTGGGCAAAAGGAAAAAGTCCTTGGGGCATGCCTTATTCAAATTTTTGGAGTCTAAAAATATTCTTAATTTATTCCCTTTTTTAGGTACTACCACTATGTTATCTAACAAATCCGGGTATTTAATCTCCCAAATTGACCCTATTTTAAGGAGTTTAGATACCTCGTCTTTGATGAATACATGTTTGACTTCGGACTAAGGTATACTTTTCTACTTGACTAGATGAAACTTTGGGTCCAAGCTCAGCTTGTGAGTGGTTATTTCTGGAGGGATCCCTGTCATGTCAAGGTGGGACGAAGCGAAACAATCCACATTAGCTATAAGGAATTGAATGAATTTTTTCCTGAGTTCGGGACTTAGCCTCGTGCCCAGGTATACCTTATGATCCGGAAAATGCTCGATCAGTACGACTTACTCCAACTCTTTGACTGTTGACTTGGTGGGATCAGAATCATCAGGGATTTTGAAGGACTTGGGGACCCCGTAGTCATCGTCTTCATCGATCCCCAGCTTCTCCGGTTGGGTCGAGGCCAGTGTTGTAATTACTATTTGGTTTCTTCCTTGGTGACTGAACCCGAACTTTTTGTCATTGTAAGTGCATATATTGGGATCACCTCTTTGTCCACGAACATTTCATTTGCGGCTGGTTGTTATCCATAGATCATTTTAATTCCTCCTAGCATTGGAAATTTTAACACTTGGTGTAGAGTCGAGGGTACTTCCCTCATATTGTGGATCCATGGCCTCACGAACAAAGTGTTGTACCTCATATCACCTTCAATTACATAGAACTTTGCTTCCTAGATGGTCCTGGCAGCGTTCACCAGTAATGTTATCTCCCCTTTGGTGGTTTCACATGCCATGTTAAATACGTTTAGAACTCGGCTACAGGCACGATTTGATCTTGTAGACCGAGCTGTTCCACAACCCTCGATCTGATGATATTGGCCGAGCTACCTGGATCAATTAACACACGCTTAACCCGAGATTTATTTATGAGTACACATATTACTAGTGCATTGTTGTGGGGATGCACGATCCCTTCTACGTCTTCATCATTGAAGGACAAGGTTCCTTCGAGCACATAATCCCGAGTCTGTTTTTCCCTTGTGATGGATACTTTAGAGCCCTTTAACATAGGCCCCTAGGGAATATCGACCCCACCGACGATCATGTTAATGATGTGCTGAGGTTCTTCCTGCTCGACCTATTTATTAGCATCTCTGTTCCTGAAATGATTCTTGGCTTGTTCGCTCAGGAACTCTCGGAGATGCCTGTCATTGAATAACCGGGCTACTTCCTCTCTCAACTGTCGGCAATCCTCTGTTCTATTACCGTGAGTGCTATGATATTTACACATTAGATTAGGATCCTTTTGGGAAGGATCGGACTGTAGAGGTAGGGTCCATTTGGTGTCTTTGATGCGCCCAATGGCAGATACAATTGCGGTGGCATCAACATTAAAGTTGTACTTCGAAATCCTTGGCGCTTCCTTGGGTAAGATGGGCCTGTCAAAACTATTTTTTCTCATGAGTCCCCGGTTGTTCTGACCTCGATCACCCCTCCTTTCACTTCTTATGGGGTTTCTCCCAGACCCGTTAACTCTTTAGGCCCCGTTGTATGGTTGATAACGATCCTGCTTGATCTCGGTTCATGATCGATGTCTCTCTTGACTCAATCTACGGCTCTTACAGGATAAACGGACCCAGAAGGAACCCCTAGTTGAAAGTCCTCAACCCTGATTTTTGATTAATATCGGTTATGCACATTGGTCCAAGTGACAGTCAGATATTCTACCAGATTTTGTTTCAACTATTATGAAGCCAACGAGCTTCGAACATTAAGTCCTTGGGTGAAGGCTTGAATGACCTAATCATCCGCGAGCGGAGGTAAGTCCATTCGCTCCATTTGAAACCGGGACACGAATTCCCTATGCATCTCATTTTTCTTCTGCTTCACTTTGAAAAGGTCTGACTTTCTGGTCTCGACCTTGATAGCCCCATAGTTTGCTTTCACGAAGGAATCTACAAGCATAGCAAACGAGTCAACAGAATTAGAAGCTAGGTTGTGGTAACATATCATGGCCCCCTTGGACAGATTTTCCCCAAACTTTTTCAGCAGGACAGACTCAATCTCATCGTCCTCCAAATCATTCCCTTTGATAGCACATGTGTAGGAGGTCACATGCTCATTTGGATCAGTCATTCTGTTGTACTTAGAAATCTGAGAATGCGGAACTTCTTAGGAATCAGCTTTGGAGCGGCACTTGAAGGAAAAGGTTTTTGAACAAACTTCTTGGAGTCCAGGTCCTTTCATACCGGTGGTGCTCCTGGGATTTGATCGACCCTGGAATTAAAGGTTTCCACCTTCTTGTCATTGGCTTCAATTTTCTTCTCTCCTGATTCTATCTGTTTTGTTAATTCTTTGAGCATCT
Source organism: Nicotiana tabacum (assembly GCF_000715075.1). Taxonomy (NCBI): domain Eukaryota; kingdom Viridiplantae; phylum Streptophyta; class Magnoliopsida; order Solanales; family Solanaceae; genus Nicotiana; species Nicotiana tabacum. The sequence goes on from NC_134101.1 coordinate 119,238,383, forward strand.
TCATGATCTCGGGGTTGGTCCCCGACTCATTTTCATTCAACCTCTTCGGGATTGGTTCATTTTTGTGGACAGCTTCCTAGGATGGCTAGGGCTCAATCTTGCTCGGCGAGCAGCTCTGGTTCTAGAGCTGGGCTATCGCTGCCTGTTGAGCCTGTAACATTTTGAAGATTACCCGTAAGTTGATCCCATCATCATCACCTCCGTGCTTATTTTGTGCAACCGACCTGACTTCCCTACAGATACTGTTCTCGGGATCGGTAAGCAAGTTTGCATTGATGGCCATGTACGAGCTAGTATCGATCGGGTTTGAATTTGGAACTCTGTATGGGTCAACGAGGGGCACCTCGTTACCGGGGGCTATATTGTTGTTCTCGCCATGGTGTCCGGATTCAGCATCCATGTTCATAGGGGTAGACTGGGAGTTCGACATGTCAAACTATTAACCTGAAATCAAAAGTACTCCAAAGAACAAGTGTAAAATAAGGTGTGTTATAGAAGTTTATATCAAACAGCCACTATTATCCTTAGTCCCACGGTGTGCACCAAATTGTTTATCCTCAAAATCGGATAACAATTGAATTTGTAAGTGGTTTTAAGGATACGCAGATTAATTTGACACAATACTATAATTGGATTAGATTGAACAAATAAAGATAAAATAAATTCAAACCACGCGAGTAAGATAACGTCAGCCTTAATTAAATTGTTCACCCTCGATCCAGGCTCGTTGTAGTTAATGCTGATGAACAAGTGAAAAAAGCTAAATAATAGAGCTTGGCTTATCTTGTCGGAAGTCAAGGTGCATCATAAGCTCAATTTTACCCGAGGTAGGGTGATCTAACGACTTAAAAAGAGTTAAGTCAATAACATAAATTTGGATGTTAGTTGACAAATTTATTGACATCGGAGAAAGAGATTTGGCTCTAGTTCTTCATAGTTCATATTGGGGGTGATTTTAGCCGCGAATTTTATTGTTTGCTTTGGGCGCTCAACTCATTACTAAGTTGTGCTAAAGAATATATATAGATGGAATGGATCCTAAGGTGATCTTAGGCCGTCTAGAGCTTGGGCTAACGAGCCCTTACTTTTATAAAATAGATACTCCCATTAACAAGATGACTATAAAGAGGCGAGTTCGTTTACTAGATGTACTTGTATATATAGAAGCTATAAATATTTTAATTATTTTTGTTGTGTTAGTTATGAATGGTGGAAAATATATAAAAGAATTTTCATCTTTGGACGAATTTAAAAATCTTTCTAGATACAATTTAAAACTATTGATATGTCTCATGGCATTAGATTGCAGTCAAAAAAAAAAGAAATTCTTCAAATTATTGTTATTTGACTTAGACTCCAAAACCATAAGAATGCTTAACTAGAACATGATTTCAATTCAGCACCCTTTTGATGAGTTTGCTTATAAAATTTAGAACCTTTCCTTACTAGTAATCAATACATCATCTGTTATATTTTATATAACACGCTTTTCTTTTTAGTCTGTTTTAAAGAAAAGGATGTTCACTTTAAATTTCTCACACCCAATGGCATATGCAATTTGTTGCATGTGGTATCATGGGACATCGCTTCGTCGAATTTTTTTTAGTAAATATATATTAGAAAAATAAAAATATTAAGGGTAAATATATAAAATGATACCGCTTATCATTATAGTGATTTTTTTATTAGTCCACTCCTATAAATTGCGGCACCGCTTATGAAATATCCTGTGTATATCACTTCTCACATTCCAAATGAGACGATTTTTATAACCAAAGAAAATTTTATACTTTTTATTTGAGACATATATGCTTATCACCTAATGCGATCATTTTTTGAGGCGATAATAAATGTACTTAATTACTTTAGACAGAATTAACAGTGGAACTTTGATGAAAATCCTGAGTAAGACTGAGGATACCCTGTTCCATTTTACTTTGAGCTAGTGACTGCACCTGACGGTGTTTCCACCTTAGCTAAGTAATGAGCAAGTGGTTGTTGTACTCATATAGAGAAGAACCGATTGTACTAGTTAATTATTAATTCCATGTTTTGGATGACTAAAGATTCATATGCAGAAACAATTATAAGTCTCCAGTTCCAACCCCTTTTGTCCACCCTTTCTCATGGTAGTAGAAAGGACAGAAAAAAAAAAGTAAAGCAGATGTCTAGAGAAACAGACGCGGGGAGGGTGGGGGGGCACAGGACATACGTAAGATAACAAAAAGTACTAAAAAATGTCGCTCGAGAGATTAGAACTCTCGCAGGGAAACCCCATATGTCGCGTCCCCTTTTTCTCGCAAAATCAGGTTTCGACATTTCTGGGATAACTCCTTTTTGAGAGGGTAGGGAATTGGAATTGAAAGAGTCGACACCTAACGGATTAAGGTGCGTTAGGGCACCTAGAGCAGATAACTCATGTTACCAGTTTACATCACCGAAATCGGGTAAGGGTTCAAATTACTTTGAGGGGAAGGTGTTAGGCATCCCTCGAGGTCCACAATGGTGGGTCCCGGTCGAACATAAATTAATCGAATTAGTCTAAGTGGAAGAAAGCAATTTGGACAACTATTCAATTTATTTTAAAACACGAATAAGAGGGGGAAGTCCTATGTTTTTTTAGCCGATAGGATCATCTCGTGCAATACCTTGTAACTCCCTCAAGTCGGGGTGTTGCTCATAGTACTTGGCGCACGGACTATCATCTCATTACTACCCAATTACTATCTTTAAGTTGTTACCTAAAGTGTTCTAGTCGATTCTAATTTGTTTCCTATGCATGAACTACCCGTCCCTTACCCATGGCCCTGGAGGTATTAGGACCTCCATTTCGGGTAGTTCTAGACTACACTTGGGTTACTCAAAAATGCAAAGACTAGGCGTCAAACAAAAACAAATAGGACCTTTAAACAAAGAGGCAAATAAGGGCTCACATTGACCTCCACACATAACAATAGATACACATAATTGACAGGCTTCATTTAAAGTCCTATAGGTAGGATATCAATGTAGGAAATAGTGATTCACAGAAGCAGTTTTATTAAGGCGAGTGTCAAGACCTATTGTTTGCCTACTGATTTTATTCAGTGATATAGCGAGCCACTTCAGACATTAAGGAATTGCAATTTTGGATCCAGAATCATTATTAAACAAATTATTTAATTGATTTACTAAGGCGATTGTACCTAGAGCCAATTGACAGAATACTATGGGGATGATATCTAATGCTGAGCTTATTTTAACTTTATAGGCATGATTTCTAATTACTGTACTGACTTAAATACTATAGGCATGATCTCTAGGTCAGAAATGATTTTAGTCCTATAGGCATAGTATCTATTACTGAATTGATTTCAATCCTATATGCATGATTTCTAGATTTGAAACCAGTTTTAGTCCTATAGACATGGTATCTATTGAACAATAATACGGGCAGAAATTGTGCACATTGCCAGAAAGGAAAAACAGTTAGATCAACATTGAGGTCCTATAGGCATGATTTCTAATATATGTTTGTTTGACAAGTTAATACAACCTATAGCCAGGATTTCTAATGCAATTTAATTTCCTATAGGGAAGATTTCTAATATGCAGTACATCACTCACACGATTTTAACAGAGATGAGGTAAAACAGGGTTAACAAAGCAAATGAAACCCTATTGGCAAGTCCCGGATTGCCCAAAGAGAATAAAGACCCTTCCTAATTTTACTATATACCCAAAATCTATTTGTTACAAACTTATTAGAGGCCTGAGTAAATGAATAAACTACATAATGGTAGTAAGACAAACTATAGGGAAACTTCATTAAGCCCAACTGATCCTGGGAACCAGGCCTTCACACCAATCAACTTTGAGGCTCATTTCATAGGTACACATAGCCAAAATATGAGTGATTCACTCATAGCACATATAGAACCAGGTTTCTAGTGAGTCAAAGTTCCCAAGGGCCTTAGGGACCCAGGGCAATGCTCACACCAGAACCACATATTCAACGAGATGATTCACAAGAGATGGGTAACCAGTTCCCAGTGTGTCATAGCTCACAGGAGTCTCATGTGGACCCTAAGCAATGCTCACACTGGGGTGGTTGAGAACCTAAGGGACTAAGAGTGAGGTTTTAAAAATCAGCATATAAAAGGGAGTAGGGGCAAATTTCAAAACAGTTTGATTTCAGAAGAAACAAGGTTTAGAACACAAAATTACATTCAGAAAACAGCAAAGTTTGCAAAGTACATAGTTTCAAACAAGTTAATTCAGAAGAGAGACTTAATTACACTTTGGGAGCATGCTGACATTTAAGACAACCATTGCTTAATCACAGAAATAACTTAGGCAAAGCAGTCAATCATCACATGACATATTAACAGACATGGCACATGAGTTAAGCAACAAATTAGGACAAATTAACTAATTACATGCTTGTAGTATCCTAAGAATGCAAGGTTCAAAACAGGTGCAGGATTCACAAACAGTGTGCCCGGACAAATTTGAATATTAAGGTAACTTATAAGAGGATTCATAGTATTCAAAATATCTAATCTTAAACTAACAGTATTAAGCATAATATTAGAAGAGAATCATAGGAGCATAAAAAGTAGAATCATGCTAAAAGTAAGGTTCAAGACATGCTATTCAAGTAACACTGATTATGAAAAACATGAAAAATGAAACAACAAGGGATTAGGGTTTACCAGTTAAGTAAGAAAGAAAGTAGGTATGCTACAGTAGTAAAGTTCCAGAATCACTTTGCCTTGGCTTTTAGCCGGCCAAGACCAGAAATAATAAGCACAGAATCAGAGTAAAAGAACTAATTTTTAGTGAGAGTATGAGAGTTTGATTCTGTCCTAAAGGGAAGAGGGGAAAAGGTTTAAATAGTGTTCAATTAGGCAGACAAATAAGGAAATAAATCAAACATACACAAATAAGGAAAGAAAATAAATCCAGAATCAATTGAAGTCAGAGTTCAGTCAATTAACGAGTAATCAAACAAGTACTACTTAAAATAAGGCAAGTATCATATAGAATCAATTATCAATCAGCACATAAGGTAAAGAAGTAAAGGAACAAGGTAGGGTGAACAAAATATGAAAAATATCAGTACTATACGAGAAAGAAAAGAGTAAACGGAAGTCAGTAAAAGGTTTCAACTCTAATTTTCAAGTAAAACCATAAAATCAACAGAGATAAAAGGCAAGAGTCTCATGCTTCATAGGATGAACATAGACGGGAACATGTTTATAGAATACACAATCGAAACAGATCTGGCCTAAAAATAAAAAAGTTTGAAATCCTAATTTTAGGTAAGTCATAAAATTGATAAAAACAAAGGTAAAGAATCAAGTATTTTAGTAAAATGAACATAGACAGAGGTTATTCATAGAATCGAACCAGGTCTAGTTCGATTAAAGAAGATTTGAAACTCTAAATTGGGGTAACTAAAAGATTTGACAAAAAATAAGTAGTTTTATACGGAATAACATAAAAAAATGTTAAAACCAATTTTGGGTTTGAATCGGAAAGATCTGAAAACCCTAACCTTAGGGTTAAGTAAGAATCCATAAGATATATGAAAATATTCGTACTTACAAAGGTTAGAGTGAACACATATGGAAATAATCAACAGGTTAGAGATTTTGAACCTGATTTGGTTCGGATCTCTCCAGATTTGCTTGCCATTTTAGGAAAACCATTATAGATTTTAAATACTCAATTAAATCAGTAAATAATTTATAAAAATAATTAATAAATAGTAAAAATGTCGTTTTGTGCACGAAAATAATTTAAAATAATTACTTAACATTATAAAAATATAAAAAGTCATTTTTCGTATAAAAAATATAGAAAGTTATTTTCCGTATAAATAATGTAATTATGCATATATATGTGTTATTATTGCAAAATATGCAATTTTAGCCTAAGGGTGCAAAATACAATTATAATAAGTTTATATAAAAATATTCAAAGCTTAATATGAATATAAATGATAAAAAATTAAATAATAAATCATTATAAAATTATTTGTGATGCAATTAATAATTATTTATGCAAGAATAAATTTATTAAACCCCCTTAAAAATTATGGAAAAATACTTGATGATGCTCATGCACTATTTTAAAGGTATATATGTATATTTAAAAATATATGAGGGAAAAATTGGGTATCAACAGTGATGCCTCAGGTTTGTGCTAAGGAATGATGAAAGAGTTGTTGGGTAAAGACATGATGACCAATTTTGATCGAATAAGGTGATTTGAAAGATATAGGCCGCACTCTGGTTTCTGAGCTGCCTACATATCCCTGGTTTTACAGAAATCAGGCCATGTGTAGTTCTGGATCCAGTGATGAAGTAAACCAATGAATTCGTTGCAAGGATGGACAAAATGTTCCAAGTAGGGTTAATTGGGTTTTGAAACGGTTATGGGTAAATGAGGTTGGGTAACGGATGATGAATGGTTATGTTTGAAACAATTTGAAAGATGTGAATGGGAACTGGAGCAGGATTGCTCCTGTTGGGATAACGGTTGCTTTCTGGATACCTGCAAATTTACAAAAATATACTGCAAGCACATATGTAAAGACATGATTCTAGCGGCAATCAACGGTGAGATAAAGTCCTCAGACCATGATGTCCCGGAACATGAATTGAATGGTAAGGGATTCGCAGGCCATGAAATGATGTTCTCGGGCCATGAAGATAGTGCCTCCAAACCATGATGCCTTTAAATAATAATGTGCAAGATCGAGAAGTCCTCAGGCCATGGCATGATGTCTTCCGTCTATGAGGATGATGCCTTTAGACTATGACGCCTTCAGACAAGTTGACTATATTTCAACCCCATGAAGTGCAAAGACATGATGCTAGTGGCAATCAACAAGACAAGGCTTAGTCTTGGGGGCAGAGCTTGGCTTCGAGAGAAAAGAGAATAATGCGAGGTTTAAGGTAGAGCAAATATCTGTGTTTATGCAAAGAGAGAGACAATTCTTAGTCTCGTGCAAGATTCGAGACATCGCTTAGTCCCATGCTAGGAGAAGGCAGTGTTTAGCCTTATGCAAAAAATTGAGACGGAGCTTGGTCTCATGCAAGGAGAAGGCAATGCTCAGCCTTATGCAGGTGGGAGGCAGGGCTTAGCCTCGTGAAAGGAGAAGGAAATGCTTAGCCTTATGCAAATGGAGGCAGGGCTTAGCCTCATGCAAGGATAAGGCAATGCTTAGCCTTATGCAGATAGGGAGGCAGGGCTTAGCCTTATGCAAGGATTGAGACAAGGCTTAGTCTCATGCAAAGAGAAGGCAGTGCTTAGCCCTATGCAGGTTGGAGGCAGGGCTTAGCCTCATGCAAGGAAAAGGCAATGCTTAGCCTTATACAGATGGGAGACAGGGCTTAGCCTCGTGCAAAGAGCAGGCAATGCTTAGCCTTATGCAAATATAGAGGCAGGGCTTAGCCTCATCCAAGATTTGAGACACGGCTTAGTCTCATGCAAAGAGAAGGCAGTGCTTAGCCTTATGCAAATGGGAGGCAGGGCTTAGCCTCATATAGAAGTTGAGATAGGGCTTAGTCTCATGCAGAGAGAAGGCAGTGCTTAGCCTTATGCAAATGGGGAGGCATGGCTTAGCCTCATGCAGAAGTTGAGATAGGACTTAGTATCATGCAGATGTAAGAGTAAGAGTGAAGTATTCTTAGTAGACAATATGCTTTGTGCATAGCAATTTTGTTGTTGCAACGATACTTATTATTCCTACATCCAAAGAAAAATGTGTGAGTTTTGTGGGGAAGGTTGGTTCGTGTCTTTGCCTGTTTGATCTACTCTGTTCCGCCCGGGGATCCTATTCAAGTCATCGTGGGTAGCATTTGGTTAAAAAGTAAGGTTTCTTTTCAAAAGCATGCATGCATAGTTTTTAAAGACATAGTAATATGATATTTAGAAATCATTTAGATGAACTAGTGACTGTGACATCATTAGAGACATTGCAACTTTCTTTGACATAGAATTTTGAGGGTCCTCCTCAAAATTCTGCCCCAGTTAACTAAGTGACTTTCTGGCTATTCTGTATGTTGTGGTTGGCTGAACTTGCTTTGGAATTTTGGGGGTTCTCCTCAAAATTCTGCCCCAGTTTCTGAATTGTGGGGAAGATGGAAATTTTATTGAATTGTGACCGAACCCACAAGACTGCCTTCGTATCCCCTCTTAAATGGGAATTAGGTCAAGCGTAGTTCAATTTACATCATAGAAAGAAATAGAGATAGTTTACACGTAGTATCTTTTGACTGTATCTGAATTGATAGGATTTAGCCAGATTTCTCTATCCATTTCTATGAGTATGAGTGCTCTTCCTGTCAATACTCTGTGGACCATGTAGGGACCTTTCTAGTTGGGTGAGAATTTCCATTTGGCTTCATCTTGATGTGGGAAGTTTCATTTAAGCACCAACTGCCCTGGTGTGAACTGTCTTGGTTTGACCCTTTTGTTGAAAGCCCTGGATATCCTATTCTGATAAAGCTAACCGTGAAATACTACATTCATCATTTTTCCATCTATGAGGTCTAGTTGCTCATAGTGGCTCCTTATCCATTTTGCATCGCTCAGTTCTGCTTCTTGTATGATCCTCAAAGAAAGAATTTCTACGTCGACGAGAATGACAGCTTTGGTACTATAAACTAGCAAAAAGGGAGTTGCCCAGTTGATGTGCGGACTATGGTACGGTATCCCAATAATGCAAATAGTAACTTCTCATGCCATTGCTTGTGATTTTCTACCATTTTCCTTAGTATCTTCTTGATGTTCTTATTTGCAGCTTCCACGGCTCCGTTCATTTGAGGCCTGTAAGTTGTGGAGTTTTGTGCTTGATTTTGAAAGTTTAACACATGGCATTCATCATATCACTGTTGAGATTGGCGGCATTATCAGTGATGATGGACTCGGGAACCTCGAATCAACAAACAATACGATCTCTGACAAAATCTGCTACAACTTTCTTGGTTACAGCTTTATAAGATGCAGCCTCTACCCATTTTGTGAAGTAATTGATGGCCACTAAAATGAACTTGTGCCTGTTTGAAGTAGTGGGTTCGATCGGACCAATGACATCCATTCCCCAAGCAGCAAAAGGCCAAGGTGCACTTGTTGCATTGAGTTCATTCAGTGGCACTCATTATATATGCATGTATCTGGCATTGGTGGCATTTCTGGACATCCTGGATGCAATTTGTTTCCATAGTCATCCAAAAATATCCAGCTCTGAGTATTTTCTTGGCTAGAACAAAACCGTTCATATGTGGACCGCAAATCCCAGCATGTATTTCCTCGAGCAATTTGGAAGCTTCTTTGGCATCAACACACCTTAATAGTCCTACAAGTGTTCTCCTATACAGAATTCCTCCGCTTTGGAAGAAATGATTGGATAGCCTACGCTGTGCTTTTCTAAGTATGGTTCGCCTGCTCTGGGTAGTCTCATTTCGATTCCTTGATGTCGTGGAACCATGGATTTCCGTCAGTTTCTTCTTCAACATGAGCACAATAAGCTGGTTCACTGTGGATCCTAACTGGAATGGGATCGATGAAATTCTTGTCTGGATGCTATATCATGGAAGACAGAGTAGCCAATACGTCTGCGAACTCGTTCTGGATTCTCGGAACATGATTGAATTCTATTTTTGTGAACCTCTTTATCAGTTCTTGCACATGGTATAGGTATGGTAGTATCTTAGTGTTTTTCGTAGCCCATTCTCCTTGAACTTGATGTACCAGAAGATCCGAATCACTAATTACCAGCAACTCTTGTATATTCATGTCGATAGCCAAATTGAGTCCCATGATGTAGGCCTCATATTCTGCCATATTGTTGGTGCATGGAATCCTAAGCTTTGCGAATATTGTATAGTGTTGACTTGTCTCTGACACCAAAACCGCTCCAATACCCACTCCTTTGAAGTTTGCAGCTTCATCAAAAAACATTTTCCAACCGTCGTAGGCTTCAGCGATGTCCTCTCCTACGAATGAAGGTATTCCTTAATTTTGTCAAAAGCCTTTTGAAAATCCTTAGTCCAACTGGTTTCAGCATCCTTCTTCAACATTTTGAAGATAGGTTCACATATTACTGTGGACTGTGCTATGAAGCGGCTGATGTAATTGAGGCATCCCAGGAAACTCATCATGTCCTTCTTGCTCTTCGGTGGTGGTAACTCTTGGATAGATTTAACCTTTGACGGGTCCAACTCAATTCCTCGGTGGCTGACGATGAATCCCAACAATTTTCTGATAGGAAACCCGAATGCACATTTTGCGAGGTTCAGTTTTAAATTGTACTTCCGTAGCCTGTCAAAGAACTTCCTCAAGTCTGCTATGTGATCTGTGGCTCTCTTGGATTTGAAGATGACGTCGTCAACCTATACCTCTATTTCCTTATGTATCATATCATGGAAGATGGTAGTCATGGCTCTCATATAGGTGGCCCTAGTATTCTTCAAACCGAATGCCATCATTTTGTAGCAGTACACTCCCCATGGTGTAATGAAAGTTATTTTCTCTGCGTCTTCTTTATCCATCCAAATTTGATGATAACCTATGAAGCAATCTATGAACAATTGGAGTTCATGCTTGGCGCAATTATCGATCAAAATGTGTATGTCCGGTAGTGGGAAATCATCATTGGGACTCGCTATATTTAAATCCCGATAGTCAACACACACTTTGACTTTCCCAACTTTCTTTGAAACCAGCACAACGTTGGCTAACCAGGTTGGGTATTCAACTACCCTGAGGACTTTGGTTTTGATCTGCTTAGTGACATCCTCCTTGATTTTTAGGCTCATGTCTGGTTTGAACTTTCTGAGTTTCTGCTTCTCTGGCGAACACATTGGATTGGTAGGCAACTTATGAGCCGATATGGATGTGCTTAGGCCGGTCATGTCATCATGTGACCATGAAAAAATATCCTCATATTCTTTCAGGAAACGAGTGTATTATTTCTTTTTTGACGGTGACAGGTGAATACTTATGCGAGTTTCTTTGATGGTTTCAGAATCTCCCAAATTGATTGCTTCAGTTTCGTCCAGGTTGGACTTAGGTTTATTCTCAAAATTCTTAACTTCTCTGATAACTTCTTCAGGTGTCTCATACTCTTCTTTCAAGTCACTATCCTTATGTTGCGTTGTCCCATTACATGTCACAGTCGTTGGTTCATCAAGGTAAGAAATAATAATGTTGTAGAAGAAAGATATGAAAGATAATGATAATAAAACATCAAATTATTTGATAAATGCTGAAATGTTAAACAAAAAATCGCCTGAATGACTTCAAAACAATTTTTCCAAACCAAAATACTGAAAGGAAGATACTTTAGAAACTAAATGCTCAAAAAGAGCCATGCTACGCTGGGACTCGTCTGGCCCTTGATGATAGTATGGCGGTCCAGTTCCTGAGAAATGCTCTCCTCTCCACCATCTGAATGGTAAGGCCTTCTTCCTCTTCCTCCTCGACTATCACATTGCAATCCATATCTTCGTCTTCTAGAAATAGGTTCTTTAGCCCAGCCAACGCTTCCTCTTCTTCAAATCCACATATTGTGTCGGCCTGGTGAAAGGTATGACTCAGATGCGGCACTGGCTGCTCAAGAGAGTAATAGGGACCATGCCATAGGGGCGACCAATCATCAAATTCTTGCCATGTATACTGATATCTGAGCCCAAAATTTGTACCATGACGTTTCAACTGTATTGGTTTGGTAATGCCCTGGAGTTTTTTCCCAAACCTTTTACCGGGTTCATACCCTGACCATGCCAGTATGCTTTCTATTTTGCTGCTTCACCATTTATCTTTCTCAATTGTATTGACACGCTCGATGCGGTGATAAGTTTCTCCACCCAACTTTCTTCTATTCTCGATAACCGGGACAGTTTGACTGGTGTAAATAGGATTACTTCTGTCTTCGTGAATGATTACCTCCTGATGGTTCCATTCGAACTTCACAGCTTGGTGTAGCATAGAAGCCACAGCTCCGGCGGCATGTATCCAAGGTCGTCCCAGTAAAAGATTGTACATAGTAGATATGTCCAATACTTGGAACTCAACATCGAACCAAGTCGGGCCCATTTGCAAACAAAGGTTGATTTCCCCAATTGTGGCCCTTTGAGACCCATCAAATGCTTTCACATTCATATTTCCTGCTCGTATCTCATAGAAACCTTTACCCAACCTTTTCAGAGTAGTCAATGGACAAATGTTGAGGCTTGAACCCCTATCTATTAAAACTCTTGCGATGAATTTGTCCTTAAACTGTACTGTGATGTGCAGTACCCTGTTGTGACTTAATCCTTCATGTGGTAGTTCATCTTCGTGAAAGGTGATCTTGTGGCTTTCCTGTACTTGCCCTACCATGTTGTCCATCTCTCCACTGGTGTTGTTTTTGGACACGTACACTTCATTTAACACCTTCATCAGAGCATTCCTATGGGCCTCAGTAGCGACAGCATGGATATCTGGATGGGAGTCTTGTTCAGATGATCAATGATAGAGTATTATCTTGCTTGTACTTTCCTCCAGAGATCATCTGGACCAGTTTCAATGACGAGTTGTTTGGTAGCAACTTCCTTTCTTGTTCTTCATAAATTTTCGGGTGTATAGATCCTTCCAGTTCTGGCCATCCCCGGTGCAGCACCAGACTCTTCCATTTTTGCTTTTCCTTTTCTCCTAACTTCGGAAACATAATCCCAAGGTATGGCATTGGAATTAAAGGGTGGTCTGGATGCTATCGTCATAGTGAGGGTATGGCTACTTCTACTTCAAATGGAGTATGTGTAGTCGCATGTGCTGTTATTTCAATTTCAAAAGGAGCTGATACGGCTACCTTAACTTCGAGCGGTGGCTATATCTGTACCACAATAGGAGTGAGTGTGACCGCAGGTTTAAGGTCTACACCTTCCCCAGTAAGCCCAATTGACCCTTCAGGATCCCATTCTTTATTAATTTCTATCACATTTAATCCTTCAACCCTATGATCCGGGAGGGGATTGTTGCGGACATTTGGTGCGACTTCCTTTGCTTGTATGACTTTGGTCTCAATCATGGTTTGAATCTTGTCTTTCAAAGTGCGACATTCTTCAATATTATGCCACTTCATGCCGGAATGGTACAAATATGTTTTGTTCGGGTTAACCCATTGGAAGGAGTTTTCCATGGCGACAACGATAATATGGGTGACATATCCAGCAGCCTTTAGTCTTTCATATAGCTGGTCGATGGGCTCAGCAATAGGGGTGTATTGTTTGGGCCACCTGCGATCAAAATTGGGTCTGGGTTTTTTATAGTTTTGACGGGTTTGAGGTGAATGGTAATAGGTTGGCTGGGTGTTATAAGTGTGATAGGTGGTAGCGGGTTGAGAATGTCTGGGAGGTGAAGGTTGGTATGTAGGTGGGGGTGTTTGGTATGTGAGTGGGGATTTTGGACCTTGGGCTACCATCACTGCCCCTACTTCTTTCTTCTTTGATGTACCCCCTGACTGTAATGCTTTGTTCATAGCCTGCAATGCCTCAAAATTAGTCACCATCCCGCTTTTGATCCTTTCTTCAATCCTTTCCCCGAGTTTGATGATGTTGGAGAATTTTTGATTTTTGATGACCATTAACCTTTCAAAGTACTGTGGATCTTGACACCTGACGAAGAATTTGTTTATCTGCTCTTCCTCTAGTGTCGGCCTGACCTTTGCAGCTTCCGACCTCCATTAAGTAGCATACTCGTAGAAAGTTTTTGTTGGTTTCTTATTGAGGTTCTGTATGTAGAAGACGTTAGGTGCATTCTCTGTATTAAACCTGAATAGGTCCATAAAGTCTGATGCCATGCTTACCCAATTAACCGACTTGTTAGGATTCCGACTGATATACCAAAATAGGGTGTCTCCAGTGAGACTCCTCATGAATAGTTTCATGCGAATTCTTTCATCTTTCCCAACTCCCATGAGCTTATCACAGTACGTTCTCAAATGTACCTTTGGGTTACCCGTTCCATCAAACATCTCGAACTTAAGAGGTTTGTAACCCTCTAGCAGTTCTACGTCTCGCTGAATACATAGATCCTCATAATTCATACCCTCAATTCCTTTGCCTCCTTCAACACCCTGGACGCGGCTTGTGAGCTTCTTGATCTCTTCCACCATACTCTTAATGAGCAAGTCCTTCCCGGCGTATTCTGGAGTGTATGAGATTGGCTGAGTAGACTGGGGTAAGGTTTCCACGTATATGGGATTATTTTGGTGGGTGCCGGGGGTTGGAGTATAGTGGTGATCATTAGTTAAATTTTGCGGATCATGGATAGGTTGTAGGGTATTCTGAGGAGTATGGTAAGTGGTTTGTGGGTACTGAGGTGGAAGATGTTGTTGTTGAGGAGGAGTGGGTATTGGTAGAGGATTAGGATTTTGGGGAGGTGTTGCGTATTGATGGGGTGCGAGAGGATTTTGTGGACATGGTTTGGTGTGTTCTAAGGAGGTGCTGGGTTTTGAGCATTTTGTTGGTTAATTTCTGGGACGTTTAGGGTGAGGGAGAGGTTTTCCAAGTAGCGGACCTGCTCAAGTTCCCCTTGCAATTCCAGTATTTTCTGTTCCAACCATAGGACCAAATCATTCTAGGCTGGAGTACTCCGACCGTCTGAAGTTTCAACATTTTCCACGTGCGCAGCATTTTCTTTCCAGATACCACTCATATCATACATCTTAGCTTTTCCCTTGCCTTTCAGATTACTTGGAGGAGGAGGAGGTGGAGGGTCTCTAGATCTGGTATGATATACTGACGATGCCAGTATGTGAGAACCAATCTTAGGGGGTGGGAATGATTAAAATAAAGAAAAATGCAAAAAGGTAAACAAGTTAGTAAGGATTCTAAAAAGTATTTTCAGTATTTAAACATGTATTGCAGAAATGTAAATTCGCGTCCTAATTTGGGAAACCTCGTTGTACCCGAGGTAAGCCTAGCGACAAGTAGATTTGGAGAGATTTAATGTTGATAAATGCTTCATTTCATTAATGTAATAAATAAGACAAACCTAAAAAAACGACAATAGATAAATGAGTTACTAATGGCATCTGCCTTATTACATTCAAATTTCAAAATGACTCAAAACAGATAAACCTAATCTACTAGGACCTTCCCCATATTTGACCCTATTGGCTCCGTCAAATAGATTCCCCAGGTCGTGCATGTCCAGCAGCAAGTACGCCCTTACTAGGTGTCCTTCTTCGTTGCCCTCTACATTCTGACAGTCTACGACCTTTTTCCTCATCTTCTCGTCCAGTTCATTATACCCTACTCCAAATATTCCAACCTTTCTATTGACCTTGTAGCCATTTCCCTCCACTCGTTAATTCACTCCATTTCTAACTTGTGTTGTTCAAAATGCCTCGCTTCGGATTCAAGGACCCTTCTGCGTAGCCTCTCATATTTCACTTGTGCTTCAGCAACCTCATCTATGACATTGTTTCCTTGACCAACCCCTGCCTCGACTATTCCTGCTATGTTATCTTCTAACCATGATAGGTAGAAGTACACATGACCTGCGTAATATCGATCTAGCTCGATGGTATCTTTTTCCAAGATAATCTTCAAATGCCACATGTATTGGGCCTCACATTTGTATGGAACGACATCATCCAGAAAATCGGCTCTGTAATGACCCATTTTGGAGACTCGTGGTATGACTTGTTTTCTACAAGCTTGTCTTATGACCCTGATAGGAGCATAGGGATGTATTCCTCTTCACCCAATCAACACCAAATGCGGATCCCTGGATCTGATGATGAATTCATTAGTGGGGAACCACTTGAACATCCAGCGAACCTTGTCCTCGATCAAATTGCTGAAAAAATGTGCCCATTCTATAGCATTCTCTGGCTGTGCAAACTTATCTGGGATAAAGGTCAGTCTTTTCTTATGGTGAAAAACTATTTGATCATTCCATGGTCTTCATGGAAACTCTTAGCGGTATTGGCCCCTCTGAAGATGTTCTAACAACCAAATCTACAGCAGCAAGTTACAACCCTCAAATGTTTGAACCCTTTCTTACAACGATCCAGAGCCCGATATATTTCTACGACAATCATCGAAACAATAGTGTATGTTTGTCCCTCAATTCCCTCCACTAAAGCTTTGGTTACCATGGCCAACCTGGTGTGAATTCTGTCCCCTTGACTTGGAAACACTATCATACCCAGGAAGTAGACGATGAATACAAACACCCTACGATGAGTCCAACCTAGGGAGGTGATGGAGAATTCATCATGAAAGATATGTTAAGATTTGTTGTGTCCATATCGTTCATAGAGGAAGTCGAAGGGTATGTAGGACTTCTTCAGGCACTCCAAGTCATCATTCTTTCTCATACCCATCATCTTCAGAAACCCTCTTGTCGTGCAATTTTCTGGTACTAGTAAATTGGGACTATACCATGGTAATCCAGTGAATCCTCCTATTTCCTCCAAAAGAGGAGTCATTTCTATATTTCCAAAATGAAATACAACCCTTTCTCTGTCCCAAAATATAGTAGCAGCCTCGATCAGCATGGTGTTTGGCTGGATGTCCAATAAACAAGGTAAGTTTCCAAGAACCCTTTTCTTGTTGCTTGGCAAATGGTTTTCCCATCTATCCAACAATAACGGTGGTATACTTCGGACCATGCCGAACCTGGGGACTTCGTGCCTCATTTTTTGCAAAATAAACAGAGTTATACCCTTGCCCCCTCCGGATTCGACTACTTACACATTAACAATTAGCATGTTGGCATTTATTTCTCCAAATAATGCACATATCGTGGTTGCACCCGTTGGGATTATGGAAATCTTGGTGGACTTTGGACAAGGTTTTTCTTAGAGAGTTATTATGCGGACAACATTCTAACTCATGCTAGATTTGGACATGATGCATGCAAAGTTACCATCAGAGTAGGGTTTTCTATAGAAGTCTAGACCAGTACCCTCAAGCGGACAACTTGAGAGGGAAAGGCACGGAACCATCGACTGCACCGCTGATCGACTAGTTTTACCGTAAATAAGCCTTTCCAAATTTAAGGGTGTTTTTAGGAAGAGCACGGACACTCATCAAATGCCGCTATGGTATTAGTACGAACGAGTGGAATATGATGTTGAGCATACTTTGTGCAAAATAAAATATTGTCAAGTATTTTCACAAAAATTAATGCAATATTGAATAAACATAAAGACATAAAGGAAAGAAAAACAGGGAAGAAGATAGTTCACGAAATGAAGGAATTGTAATAAAGCAAATAAAGGGGTGATGCTTGGGGAGAGACATGACATAGCAAAATTAAAAGTTGGGAGCAAGTGAACATGATAAGGGGAAACACACGTTGTAATCGAATTAAATGAAGAGTTACATATGAGTTCATATAAAAGGAAAATAGGGAAAGATATGTGCATGTAGCAATAAAAAGGAGAACAAGAGTGGGGTATTCTAATAAAAAAATATGCTTATCGAGAAAGACTAATTCATGTAGATCAAGTTCATAATGGTAAGAGCCTAAAGATATTACCCAGCAGAGTTGACATGCTGTCGTGCCCCCTTTTTTCTCGCAAAATCGGGTTTCGACATTTCTGGGACAACTCTTTTTTGAGAGGGTGGGGAAATGGAATTGAAAGAGTCCCCACCTAACGGATCAAACTACGTTAGGGAACCTAGAGCAGATAACTCATGTTACCAGTTTACATCACCAGAGATAGGGTAAGGGCTCAAATTACTTTGAGGGGAAGGTGTTAGGTACCCCTCGAGGTCCACAACGGTGGGTCCCGGCCGAACTTAAATTAAGCGAATTAGTCTAAGGGGAAGAAAGCAATTTGGACAACTATTCAATTTATTTTAAAATAGGAATAAGAGAGGGAAGTCCTAAGTTTTTTAGCCTATAGGATCATCATTTGCAATACCTTGTAACTCCC
Source organism: Nicotiana tabacum (assembly GCF_000715075.1). Lineage (NCBI taxonomy): Eukaryota > Viridiplantae > Streptophyta > Magnoliopsida > Solanales > Solanaceae > Nicotiana > Nicotiana tabacum. The sequence goes on from NC_134101.1 coordinate 119,256,312, forward strand.
TCAAGTTGGGGTGTTACTCATAGTACTTGGCACACGGACTATCATCTCCTTACTGCCTAATTACTATCTTTAAGTTGTTACCTAAAGCTAGTAGATTCTAATTTGTTTCATATGCGTGCACTACCCGTCCCTTACCTATGGCCCTAGAGGTATTAGGACTTCCATTTCGGGTAGTTCTAGACTACACCTAGGTTACTCAAAAATGTAAAAGACTATGCGTCAAACAAAAATAATAAGGAACTTTAAAGAAAGAGGCAAATAAGGGCTCACATTGACCTCCACACATAACAACAGATGCACGCAATTGACAGGCTTAATTTAAAGTCCTATAGGCAGGATATCTAGGCAGGAAATAGTGATTCACATAAGCAGTTTTAGTAAGGTGAGTGTCAAGACCTCTTGTTTGCCTACTGATTTTATTCAGTGATATAGCGGGGCACTTTCGACAGTAAGGAGTTGCAATTTTGGATCCAGAATCATTATTAAACACATTGTTTAATTGATTTACTAAGCCGATTGTACCCAGAGCCAATTGACTGAATACTATGGGCATGATATCTAATGCTGAACTGATTTTAACTCTATAGGCATGATTTCTAATTACTGTACTGACTTAAATCCTATAGGCATGATCTCTAGGTTAGAAACGGTTTTAGTCTTATAGGCATAATATCTATTACTAAATTGATTTAAATCCTATAGGCATGATTTCTAAATTTGAAACCAGTTTTAGTCATATAGACATGGAATCTATTGAACAATAATACGCGCAGAAATGGTGCACATTGCCAGAAATGAAAAACAGTTAGATCAACATTGAGATCCTATAGGTATGATTGCTAACATATGTTTGTTGGACAAGTTAATACAACCTATAGGCATGATTTCTAATGCAATTTAATTTCCTATAGGCAGGATTTCTAATATGCAGTACATCACTCACACGATTTAAATAGAGATGAGGTAAAACAGGGTTAATAGAGCAAATGAAACCCTATTGGCAGGATTTCTACCCAGATTGCCGAAAGAGAATAAAGACCCTTCCTAATTTTACTATATACCCCAGAATCAGTTTGTTACAAACTTATTACAAGCTAGAGTAAATGAACAAATTACATAATAGTAGTAAGACAAACTATAGGGAGCCTTCATTAAGCCCAACTGAACCTGGGAACCAGGCCTTTACACCAATGAACTTTGAGGCTCATTCATAGGTACAACATAGCCAAATATGAGTGATTCACTCATAGAACATATAGAACAAGGTTTCCAGTGTGTCAAAGTTTCCAAGAGCCTCAGGGACCGAGGGCAATGCTCACACCAGAACCATGTATTCAGCAGATGATCCACAAGTTATGGGTAACCAGTTCCTAGTGTGTCAGAGTTCACAGGAGTCTCATGTAGACCCTGAGCAGTGCTCACACTTGGGTAGTTGAGAACCTAAGGGACTAAGAGTGAGGTTTTAAAAATTAGCATATAAAAGGGAGTAGGGGCAGATTTCAAAACAGTTTGATTTCAGAAGAAACAAGGTTTAGAACACAGAATTACATTCAGAAAACAGCTAAGTTTGTAAAGTAGATAGTTTCAAACAGGTTAATTCAGAAGAGAGGTAATTACACTCGGGGAGCATGTTGACATTTAAGAAAATTATTGTTTAATCACATAAATAACTTAGGCAAAGCAGTCAGATCATCACATGACATATTAACAGACAGGGCATATGAGTTAAGCAACAAATTAGGACAAATTAACTAATTACATGCTTGTAGTATCCTAAGAATGCAAGGTTCAAAACAGGGGCGGGATTAACAAATAGTGTGCCCGGACAAATTTGAACATTAAGCTAAATTATAAGAGGATTCATATTATTCAAAATAGCTAATCTTAAACTAACAATATTAACCATAAGATTAGAAGAGATTCACAGGAGCATAAAAAGTAGAATCATGCTAAAAGTAAGGTTCAAGACATGTTGTTCAAGTAACATTGATTATGAAAAATATGGAGAATGAAACGACAAGGGATTAGGGCTTACTAGTTAAGCAAGAAAGCAAGTAGGTATGTTACAGCAGTTAAGTTCCAGAATCACTTGGCCTTGGCTTTCAGCAGGCCAAGACCAGAAACAATGAGCACAGAATCAAAGTAAAAAAACTAAGTTTTAGTGAAAGTATGAGAGTTCGAGTTTGCCCTAAAGGGAATAGGGGAAAAGGGTTTAAATAGTGTTCAGTTAGGCAGACAAATAAGGGACTAAATCAAACATACACAAATAATGAAATGAAAATAAATCCAGAATCAATTGAAGTTAGAGTTAATCAATTAACGAGTAATCAGGCAAGTACTACTTAGAATAAGTATCATACAAAATCAATTTTCAATCAGCACATAAGGTAATAAAGTAAAGGAACAAGGTAGGGTGAACAAAATAAGGAAAATATCAGTACTATACGAGAAAGGAAAGAGCAAACAGAAGTCAGTAAAAGGTTTCAACCCTAATTTTCGAGTAAAACCATAAAATCAACATAGATAAAAGGCAAGAGTCTCATGCTTCATAGGATGAACATAGACGGGAACACGTTTACAGAATACACAATCAAAACAGATCTGGCCCCAAAATAAAAAGGTTTGAAACCCTAATTTTAGGTAAGCCATAAAATCGATAATAACAAAGGTAAAAAATCAAGTATTTTAGTAAAATGAACATAGACAGGGGTTATTTATAGAATCGAACCAGATCTGGTTCGATTAAAGAAGAGTTGAAACCCTAAATTGGGGTAATTAAAAGATTTAACAAAAAATAAGCAGATTTATGCGGAATAACATAAAAGAATAAGGTTAAAACCAGTTTTGGGTTCGAATCGGAAAGATCTGAAAACCCTAACCTTAGGGTTAAGTAAGAATCCACAAGATATATGAAAATATTCGTACTTACAGAGGTTAGAGTAAACACAGACGAAAATAATCGATAGGTTAGAGATTTTGAACCAGATTTGGTTTGGATCTCTCCAAATTTTCTTGCCATTTTAGGCTTGCTTGCCATTTTAGACAAACTATTATGTAACACCAAAGAATGGGTAGCCAGTAAGGAAATAGGACCAAATAAGGTAAGGAATCACAGGTTGATTCCATTTCTGGGGTTAGATTCAGAGGGTAGATGGGAGTGAGTCGCTAGGATTTTAGAAGATAAAGGGGGCGAGATGAGAGAGTTTGAGGGAAGTGGAGTGGGTGAAATGGGGTTAGGGTTAGACCGGGTAGGATATAATTAAAAGGGGTTGGGGTGCTGTGAGCCGTTGATCTTCATAGATCAACGGCTATGATTTTAAAAATGGAATTGGGTCGGGTTTTTAAATGGGTATGGGTCTGGGTTAATGGGTATGTGGGTATTTGGGTATTGGGTATTAGGGTATTAGGATGATGTATTGGGTTAGGGTAATGGGTAGTGTATAGGTCCGAAACTAATTAAGAAAAAGGGCTAGATTTTAAATTCCCAATTAAATCAGTAAATAATTTATAAAAATAATTAATAAATAGTATAAATGTCATTTTGTACATGAAAATGATTTAAATAATTACTTAACATTATAAAAAGCTATTTTCCGTATAAATAATATAATTATGCATATATATGGGTTATTATTGCAAAATATACAATTTTATCCTAAGGGTACAAAATATAATTATAATAAGTATATGTAAAAATATTCAAAGCTTCCTATGAATATAAATGATAAAAAATTAAATAATATATCATTATAAAATTATTTGTTATGCAATTAATAATTATTTATGCAAGAATAAATTGGTTAAAACCCCTTAAAAATTAGGAAACTATATTCGATGATGCTCATGCACTATTTTGAAGGTATATATGTATATTTAAAAATATATGAGGGAAAAATTGGGTATCAACACCATATACTTAGCAGGCACTCTCCTTAACCACTCGGCCAAAGCGGCGCTTATGTTATCTTTCGCAATCGACTAAATTTGCTTGACAACTCTATTGATTAGATATTGTTGAATTTTATCTATGCAACGCAATTAAGGGAATGAAAACGAAGGAAGTGAAGAAATTCTCCCTTCTCTGTCTTGATTTGGCTAGAGGAAAACAACTCTTTCTTTTGGATCACAAAATTTCTTTTATCTCTCTACGATGGAGAATGACTAGTAAAATCAAGATAAGAAGGTCTAACTTATACTAAAGTCGACTTAAGATTAATAAGAAAAATATTTTTCGACATATAAAAGCTGATGGATTCTAAACTTCGTGACAAGTCCATTTAGTTTGAGTTAAAATGCATTGGCACCTTGTTTACCCAAAAAACGGATAACAATTGAATTTATATGTGGTTTTAAGAATATATATGGACTAATTAAATACAAGTGATTAATGATGTTAGATTAAGTAAATGAAAGACATAATAAATAGCCAAACTAATGATAAGAGTGATCTCGGGCTCAGTTAATGGCTCAGTAAAGGACCTGCCTTCGATCCCGAACTTGCACTTATGAAGAACTGATGAACAAAAATAACAACTTTGAATAACAGAGAGAATAGAGGTAAATTACATTAGTATGCATGTTACAATGTGTCCTCCCCTTTATATAGTAAGGGAAATTTACCCTAAGTATAATCCTAAGAAAGGTAAATATCTTCCATTTCACTAATCGCTATTTTTCTACCGATACGAGACGATATTCATGTCATGATATCTGGATGGGCACGGACATCACGTCCCCTTTAGTCGTGTGTGATATCCTAGTAATGCTCTCTGAGGTCTTGAGGCTCGAATCGGCCCCGGGGGACGTAATCCTGATGCCCTAGAAGGCAAGTGTTTTGCTCGAGCCCTAATACGAGAGGCTCCTTGTTCTGACTCCGACTCCTTACGATCACGCTTCTGCTCTGTTTGACTCGGCGGGAAACCGAGGTGCTCAGTGGGCTCAGTTTTATCCGTATACAGATAGTCCCCTCATTTCTCAAAGAGTAGGCTTGCCGAGATGATGGAAAATGACAGATGACTTCAATTTCTTTCTTTTCATTTATGCTTGTGATTGTGCAATTGCCGGCTGGGTTCCGAATACGTTTCCCTAGATAATGGAGTAGATCGAGGGCATCTATATTCAGATGTCGTATTTTGAGAGCACATGGCATGAACTCTCGAAGGGCCGATGGGAGATGCGTTCTCATGGTAGGGTCTCTCTTCCGAATAGGTAACATCAGGCTTTCCTATTTGCATCATACTCATTCTTATTTTCTCCCTTTTCTTCTTGTAGGTTTGCCTAAGATCACTGAACTTAGGCCTTTAAAAGGGGATGAGGACGTGTCCATGTCTGTTGATCCTTCCATTTGGGGACAGCCCGGGGCTGCATCAGGGGAAAAGAATAAGAAGAAGAAGAAAAGGAAGGCGTTGGGCTCCCCAAATTTTGCAATGAAGCCAAAAAAAGAAATTGGCTCGTAAGGGAAAGAAACGTTCCGGCCCCCGAGCACTGGACACGAATTTTCTTCTTCGGCTCAGGGATGAGTCTGAAGAAGAAGATATTTTTATGTCCCACAGGTCGATCTCTCTCGAGGAACAGGCACCAGCCGAGGGGGATATATTGGAGGTCGATCTACCTCAGACTTAGGAGATCGATGTGGAGACGGGGAATGAGACCACCCGGAATGCCGGCTCTGCTTCGAAGGAAGCGTCTAGTGTGATAGAGATTTCAGGGTCGCCCTCCTACACTGAGTACATGCTCGAAGAGGCCCGAGCAGGAAAGGAGAGGTCCACCGAAGGGGTTTACGGTGTGAACGATCCTCTTTGTTCCTTTTTTGATGGCGTGGACTCGTCTATTCTGGAAGGTTTTACTAGGCTAGGTGACCTGGAAGTTCCAAGGAAAGATTCGTCTTCAGAAAATGGTAGGCCGAGTTCGAGCCCCAAGTTGGTCAATCAATTCCTCGCCCCGAGTGTGGATCCCGATCGCAAGAGATTGATAATTCTTACCGTCCCGGAGGATGCCCAAGTTATTTCTGCTCCTGTGGGAGTAGCATGCTACCTCCGATTCCTAGTGACTGAGGACGATCAAGAAAAAATAAATGAGGTGGACGTGTCATGCCTTTTCAATGAGGTGCAGCAAGTGTTGAACCGGGTAAGCCATCATTAAATTCCTTTGAAATTCGCCTAGGTTTTGGTATTTCTCACATTTTTCACCTTTTTTGTAGGCCTCGATACTTCATCACGAGAGTTTCCTTCAGTACAGGGTTGAGGTAAACCAGCTCGAGCTTGAGGTTATGGGCTTGCCCAAAAAAAGGATATCTACAAGCCTTTTAGCGAGCAGCAAGAAGGGGTCATTAAGAACCTTCAGGCTAAGTTGAACGGCTCCCAGAGAGAGGTATCGGACCTAAGGCAGGAGCATGACGACTTGGTTGAAAAGTTAAAGGTCTTCAAAGTTAGAAACGAGGAACTAGTCGTAGTGGCTAATGACCAAACCTCACAGGTCCAGCAAAAGATCGACCAAATTGACCAGCTTCGAAAGGAGATGGATGAGGTCCAAGCCATGGCCAACGGGTGGAAGAAAAAAATGGATCTACTTGCCTCGGAGAAAGAAATCGCACAGGCAAAGCTTTCTTCGGTAGAAGTTCACCTCTGAGTGGCGAAGGAGAAGGCTGATACATGAGCTCAGCAAAATGAGGACCTCCAAGCACGAGTGGGCTCAGCCATCGCTGAACGGGATACTCTTTGCAAGGAGCTCAAAATAATAAGGTCCAGGTTGGAAGCAACCTCGGTGATGTTGACGAGATGGTGGCTCAATACAAGGCCGATGTTAAAGCAATTGAGGCCCGCCTGAAGACTTTTGCTAAGTACATGAGGTCGCTATCTAGAAGGGTGACCCTCAAAGAAATCCAAGCCCGAGGATTCGACCTATCTGCCTAGAAGGCCAAGAAGCTAGATGAACCCCGAAGTGAAGAGGGCTCCGAGGGCTCAAAAGAATCAGAAGGCCCCGACGGTTCTGGTGACGAGTCAGGTTTCGGGGAAGATCAGGCGTAGATGCCTTAGGATTTCTTTTGTTTTTGTATCATGTACATATATTTTATTGAGGCCATTTTTGTTGGGCCTTTCTAAAGATATTCCGGAATATATAGAATTTTTCCCTGTTGGAAATTTTCAAGTCTATCATCTCAACATCTTTTACAATTGCAAATATTTCTAATGTTTTAGCACAGAATCAAACGTGTTAATAAGTTGTTTTATGGAGGTCCGAACAAAACCTGTCCTCGATGCAATTTTTGCTCAAAACTTGTGAAAACTCAGAGTGACCTGAAATTTCCTCAATATGCTTTCTTAAATGATTTTAGACTATGCCTTTGTCGAGGGTAACCTTTGAACAAGTTAAAATTTTGTTGAAGTGCATGTTTCACTCCTTTTGAGCTGATCTTTGACATCTTGTCACCTTGTTGATCAAACCTGCTGATAGCATCAAGAACAAGGATATAGTTAAGGACAATGATAGAGATGATAGAGTTTTGGAAGCTCCAAGGCCATTTACAAGATCTCAAGCTAAAGAGTTGCAAGCTAAGGTTGCTAGACTTCAATGGCAAATAAAGAAGCTTTTAATTGTAGAGGAAGAGCTCAATCCCAAAGGATATGAATTGTCCAAGTTTTACAATTATTTGGTAAGTCCAAATTGAAGTCCAAGAGGAGGAAGATTGGGTTACCAAATCAGCCCTTGAAGTCCACCAATAGGGCTCAAAATGACCTTAAAAGAGGTCCAAAAGGGGGTGTTTCAAAAGGAGCCCAATTGGAGTCCAAACCAATGGCTCAAACTAATAGTTTTAAGGCCCAAATCTGCCCCAAAAGGATTTGGCCGCCCCCCCACTTAATTTTGATGGCTTTTGTTACCCCTTAGGAGCCACCTACCTAAGTTTGATGGCTATTGTGACCCCTAGCAGCCCCCTACCTAATTTAGATGACTTTTTAGCAACCCCCTACATTATTTTAAGTGCTTTTAACTCCTATAAATAAGGAGTTCTTCTCATTCATAAGACAACATTTATTGATTAAGTATATCATACTTTGAGAGTTCTTTTGAACCTTTGTTACTTGTTCTTTAAGATTTATCTTTCAACCTTTACTAGTTCTTAGTTCAAGGTAGTAAGATTACTTCTCTTTTATGATATCTTTGATTCCTTTGTGGTATTCTTAGAAGGCGATTAATACTAGTTATTAATTGTTGTCTCAAGTTACTCGTAAAGTAGTCAAGATCCGAATCTATTGTTTTGATTTGCTTTTTAAGTAAAGGCGTTTGTTTTGTTCCATAAATCAAGACGTTGTTATTTTGATCTTGTCAAGGCTATAGAACTTACGTTCTTGGAAGTTCTTGGAATTCTTTCCTTGAATTCTTCCCATATCCTTTATTTTCATCTCTTTAATTTTAGTTGTTTAATTCCTTGTTGTTATTGCTTCCGCATTTACTTCTCAAATTCTTACTCTAATTTGGATTCCCGGCCTAGTTGTTATCAAGTGGTATCAGAGCGGTTTTTTATCAAGATTTCGTTCTTGGTAAGTCTTGGGATTTCTTGAATACTAAGAGCAAAGAAAAGAAAAGAAAAAAAATTTAAAAAAAATGAAAATCAGTTTTTAGAACAAAAAATAGTATTGAGTGCTCTCCGGGATATTTCTTTTGTATCTAATTTGTTACCAAAAATTAACAAAGGAAACAAGAAGAGAGGATCCTAGATTTTCTTACTCTTTCTAATCTAAACATATAATCCTTTCCTTTTTGTTCGCGTCATGTTTTAACCGAGCCTAATAGTTCTAGGATTTGGTTTTTCTTTCATTAGTTCCCCAAAAATCTGAATTTTACTACTAAGAATTTCATACGAGTTGGGTTTAATTATAAATCTACAAAGTATTTTGTTCAAAGGTTATTCCGAGAAAAAAAAAGAGCTAACTTTTGTGATACAGTTTACACTTTTTTTAAAGATGTCGCGTACAGGTAGTGATGATGAACGAAGGGTTCTCCAAGAAGCTAAAATCAAAGCAAGAAATGATTTTACCTTGCAAGCTATGCATCAACAATTTGAAAGGTTGAATTTGCAACTCCAAGAGATGAGGGATACCATTGCTGATCAAAATGATACAATAGCTGAACTTAGGAGGGAAAATAATGTTAGACCCCAAGCTAGGAGAAATGTACCCCATGCTCCCATTGTAAATCAAGAAAACCCTATAGATGATTTTAATGATATTGATTTTGATAGGGTGGGAAGAGATAGGAGGGGACAAAGAGGTAGAGTAGAAGATGATAATATAAGTAGTATAAAGATGAAGATGCCATCATTCAAGGGAGCAAGGGACCCAGACTTGTACCTTGATTGGGAGAGAAAGGTTGAAGCCATCTTTGATTGTCACAACTACTCTGAGGGTAAGAAAGTTAAACTTGCTGTTGTTGAGTTTTCTGACTATGCTGCTATTTGGTGGAAAAAGCTTGCTAGGGACAGACTGCAAGAAGGACAAGCACCAGTTGCTACTTGGGCTGAGATGAAGAGGGTGATGAGGAAGAGATTCGTGCCATCACACTTTCAAAGAGAGCTACAACAACGTCTTCAAACATTGAAGCAAGGGTCCATGTCTGTGGATGAGTACTTTAAGGCTATGGATATGGCTATGATCCAAGCTAATTGTACAGAGGAAGAAGAGGCTACAATGGCTAGGTTTTTAAATGGTTTAAATAAGGAAATAGCTGATGTAGTAGAATTACAACAATATGTAACAATAGATGAGTTAGTTGATTTGTCTATAAAGATAGAAAATCAAAATAAAAGAAAGCAGACTAGCTCGTGGAAAGGTCGGACAAGCACCATCTCCAAGAAGCCATGGCCATATCATGAGATGAAGAGTTCTTCTAGACCTCAAGAAGACAAGGGTAAAGGTAAATTTGAGAACAAAGAGGGAGGTAAAACCTTTAACCCTAAACCTTTTACACCTTCTAGTTCTATTCAATGTCATAAATGTAAAGGAAGGGGTCATATGATGCATGAATGTCCAAGTAGAAGAAACATCATTCTTAGAGAAGATGGAGGATATGAGAGTGAAAAAGGTGAGGGAGAAGAAGAGGGAGATGTGAGTGATGAAGATGATGTAGAACTACCTAATGAGGGCATGATTGGGGTAGTTAGAAGGATTATGACTATCAATTTGGCAAGCAATAGTGAAGAACAAAGGGAGAATATATTCCATACTAGGTGTGGGATAAAGGGAAAAACTTGCTCTATGATCATTGATAGTGGTAGTTGTGCTAATGTGGTGAGTTCATACTTTGTGGAAAAATTGGGACTTGCATGCATGAAACACCCTACTCCATATAGACTCCAATGGTTAAATGATAGTGGTGAACTAAAGGTAAACAAACAGTGCATGATTTCATTTAATGTTGGTAGATATGAGGATGATATTCTTTGTGACATAATACCTATGCAAGCTTGTCATATCTTACTGGGTCGTCCTTGGCAGTATGACAGGAATGTTTTTCATGATGGAAGAAAGAATAGATATTCTCTTGAACTAAATGGCAGGAAATTTACTCTTGCACCTTTATCTCCTTCTCAAGTGTTTGAAGATCAAAAGAGATTAAGAGAAACAATGGGAAAACCAAGGGGAGAGATAAAAACTGAGCTTGAGGAAAAAGAAAAGAAAGAAGGCCAAGAATTAGAAAAAAAGAGAGATGGCCGAGAGAAAGAGAGAGGGGGCAGCAATTTGAGAGAAGAGATAAAAAGGGTTTGAATGAAAAAATAGACAGTCTTGGTGAGAGGAAAGAGGTTAAGGAAAGAAAAAAAGAGAGTTTTTATATAAAAACCAAAGAGTGTTTAAATGCAAGAAAAGAGGGGCTGCCCATAATACTACTTACTTACAAATAGACTTTGATTAATTTTGAGTTGTTAACTTCTTCTTTGCCAAGTAGTATTTCTTCTCTTTTGTAGGATTTTGAAGATGTCTTTCCAGAAGATATTCCTAATGGATTGCCACCTTTACGTGGCATTGAGCATCAAATTGATTTTGTACCTGGATCACAAATCCCAAATAGGCCAGCCTATAGGAGTAATCCAGAAGAGACAAAAGAACTTCAAAGGCAAGTTGAGAAGTTGCTTGAGAAAGGTTTTGTGAGAGAGAGCATGAGCCCTTGCTCGGTTCCCGTCCTATTGGTACCAAAAAAGGATGGAACTTGGAGGATGTGTGTGGATTGTAGAGCAATCAACAAGATTACGGTAAAGTATCGCCACCCTATTCCTCGTCTTGATGACATGTTGGATCAATTACATGGATCCAAAATCTTTTCTAAAATTGATCTAAAAAGTGGTTACCATCAGATTCGAATGAATCCTAGAGATGAATGGAAAACTGCTTTTAAGACCAAATATGGGCTTTATGAGTGGTTAGTTATGCCTTTCGGCTTGACTAATGCACCTAACACTTTCATGAGATTAATGAATCATGTTTTTAAGGATTTTCATGGAAAATTTGTTGTGGTGTACTTTGATGATATCTTGGTCTTTTCTAACACTTTAGAAGAGCATGTAGAACACCTAAAACAAGTTTTTGAAGTTCTTAGAAAGCAATTTTTATTTGCTAATCTTAAAAAGTGTACTTTTTATGTGGATCGTGTGATTTTCTTGGGTTTTGTAGTTAGTTCTATAGGAGTTGAGGTTGATGAATAGAAAATCAAAGAAATAAAAGAATGGCCTAAACCTAAGAGTGTAACTAAATTTAGGAGTTTTCATGGACTTGCAAGTTTTTATAGGAGGTTTGTGAGAGACTTTAGTACCATTGCTTCTCCTTTAACTGAAGTTATTAAAAAGGATAAGATTTTTAAATGGGGAAAAGAACAAGATGATGCTTTTAACTTATTGAAAGAAAAGTTATGTTCTGCTCCATTGTTACAATGCCTGATTTTTCTAAATCTTTTGAAATTGAATGTGATGCTTCGGGCAAAGGAATAGGTGTTGTTTTGATGCAAGATTCTAAACCTATTGCCTACTTTAGTGAAAAGTTAAGTGGAGCCACATTGAACTATTTCACTTATGACAAAGAGCTATATGCTTTGGTAAGGGCTTTAGCCACATGGCAACATTACTTGTGGCCAAGAAAGTTTGTTATTAAAACTAACCATGAATCCTTGAAATACTTGAAGAGTCAAGGTAAGCTTAGTAGAAGGCATGCTAAGTGGATTGAATTCATTGAAACGTTTCCTTATGTAATTTCTTACAAACAAGGGAAAGAAAATGTTGTTGTTGATGCACTTTCAAGGAGGTATGTCTTAGTTTCGACCCTGACTTCTAAATTAATGGGTTTTGATCAAATCAAGGGACTTTATGCTAATGATGTTGATTTTGGCAAAATTTTTGCAGATTGTAAGTTGAGTCCTTTTGAGAGGTTTAACGTCCAAGATGGCTTTCTCTTTAAGGAAAATAAGTTGTGTATTCCTAATTACTCTTTAAGTGAAGTATTTGTAAGGGAAGCACATTGTGGAGGGCTTATGAGACACTTTGGAGTCCCAAAGACACTAGACATACTGGCCGAAAATTTCTTTTGGCCTGGAATGAGAAAAGATGTTGAAAGAATGTGCGCACAGTGTTTGGAATGTAAACAAGCTAAATCTAAAGTGTTACCACATGGTCTTTACACGCCATTACCTGTTCCTACTTTGCCTTGGATTGATATTTCCATGGATTTTGTGTTAGGTTTGCCTAGAACAAGATATGGTAAGGATAGTATATTTGTTGTGGTAGATAGGTTCTCCAAAATGGCTCATTTTATTCCTTGTTTAAAGACTAATGATGCCTCACATGTTGCTGATATTTTTGTAAAAGAGGTTGTCAAATTTCATGGTACACCTAGAACTATTGTTAGTGATAGGGATGCTAAGTTTTTTAGCCACTTCTGGCGTGTGTTTTGGGGGAAGTTAGGTACTAAATTGTTGTTTTCTACTTCTTGTCACCCACAAACTGATGGACAAACTGAAGTAGTTAATAGAACCTTAGGAAACATGTTGAGGGCTGTTTTGAAAGGTAAATTAACTTCATGGGAAGATCACTTACCTATGATTGAATTTGCTTACAATAGAACAATTCATTCTTCTACATGTATATCTCCTTTTGAGGTTGTTTATAGTTTTAATCCCTTCACTCCCCTTGATTTATTACCATTACAAACTAATGATATTGCTAATCTTGGTGGTAGGACAAAGGCTGAGATGATGAAAAAAATTCATGAACAAACAAGGCTTGCAATTGAGAAGAAAAATGAGCAAACTGCCTTGAGAAAGAATAAGGGACGAAAGCAAGTTATTTTTAAACCTGGAGATTTAGTTTGGATTCACTTTAGAAAGGAGAGATTTCCTTCCAAAAGGAAGTCAAAGTTGCATCCTAGAGGAGATGGCTCATTTGAAGTCCTTGAAAGGATTGGAGACAATGCTTACAAGTTGGACCTTCCTGGTGAGTTCCAAGTAAGTGCCACATTTAATGTTGCTGACTTATCTTTGTTTGATGTAGGATCGAATTCGAGGACGAATTCTTTTCAAGAAGGGGGGAATGATAGCATCAAGAACAAGGATATAGTTAAGGACAATGATAGAGATGATAGAGTTTTGGAAGCTCTAAGGCCATTTACAAGATCTCAAGCTAAAGAGTTGCAAGCTAAGGTTGCTAGACTTCAATGGCAAATAAAGAAGCTTTTAATTGTAGAGGAAGAGCTCAAGCCCAAAGGAGATGAATTGTCCAAGTTTTACAATTATTTTGTAGTCCAAATTGAAGTCCAAAAGGAGGAAGATTGGGTTACCAAATCAGCCCTTGAAGTCCACCAATAGGGCTCAAAATGACCTTAAAAGAGGTCCAAAAGGGGGTGTTTCAAAAGGAGCCCAATTGGAGTCCAAACCAATGGCCCAAACTAATAGTTTTAAGGCCCAAATCTGCCCCAAAAGGATTTGGCCGCCCCCACTTAATTTTGATGGCTTTTGTTACCCCTTAGGAGCCACCTACCTAAGTTTGATGGCTATTGTGACCCCTAGCAGCCCCCTACCTAATTTAGATGACTTTTTAGCAACCCCCTACATTATTTTAAGTGCTTTTAACTCCTATAAATAAGGAGTTCTTCTCATTCATAAGACAACATTTATTGATTAAGTATATCATACTTTGAGAGTTCTTTTGAACCTTTGTTACTTGTGCTTTGAGATTTATCTTTCAACCTTTACTAGTTCTTAGTTGAAGGTAGTAAGATTACTTCTTTTTTATGATATCTTTGATTCCTTTGTGGTATTCTTAGAAGGCGATTAATACTAGTTATTAATTGTTGTCTCAAGTTACTCGTAAAGTGGTCAAGATCCGAATCTATTATTTTGATTTGCTTTTTAAGTAAAGACGTTTGTTTTGTTCCATAAATCAAGACGTTGTTACTTTGATCTTGTCAAGGCTATAGAACTTACGTTCTTGGAATTTCTTGGAATTCTTTCCTTGAATTCTTCCCATTTCCTTTATTTTCATCTCTTTAATTTTAGTTGTTTAATTCCTTGTTGTTATTGCTTCCGCATTTACTTCTCAAATTCTTACTCTAATTTGGATTCCCGATCTAGTTGTTATCAACTACCTAATAGGTTTTGTGCCTCCGGATTTCGATAAACCGAGCTACTTGAACTTGTTTTGTACAACAATCCCCGAGTGGAGGTAGCCCTTTGGGCTCGGATAAGGGTGGCCCTTGGGCTCGATAGTCCCCGGGTAGGAATACCCCTTAGGCTCTATACTTTTAAGAAGAAAAAGTGTGTATTTAGCAAGGCATAAACTTTCTTTCATTTCTGTGTGTAACATACAAGATTTTAAGTGTGTAAAAACTCATATTATGGCTAAAGTGGCCTACATGGGCACGGTTCGCTTGACTGTTTGGCCTTACAATAAATCCTAACTACCGAGCCTAGACTGTTCAAGCATAAAGTCTCCTTCCTCGCTAAAAATCTCTACCTGAGGGTGATGGCCCCCAGTATTCGAGGTCAATCTCGAGAGGGTTCGGATACTATTGATGCGACTATTGACTCCGACTTAAAACTAGTCTTCAATTCTAAGTTAGCACGATTTATTGTTGCCTCATTAAAAACAATGTCAGAAAACCCGTTTGGGAAAAAACCGGTTTAAGGAAAAAAGAGTGCAATGTGTTCTTTCAGACCTAATAGCCACATTCTCATTTGGTTGCTGCCTGCAAGTTTTAATCCAATTTGTAATATTTAAAAAAAGTGAATGAGATCGAACCTTAACAGTAGTACCATTTTAAGTGCGACATGTTCTAGTTGTTCGGTAGTTGTGCACTGTTTCATGCTTCGAGTTTGTTTGAACCTTTACTGGTAATCCCGACGACTTAGTATGGTCCTTCTCAATTCGGTCTCAGCTTCCCTTCATTCGGGTTCCAGGTGTTCAGTGTTACTTTCCTTAACCCCAAATCCCCAATATTAAAGTGTTGGAGGTTGCCTCTTCGGTTATAATATCTTTCTATCCATTGTTTCTAGGTGGCCAACCGGACTAGTCAGCCTTGCACCTCTCATCCAATAGTTCCAAGCTCGTACTCATGGACTCACCATTTGATTCTTCAGTTGCATATCAAAACCTGAGGCTCGGTTCCCCCATCTCGATTGGGTATTAAGGCTTCGGCACCGTAGACCAACGAAAATGGAGTGGCCCTGGTACTAGATTTTGAGGTCATACGATATGCCCACAAGACTTCGGGCAGAATTTCCTTCCATTTTCCTTTGGCATCGGTTAACATTTTCTTAAGGTTTTGAAGTATAGACTTGTTCATAGACTCTACCTGTTCGTTTCCACTAGGGTGATAGGGTGTTGACAAGATCTTTTTGATCTTATGGTCCTCAAAAAATTTGCTTACCTTGCTGTCGACAAATTACTTCCTGTTGTCACACTCTATCTTGGCCGATATACTGAATCGGCATATTATGTGGTCCCAAATGAAGTCGATGACTTCTTTTTCCCGGACCTTCTTGAATTCCTGAGCTTTGACCTATTTAGAAAAATAGTCAGTCATAAACAATATGAATTGAGCCTTCCCAGGAGTCCACGACAGGGGACCAACAATGTCTATTCCCCATTTCATGAATGCCTATGGTGAAAAGATCGAGTGTAGTAGCTCTTCAGGCTGATGAATCATCAATGCATGCCTCCAACAGCCATCCTATCTTCGTACAAAGTCCCTCGTATCTTTATCCATGTCGATCTAGTAATAGTCGGTCCTGATTATCTTCCGAACCAAAGACTCTACCCCCGAATGATTTTCGCAAGTGCCCTCATGAAATTCTCTCAAGACGTATTCAGTGTCTCCCGGCCCCAAGGATATGATGAGTGGGCAATCGAATGTTCTTATATGCAAAGTACCTTTTGATAAGCTAAATCTGGGCAATTTAGTGCGTAGATCTCTCGATTTTTTAGGATCCGAGGGTAACTTCCAGTCTTCAAGTAGTCTATATATTTATTCCTCCAGTCCCAAGTCAAAGTTGTTGAGTTTATTTTGGTGTGTCCTTCTTCTACTATTGATTTCATGAGCTATACGACTGATCCTGAGCTAAATTCATCATCATCAACCGATGATCCCAAGTTATCTAGAGCATCGGCTTTGTTGTTTTGATCTCGGGGTACATGTTGTAGGGTCCATTCCTTGAATCGATGCAGTGTTACTTGTAATTTGTCCAAGTACCTTCACATTCTTTCCTCGTTTACTTTGAATATCCCATTGTCTTGATTTACCACACGAAAGGAGTCATACTTAGCTTTTACCACTTCGGCCCCTAGGCTTTTAGCAAGTTTGAGACCTGCAATCACGGCCTCATACTCAGCTTCATTGTTAGTCAATTTTACAGTTCTAATGGTTTGCCTAACTACGTTACCCTGTAGGCAGCTTCAGCATGATGCCGAGTCCGAACCCCTTAGCATTCGAGGAATCATCCGTAAAGAGGGTCCATATTCCCAAGGAAGTCCCCGAGGTTAAAAAACTATTCCTTTTCGACTTCTGGCATTAAGGCCATTGTGAAGTCGGCCACGAAGTCTACCAAATTTGAGATTTGATGGCTGTCCAGGATCGATATTCGATATCGTACCCGCTAATTTCTATGGCCAATTTGGCCAATCGGCCCGAGATCTCAGGTTTGTGTATTATGTTCCTTAGTGGGTAAGAAGTTACGACACATATGGGATGGCGTTGAAAGTATGGCTTCAACTTTCTGGAGGCGCTTAGCAAAGCGAGTGCCAATATTTCTTGGTGAGGGTACCTTGTTTCGGCCTCGCCTAGAGTTTTACTAACATAATAGATAGGATATTTCATGACTTTCTCTTCCTAGATTAAAACTCCACTTACCGCTATCTCGAATACTGCTAAGTACAGGTACCACTGCTCATCTGCCTTCGGAGTATGGAGCAAGGGAGGACTTGAAAGGAATCATTTTGAGTTCTTCCAAAGCTTGTTGGCACTCCGGGGTCCACGAAAAGTCATTCTTTTTCTTCAATAATGAGAAGAACCTATGGCTTTTATTGGAGTTGAGCCGACAGAAGCGGGAGTTGATGTGAGGTTTGACTCTCAAGTCATTCCCAAGAGGGGTAGTTTCAAGTACCTTGGATCGGTTATTCAGGGGATCGGGGAGATTGACGAGGATGTCACACACCGTATAGGGGTGGGGTGGATGAAGTGGAGGTTAGCGTCGGGAGTCTTGTGTGACAAGAAAGTGCCACCGTTACTAAAAGGTAAGTTTTATAGAGCAGTGGTTAGGCCTGCCATGTTATATGGAACTGAATGTTGGCCGGTAAAGAACTCACACATCCAGAAGATGAAAGTAGCAGAGATGAGGATGTTGAGGTGGATGTGCGGGCATACAAGGATGGATAAGATTAGGAATGAAGATATTCGAGAGAAGGTGGGTGTGGCCCCCATGGAGGACAAGATGCGAGAAGTAAGACTTAGATGGTTCGGGCACATTCAGAGGAGGAGCACTGATGCACCGGTGATGAGGTGTGAGCGACTGACTGTAGTGGGCATGCGGAGAGGTAGAGGAAGACCTAAGAAGTATTGGGGAGAGGTGATCAGACAGGACATGGCGCGACTTAGGATTACTGAGGACATGGCCCTTGATAGGGAATTATGGAGGTCAAGCATTAAGGTTGTAGGTTAGGGGAGAGTGAATATTTCTACAGCACAATAGAGGGAGACTATCCAGTTAGGAGTTAGACTAGGAATGTCATTGGTCGTCTATTGATGCAGGGCTTTCCCTTCTAGTTGTACTATACCAGCCATCTATTTCGTATTTCGTATTTTGTATCCTGTATTTCATATTTCATATCTCTTATATATTGTTGTTGTTATTTTTATTACGCATTTTTATGGCACTAATATATCATCTCCTATTGCTTTTTTGAGCCGAGGGTCTCCTGGAAACAGCCTCTCTACCCTTCGGGGTAGGGGTAAGGTCTGCGTACATATTACCCTCCCCAGACCCCACTTGTGGGATTATACTGGGTCGTTGTTGTTGTTGTGTTGTTGATATCGATCCCTTGGTTGGATACCATGAATCCAAGGAACTTCCCGGACCCGACCCCGAACGCGCATTTCTCTAGGTTCAGCTTCATATTGTATTTCTTCACTATGTTGAAGGTTTCCTACAAATTTTTCAAACAGTCCTCTGCTCGCAGGGACATCACTAACATGTCGTCAATGTAGACATCCATTAATTTTCCTATTTGTTCTTTGAACATCCAATTTACTAGGCATTGATAAGTGGCACAGATGCTTTTTAGTCCGAACGACATTGTTATAACAATAGGTACCAAATTTAGAGATAAACAAAGGTTTTTCTTGATCGCCCGGGTCCATCCAGATTTGGTTGTACCGGAATAGGCATCGACAAAGCTGAGTATCTCATGCCTGGCCGTTGCATCGATCATGCGATCGATGTTATGCAAAAGAAAAGAATCCTTGGGTCACACCTTGTTCAATTATTGTAATCTATGCACTTCTTAATTTATTTCCCTTTTTAGGTACTACTACTACATTAGCCAATCAATCCGGATATTTAACTTCCTAGAGGGAACCTATTCTAAGGAGTTTGGATACCTCGTCTTTGATGAATGCATGCTTCACTTCGGATTGAGGCCTCCTCTTCTGTTTAACCGGATGGAACTTCATATCCAAGCTTAGCTTATAAGTGGTTATTTATGGCGGGATCCTTGTCATGTCTAGATGGGACCAAGCGAAATAATCTACGTTAGCTATAAGGAAATCAATGGGTTTTTTCCTGAGCACGAGAGTTAACCACGTGCCCAGGTATACCTTCAAATTGGGCAAGTGTTCGATCAGTATGACTTGTTCCAACTCCTTGACCATTGAGTCGGTGGTGTCAGAATCGTCAGGGGTGACCAACGACCTAGGAACTCCGTAATAATCATCCTCGCCCACTTTTGCTTCTCCAGTTCGGTCGAGGTCGGTGTCGGTGATTTCTATTTAGTTTATTCCTTTCTAACTGACTCCAGGTTCTTTGATGTCAAGAGTGTGGAAATTGAGATCACTTCGTCGACCGCAAATATTTGTTTTGTGATCGGCTGCTCTCCGTAAACCATCTTGATCCTTCCCGGTATGGGGAACTTCAGTGCCTGGTGTAGTTTCGAGGGCATTACCCTCATATTGTGAATCCATGGCGTTCCGAATAGAGCATTATATCTCATATCCCCTTCAATCACATTGAACTTTGTTTCCTGAATGGTCCTGATGGTATTCACCGGTAGGATTATCTCCCCTTTAGTGGTTTCGCATGCCATGTTGAATCTGTTTAAAACCGGAACTGCAGGCATTATTTGGTTTTGTAGACCCAACTATTTCACGACCCTCGATTTGATGATATTGGCCGAGCTACCTGGATCAATTAACACACACTTAACTCAGGATTTATTTATGAGTATGGATATTACCAGTGCATCATTATGTGGTTGCATAATGCCTTTAGCATCCTCATTGTCAAAAGATACGGTCCCCTCCGGTATGTAATTTCGAGTTTGTTTTTCCCACGTAATGGGCACCTTAGTGCATTTTAGCATTGGCCCCTAGGGTATGTCGACTCCACCAATGATAATGTTAATGATGTCTTGGAGTTCCTATTCCTGAAGTGATTTTTGGCTCGATCACTCAAGAAATTCTCAGAGGTGTGTGTTATTGAATAACTAATCCATTTCTTCTCTTAATTGTCGACAGTCTTCGGTCATGTGGCCATAAGTTCCATGATACTTACACATTAGGCTAGGGTCCATTTGGGCAATGGCTGAGGCCACTTAGTATCTTTAATGCGTCCGATAGAAGATACGATGTCAATTGTATTCCGATAATTAGTGCCTCCCTGGCCCCGAGCGGCCTGTCGAAATCGTGTTTAGTCATGAGTCCCCGACTACTGTGGCCTTGATCGCTCCTTTTTTCCCTTCTCGTGGGGTTATGTCTGGATCCATTACCCCATTGATTTCCGCCATACGGTTGATACTGATCTCTGTTTGGTCTTGACTCATGATCGTTGACTCTTTTAGATCTGTCACTTGTTCTGACAGGATACACGGACCCGGAGGGGGCCCGAGCTGATTGTCTTTGACTCTAATTTTTGATGGGTACCTATTATGGACATCAACCCAAGTTACTACCGAGTATTCTATCAAATTCTATTTTAACTGATGTGAAGCCAATGAGCATTGGGGGTTAAGTCCCTGGGTGAATGCTTGAACGGCCCAATCATCCGTGATCGGAGTCAGATCCATTCGTTTCATTTGAAACCACGACACGGATTTCTTTAGCATCTCGTTATCTCTTTGTCTTTAATTTGAAAATGTCTGACTTCCTGGTCTCGACCTTGATGGCCCCGGCGTGCGCCTTTATAAATGCATCTTCAAGCATAGCGAACGAATCAATAGAATTAAGGGGTAAGTTGTGATACTATATCATAGCTCCTTTTGACAAGGTTTCTCCGAAATTTTTCAGCAGAACAGAATCGATTTCGTCATCTTCTAAGTCGTAACCCTTGATGGCACATGTGTAGGAGGTCACATGTTCATTTGTATTCATTGTTCCATTATACTTCGAAATTTTGGGTTACGGAACTTCTTTGGGATTAGCTTCGGCATCGCGCTCGGAGGGAAAGACTTTTGGATAAATTTCTTAGAATCCAGACCTTTCAATATCAGGAGTGCTCCTAGGATCTGATCAACCCTGGAGTTATAGGTCTACAATTTTTTTTTGTTGGCTTTAATCTTTTTTTTCCCCGACTCCAACCGCTTTGTCAGTTCCTCAAGAATCTTTATTATTTCGGGGTTAGTTCCGAGTTCAATTTCTCCCTGCCTTTTGGAGGTTCGTTCATATCTTTAGGTGTTTTTCTCGGATGGTTCAGGCTCAACTCTGCTAGGGGCACGGCTTTGGTTCTGTAATTGGGCTATCGCCACCTGTTGAGCTTGCAACATTTCGAAGATCACCCGTAAATTGATCCCATCACCTTCACCGTCGTGCGTACCACAGGCTACCGATCGAACTCCTCCATGGACGCTATTCTCTAGGTCAGCAGGCAAGTTTGCGTCGATGTCCACACGCGAGTTGTCATTGATTGGGTCCGCGATCGGGAATCCGTTGGGGTCAGTAGGGGAAACCTCGTTGCTGGGTACTATATTGTTGTTCTCACCATGGTGGCCAGACTCAGCATTAACGTTCAAGTGAGCAGATTGAGAGTTTGACATTCTTAGATTTGACCTGAAATTACAATCTTAGAGAACATGCGTAAAACAAAGTGCATTATAAAAATTTGTATCTAATCACGGTGGACGCCAAACTGTTTACCCTTAAAAGTGGATAACAATTGAATTTATATGTGATTTTAAGGATACTTGGATTAATTCAATACAAGTGATTAATGATGTTAGATTAAGAAAATAAAAGACGTAATAAATGGTCAAACCAATGATATGAGTGATCTCGGGCTCGATTAATGGCTCAGTAAAGGACTTGCCTTCGATCCCGAGCTTGCACTTATGAAGAACTAATGAACAAAAATAAGAACTTTGAATAATAGAGAGAATAGAGGTAATTACCTTGGTATGTGTGTTATAATATGTCTGATGAATAATAAGCCTCCCCTTTATATAGTAGGGGCGTTTTACCCAAAGTACAATCCTAAGAAAAGTAAAAATCTTTCATTTCGCTAATCATTATTTTTCTACCGATACGGGCCAAGATTCACGTCGTAATATCTGTGTCTAATGTCTATATTTTGAATTCTTTCAGTTTTGATGCTCAAAATATAGTTATTAGAAGTTATACTTGAAAGTGAATGTTGCTCCTCCATCATATGAAAAACTATTTTTCTGGAAGCAATAATAGACTAGGTATCACAAAATTTTCATGGGGATGCTTGTCTTGAGAATTCTTTAACTTTGCAAGAAATATCCTCAGACAAAAAATATCATGTGTAGCACAACTTACTGTAGCAATTTAGTCCAGCACAACTAGATACAAAGTAATATAGTTATGTCAAATATTACAAAGATTATGAATAATTCTCAAAAATCCAAACAATGGATTAAGTTTTAAGGCCCAACGTCTCTTTTTTGCAGCCCGGTTCTCGAATATCGATGGAAATTTTAGAAAAAATCTCACTTTATACCAATTAAGTTAAACTATTTACTCTTTAATACCGTCTAAACTATTTACTTTTCCTACCTATGCATCCCAAATTATTTACCCGGCTCACCCATTGGTTAATTGCCTTCTCATTTGAAGTACAGAACACTAAAAACACTCGCTTCATTTCTGCAAGCTTATCTAGTAGTAGACTTGAATGTATCTACTTCTTCTCTGCCAGATCAATCAACATTAATAGGGTCAACCCAAGCTATTGCTCTACCTCCTTTCCTTATGATTTTTGTGTGTGTATGAAGATCCACCATTGTTGAGCATGAAGCTCATGAATTTGAATTTTTTTTTGAAGATTTATTATTTGATTCGATGTGGGTGCTTTACAATATTATTTATAGTATCTTCGAGTAAGCTTCCCAAATCTGTATTTTTATGTGTGTTTGAATATCTACCATTGTTGGCTTGAAGCTCAATTTTTATTTTTGAAGATTTCTTGTTTGATTCAAAGTGGGTGTTATTAAATATTGTTTATAGTACCTTCTGAAAGTTCATACTAAAATTTGATCACATTTGAAGTTGATTTGAGGTGATTGAGATCGAATCTTTCATCTGAAAATCGAAGAAGAATATAGTTACCTAATAGTATTATACAATATGTTGTAGGAATATATAGCTATATTGCAAAAATATACTATTATTTATACAATATACTGCAATAGTATACTTTAATAATAGAAAAAGAACACAGTTACCTAATAGTATACCATTATAGTATACAATATACTGCAACGATATATTGTAATAATGTATAATATACTTCAATTGTAATAGTATACAATATACCATAATAGTATACTATTTTAATGTACTAGTATAATGTTGAATGAAAAACATAAAATATCATTTTCAGATGTTGTATGTTATTTTTGTATATAATATATAATTCAATAGTATATAGTTTACTACAATAATATATTGTTATAACATACAATATGATGTTATAATTGGGTCATTTTTTAAATTTTTAAAAAATTTTAACTGGATGCTTTTTGAATATTTTAACAAAGTTCTCTTGTTTTTTACAATTTTTTTTTAAAAGAGGTGTTAGATGGAATGTCATGGAGATGTTATTTATTGTATTAGAAGTAGATGATGAAAATAATAATTATTTCTCTCTTCTCGATACTTAACTTTTATGGGCAGCCTACGATTTCACCTCTTGTTGGCTTTCTTAGGTTCTCACTTCCCTCCTTCTTATGTAATGTGTCAAGAATAAATTGTGGGCACAATTTAATCTCACGGTTTATCAATAGCCTCTTATAACTTTTCATTTAACTTTATGAAAGCATAGCCACAATCACGATTCCTCTTATCTCCTTTCACTAATAATATTACCCACAAAAGCTGCAATGGATAGGAAGAGTAATTAGTTTGGTAGGTAGAAAAACTAATGGGTAGGTAAAGGTAATTAGTTTAGTTTTTGTGGGTAAAGCTATAAAGCTCCCGAAATTTTGTCTCATATTGCAAATTATTATACCCTATTTATTATAAACCAAAACTATTTTAAAATATTATTATCTATAGCTACCTTTTATATTTTATAGCAAGATATATATTTATTGTATACACTACCATATAGGTATAAAATACGTTATTTATCGTTTTTCTCTCTCTTTCTTTCAGTTAACACACGTTCTTTCTCAAATCACAGCAAGATTTTCTTTTCTCTCCATGATTTCTCTCTCTCTCTCTCTCTCTCAAACAACAAGATTGTAGAAATAAATTTCTCAGAATTGATCCTCAATGTGTTTTCTCCAAAAGTTTATGGTAATTGGTAAAGCTTTTCGCCGGTTCACGCCAAAAAACTTTGCCATTATTTTTTTTTTCTCTCTTTACTCTTTTTTTTTAAATTTTTGTCATTGTTAAGTTTTGAGAAGAAACTTCAAATTTCGTCTTCAATAGTTGATTCAACAACTTCGAAGAGTGTTACATGAGTTATATCCACTAAAGCATTCAATTTTAATCGTCGACGTCAGAATCATTGGCATTATCATCCATTATTGGTTCATCTTCTTAGGCGAACAAATCTGGTCATGGTTATGCCAAAGAAGATTTGAGGGCCAGATTTTTGTCCGTCTTTATTTCTAGTTTTAACACAATTTATATATTATTTTGCTTGGCCGAAAATGCCATCTCCGGCGAACTTTCTTTATTTCTTTGCTTTAGTCACATACAATGATACAAATACATTGTATTATGTACAAATACTCTCAAATACATTATATTTTTATATAAATATATTATTTTTTTGTCTGTATTTATGTATTCTGAAGGTCTGTAATTTTTGAATACAATCGAATATTATTGTGTTTTGTGATTTTTGTTGTTTGAATATAGTCGAGTTGAATATAATGTATAATAGTGAACAATAAATATCTGTGAATTGAATACAATGTATACAGTCGGATTGAATAGAACAATATACATCCTATTTCTTGATTACATCACCATATTTATAAATACAGTCCCGCGAATACATGGAATACAACACAGTAGCAGCAAAATTTATGTAGAATTGATTTTGTTGGGTTAAATTAGGAGTGATATACGCTAATTGATCCTCTTTCCATTATTAAACAACTGGATTCCCTTATTTTTTTAGGTGAATATCACTACTGTATTCATGAATAATATAGTAGCGCGAATACAGTCGCACAACTAGACTCCCCTATTATTGTATTCATGAATACAATAGCGCGAATACAATGAATGTAGCCGCGTAGCAGTGAATTTTATTTATTGATTTTATTGAGTTAAATTAGGAGTGATACATGCTAATTGATTCTTTTTCCGTTATTAAACAACTAGATTCCCCTATTTTTAGACGAATTCTGCTACTGTATTCATGAATATAGTATCGCAAATATAGTGTATACAACCGCATAACAACTAAATAATAGTTATAGGAAATTAGTAGCCATTAAACAATAATGGTTTATGAAAATTTCTCAATATCGATAAGAACTAATCGCTACGGAAATAATCATCCATCCAAGGGAAATTAACTCAAATAGACGTCCATTCCAACCACTTAAACTAAAAATAGTCGGTATAGGTATAATATATGCATAATTTATATATATATGTGAATAATCAATATATAATATATGTATATGATTAGAAAAAGTAAATAATAAATATGGCGAGCTATTTGTATAAAATCCCTTTTTCAAACTAGACCCAGCAAGAAAATAGACCTACGATTTGACTATTCATTGTCAAGTTTTTAGGCTTTAGTTGCTAAGTCAATATCTTCCTAATAGCTGTTAGGAATTGGTATGTACATTGCCTATTTCTCTAATCCATACTAGGCTCAATTTCGAGAACTGCAAAATCGGATGGAACATAAGGGAATTTAGTGAAGGCATCTCCAAAACAATAGCTGGTCGGGTTCACTCTTTAGTTAGTGATATCACAATGCAAATCCATTACAACAACGTCAAGGAAAATCACGATGAATATGTAGATTGAAATGGTAATAATGATGATTAAGTGTGATGACCCAAAAGGTCATTTTTTGTTTTAGAATCCGTTTTCGTGTTTCGAGATCTTAAAAATCTTTTTTTATTTCTCCTCAATTTGTGCGCGCAGTCCGGGCGCGATACCCAAAAGCTTTTGTGTGAAAAATTTAAGAAATAATAATTTTTGGATTAAAAAAATAATTTTAGTTGACTTCGGTCAATATTTTAGATAAACGGACCCGGACCCGTTTTTCAACGGTCTCGGGAGGTCCGTAGTAAAATATGGGACTTGGGCGTATGCCCGTAATCGAATTCCGAGGTCCCTAACCCGAGAAATGAATTTTTAAAGAAAATTATTTGCTGGAAAATATAAGGATTTTAGAAATGGAAATAGTGTGTGACCTCGTTGGTATCGGGCTCGTATTTTAGTTCCGGAGCCCGGTACAGGTTTGATATAATATCTAAATCGTATCGGTGAAATTTGGTGAAAAACGGAGGTGATTTGATGTAATTCGGATCTTTGGTTGAAAAGTTAAAATTTTGAGCTTCACAGGCTTGGCAATTGCGAGCCTTTCATCGCAAATGCGATCCAAAGGCTGGGCCAGCATGTTCGCATTTGCGAACATTCCTTCGCATTTGCAAAGTCAACAGGGAGGGTCAACATTCGCAATTGCGACAGTAGCAGACATGCAGAAGGTTTTCATTTGCGAAGCCTGGCTCGCATTTGCGAGCTTCGAAACCTGTCGCAAATGCGACATCTACAACTGATCAAAACATCACTTAGACGGGACTTTGAACTCATTTCTCAAATTTTCAAACCCTAAACCTCCCTAAAAAAAATTTCAAAGACTCAAACTTCTCCAAATCATAGGTAAGTGATTTCTAACTCAATTCTTTCAATCTATTTCATCTTTTTGTAAGATTTCATCACAAAATCTAGGGATTTTCATGGGAAATTAGGTGTTCTTAGGTGAAATTTGGGAAATTAGACCTCAAATTGAGGTCGGATTCCAAAACCAATTGCATATCCGGGCTCGGAGGTGAATGAGTAATCGGGTTTTGGTCTGAACTTCGGGTTTTGACCAAGCGGGCCCGGGGTCGATTTTTGACTTTTTGGGAAACATGTTGGGAAATCTTTGATTATACATTGGAATTGGTTTCCTTAGCGTTTATTGATGTTATTAAGTTAATTATGGCTAGATACGAGTGAATTGGTGATAGAATCGAGAGGTAATGCGGTAACTGAGCTTTGAAATACCCGTTGGCTTGAGGTAAGTGTTTGATCTAACCTTGATTTGAGGGAATAGGACTTTCCGACTTATTTGCTAAGTGAAATTCCATGTGTATGGCGTATAGGTCTGGTGACGAGTACCTATGCACCACCAAATTACCATTTTTAGCTGTTTCCCTTCCCCGTTCCCTATTATACTATTTTTTGTCTTAATTGCTACTTGCTCATAAATGTTTCCATGCCTAATTGTGTCATATTAACTGTTGTTCTCTTGATTGATGTATTTAATTGTTTCATGGTTTTGCTTTATTACTATGTTGGCTTATATTGGTTTATTGGTGCCTTATGGTTCATCTTGGTTGGTCTCGCTGAGTAGTTTACACTGGTGAAGTTTCATAATCGTAGAGATATTTCATTGTGTGGATTGAGGTATAAGTGTTGTGGAGGATTTGAGTTAGCTTGTGAAATACTTATCTTTATTTTTGTGATTGGTGTTGATATATATATTGGGATTAGGTTGCACGCCGCAACAGGAGGAATAAGGGTGAATGTGATTGTCCGGTGGGATCAGGTTGCACGCCGCAACAAAGAGTAAGAAGGATGGACATGTGGGATCGGGTTGCGCGCCGCAACATGAGGAATACATGTGATATGTGATGAGGAGTAATAAGGGTGGACTGGTGGGATTGGGTTGCAATCCGCAACAAGGAGTAATAAGGGTGAATATTGATACTGTTATTGTTTATATGGTGGGATCGGGATACACGCCGCATCAGTTGTTGTTTTGGCATTCATTTCTGTTGAAGTTCATTACTGAGATGTGGAAACTCCCTTAAGGATTGGTTATAGCTGAATGCTAGTAGAACAGTTGGGTTCCGGATTTATTTAATTCTAGTTATTGCTTTATTACATTCTGTATTTCCTTTCTGTTTAGCATAAACTTTTGCAGGTTGTGTACGTTGTATGCCACGTCGTAGCCTCGTCACTACTTCATTGAGGTTAGGCTCGGCACTTACCAGTACATGGGATCGGTTGTACTGATACTGCACTCTACACTTTGTGCAGATTTCGGAGCTAGTGGTTGATCAAGAGGTTAGTTGTTGTTGCTGCGTTCCGGAGACCCAAGGTAGTCATATAGGCGTCTGCAGGCCCTGGCGTCCCTTTCTATCCTATTTCATCTCTGTTTTATCTACTTTCGAGATAAATGTAAACTTTTTGTTCAGACCATTATTTGTAGTACTCGTAGAATGTTCGTGAGTTCTAACACCAGTTCTGGGTGGATTTTATTTCGGCTTTCGTCATTAGCTTAAAGAAAATCTTTTAAATCGTGTTCTTCCGCATTTATTCCCGCTGATTTACTTTTGTTAAATTTTAACTATTTAAAGATAAAGGAAAACGTGAAATATTCTATAACGTTGGCTTGCCTAGTGGGTTCAATATTAGGCTCCATCACGATCTCGACGGTGGGAAATTCGGATCGTGACAAGTTGGTATCATAGCTCTAGGTTGCTTAGGTCTCACAATTCACGGACAAACTTGGTAGAGTCTGAGGGATTGGTACGGAGACGTCTGTGCTTATCCCCTAGAGGCTATAGAGTTAGGAACAGTTTCACTTCTCTTCATCTCGGTCGTGCGGTTTGATCTCTCAATGCTAATTGAACTCTCTACTCTTTTCTTTTGCAGATGGGGAGAACACGTACCGCTTTATCAGTTGATCAGCAGCCCGAGCCCCCAGTGGCAACTCCTACGAGGGACAGAGAACAAGGCCGAGGCCGTACTAGATGGCGAGGTAGGGGCAGAGCTCAGCCCAGAGCCCGAGCAGGAGCACTAGCAGCGGAGCCTCAAGTAGAGTTTGATGATGAGGTTCCGGCCCAAACAGTTCCAGCAGGGCCATCTCAGTTTCCAGAGGGGTTCATAGCTACCTCGGTACTTCAAGATACTTTGGTCCGTCTAGTGGGCCTTGTGGAGCGCGTTACTCAGTCCGACAAACTTCCTATAGCACCAGCCGTCTCTCGAGATGGGGAAGGAGTACAGACTCCCACTTCTCATACTCCGGAGCAGATGTCTCCCCAGTTTCAGACTCTAGCAGCTCAGCCAGTTGGGGTAGTCCCGCTGGGTGTTGTAGGACAAACCGGCGATGGAGCAACTATGTCTACAGATACTTTGTAGAGGTTGGACATGTTCACCAAGATTTTCATTACTACATATAGCTGTACATTTTCAGAGGATCTCTAGGACTATTTGGATAGTTGCCATGAGGTTCTACGGAACATGGGGATAGTGGAGACCAATGGGGTCGACTTTGCTGCTTTTCGCTTACCAGGTTCCGCCAAGAAATGGTGGAGGGATTTTTTTTGGCTACACCAGCAGGGTCCCCTGCTTTGACTTGGATAAGTTTTCTCAGCTATTTCTGGAGAAGTTTCTCCTTATCACTCAGAGAGAGGACTATCAGAGGCAGTTTGAGCGCCTTCAACAGGGTTCTATGACCGTCACGCAATATGAGACCAAATTTATTGACTTGGCCCATCATGCTTTTCTTATACTCTCCACCGATATAGAGAGGTCGAGGAGATTTATTGAGGGACTCGCTCAGCCTATCAGATTGCAGATGGCTAAGGAGACAGGGAGTGAGATTTCTTTCCAGGATGCAGCCAATGTGTCCAGACGAGTTGAGATGATTTTAGCTCAGGGTAGTGGTCAGGGGTGTGACAAGAGGCCTCGTCATTCTGGTAGGTTCAGTGGTGCCTCGTCTGGAGGCAGGGATCTTTTTTGTAGGGGACATCATCCCAGGCCATTTCATTCAGCACTTCAGGCATCTCATAGAGCTTCAGGGGGTCGTGGTCCTTATGTACCTCCTTTAAGACAGCTAACGTATAGCGCACCGCCCGCTCCTATCAGAGAACCTCTCTTTAGAGTTATTATCGTGGTCAGCCAGCCCATTAGGGTCAGTCTCAGTTTCCCCAGCCGTAGTATTCAGATGGATGTTTTGAGTGTGGTGAGTATGGGCATATCCGAAAGGCTTGTCTGAGATTAGTGGGTGTTCACTCACAATAGCAGAGTTCTCGTGCCATGATTCTGGCACCGCCTCCCAGCTAGCTAGAGGTAGGGGTCAAGGAGCTAGAGGTAGGGGTCAGCCCGCTAGAGGTGGAGGTCAGACCATTAGAGGTGAAGGCCAGGCCTCTAGAGGTGGAGGCCAACCAGCAGGAGGTCGTCCCAGAGATATAGTTCAGGGTGGTGGGGCCCAGCACCGATGTTCTGCTTTTCTAGCCAGGCCTGAGGCTGAGTCCTCCGATGCTGTTATCACAGGTACTGTTTCGGTTTGTAGTAGAGATGCTTCAATTCTGTTTGATCCAGGATCTACATACTCATATGTGTCTTCATATTTTGCTTCATATTTGGTTGTGCCTCATGATTCTTTGAGTTCTCCCATATATGTGTCCACGCCAGTGGGTGATTCTATTATTGTAGATCGAGTTTAACATTCGTGTGTCGTTATTATTAGGGATCTTGAGACTAGTGTAGATCTCCTACTTCTCGATATGGTAGATTTCGATGTCATTTTGGGGATGGATAGGTTGTCACCTTATCATGCTATATTGGATTGTCATGCCAAAACCGTGAACTTAGCTTTGCCAGGGTTGCCTCGATTAGAGTAGAAAGGGACTCCTGGTTATTCTACTAGTAGGTTTATCTCTTATATGAAGGCTCGGCATATGGTCGAGAAGGGGTGTTTGGCTTATTTGGCTTATGTCCGCGATTCTAGTGCTGAGGTTCCTTCTATGGATTTTGTACCAGTTGTTCTGGAATTTCCCGAGGTATTTCCTTCAGACCTGCCGGGGATTTCACCCGACAAGGATATTGACTTTTGCATTGATTTGGCTCTAAGCACTCAGCCCATTTCTATTCCGCCATTTTGAAAGAATTGAAGGAGCATTTGCAAGACTTGCTTGATAAGGGCTTTATCAAACCTAGTGTCTCGCCCTAGGGTGCACCAGTGTTGTTTGTTAAGAAGAAGGATGGATTGATGAGGATGTGTATAGACTATCGGCAGTTGAACAAAGTCACCATCAAGAACAACTATCCATTGCCGAGGATTGATGATTTATTTGATCAGTTTCAGGGTGCCAAAGTGTTTTCAAAGATCGATTTGAGATCTGGCTACCATCAGTTGAGGATTAAGGCATCTGATGTCCCTAAGACAGCTTTTCGAACTCGATATGGGCATTATGAGTTCTTAGTGATGTTATTTGGGTTGACGAATGCCCCAGCAACTTTTATGGATTTGATGAACCGGGTGTTCAGGCCTTTTTGGATTCCTTCATGATTGTCTTCATTGATGATATTTTGATCTGCTCCCGCAGCCGAGAGGAGCACGAGCAGCATCTTCGAGTCGCTCTTCAGACTCTGAGAAACAGTCAGTCGTATGCTAAGTTTTCGAAATGTGAGTTTTGGTTGAGTTCAGTTGCATTCTTGGGTCATGTTGTATCAGCAGAGGGTATTCGGGTGGATCCTAAGAAGATTGAGGCAATCAAGGACTGGCCTAGACCCACATTGTGAGCATGTGATTTTTACCCTATTAGAAATACTCCTACAAAATTAAAGAAAATAGATTTTTTCCAAATTATTTGCAATTTTATAGGATTTTATTAATTGTTTGCATTTTTTGTGCACGTGTAATTTGTTAAAATCATGAAAAATGCCCCAAAAATGTCAAAAATATTATGCATTGCATATTAAGTTTTTGTGTTCATATTTTAGTATTAATTTGTTAATTAATTATTTTATTAAAATAAAAATCACAAAAAATATCATTCATTTTACATTTTTAGCTTTTAATGCTAAATTAGTAATTTTCTCTTCTTTAATTTAGGATTAACCAATTTTATAATTATTATAAATAGACAATTAGTTTGATTTTATAGGTAATATTAATTTAGGGCTTAATTAATTTAATTAGTTTTTTTTAAAAATTAATTAAAGAAAAGGAAAAACAAAGAAAAAGAAAAATAGGAAGAATGTATTTTGTCTTGTTTCTTTAAAATTGGGCCAATCTTTAAAATTGGCCCAATAAATATCATCCCAATTCCGCCCAGGCCCAGACTATCCTTACCCGGTCCAATATCCCCTCACCAAAACGACGTAGTTACGCCTTAAAACTACGTCGTTTCAACCCCTTCATCCCCTTAAATGATCAGACCTTAGGCTATGTTCATTAATCCACCCCAAAAATCAATTGAGCCAAGCCCTAACCTAAATCCATGTCTCTCCCAATACCACTGCCCCTTCCGCCGTTCCTCCGCCACCCGGAAATCGTCTCACGGCGGCGGACCATCTCCAAATCCCCTCAAACTTCAACCACACAATCTCCATCACCCCCTCGTTCATATCCCGCCATTGATTTCTCCAAAAGACCACCCATTTTCTCCGAATTAGGGATCTAAGAATAAAAATCCTAATTTTCTGTTCTTTGTTCGATTTTTCTTGACCTAGCCCTCCATTCATAGTGAAACCCGTTTGAATCCCCCATATTCAACCTGAAGAATCAACTCACTTACAAAGTTAATCCACCCTTCTAAGTTTGGTCGGATTTTGGGCATTTAAACCTTTGAATGTCCAAATTTCTTCAAACCTTTGCCTCATCTTTTCTTTGGCATGTGTTGAGAATTGTTGCATGAAGCACTAGCTATGGAAGAGAGTACAGCCAGTTTTCATGTTGCAATTCTCACCATTTGGCTGAGATTCTTTCCCGCCAGAGTTCGAGTTGATTCGTCATTGTTTCTCAAGGATATCGAAGATTTGTTCGATTCAATTGGTATACCTCTCCCCCTATTTTCATAACCCTTCATGTGTTAACAATTTTTGTTTAGAAGTTTTTTTGTTTGGTTCATGATTGATTCATCAGTGGCAATATCTCAATAATTAGATTTAATTGCATTTGTTAATGTATAGTCTTTTTGAATGCATCGTTAATCTGTTTTTCCGGTTAGTCAGAATGTTGTTTGCTTAAGTCTTCACAGAACTGTTTTGTTTTTAGGGGTGGGTTCAGATTTGGGTCTATTAGTGCAAAAGCCCAAGTAAAATATTGGGCATGTGGTTTAAGTGGCCTAGAGGTCCAATATCACTTAGGATAAATGTCAGAACAGTAAGATATGGGTAATTACAAGGGTACTAAGGGTTTCAATTTGGATAGGGATTGAGAGAATATTATCCTAACAAAAGGGAAGCTTCTAGATGAGGGTTGACAAGGATCATTTTAGGAAGAAAAGGGGGAAATTCTGTTGGGCAGGGGTGCAAGTGAATTAAATAAAAGGTTTAAGGGGTGTATTTGAGTTAAGAAAATCAGATCTGTTTGCCCTAAATTCCTTCTATAAAAGACCCTTTTTCCAATGATTGGGGTAGAAGAAAAAAAAGGAGGAGGACGGGAAAACATAGGTAAACGGTTGAGAACTAAAATTTCTCTTCAAAAGAGTGTTCTTAAGAAAATTTCGAGCTTTTTTTTAGTCTTAAGGTATTTTGTTGGTTCTCAGAAGTTAGAGCAGAAATTGTGGGTTTATTGATTGCTGATTTTGCTAAGATGAACCATGAATATCAGATTTCTTTTGTTCTTCTTGCTATATTTCTTTACTGGTTGGAATATTGAAGTTATTTCTCCTACTAATGCTGCTGTTTTGTTCCTGCTGTTGGTTGAGCTGCAACTTGTGAAGTTCAGATTTCTCTTAGTTTTTCTTGTTGTGGTTTCTCTGCTAAAGGTGTGTTTATCCACCCTATTAGTTTTATTTGAACTATAAATGAAGTTGGATTGTTTATGTTATACTCTTGCAATGTTCTTGAATTTTTCAGCTTGTTTAAAGTCTTAAATCTGTTTTAGTTTTTTTTCGTCTTTGTTAATTTGTGCAATGGTTGGAGTGTTAAGATAATGAAAATGGTCTATTGATATCTAATAGTTGATATAACATGCTATTTGAATGTCAGGCAGTCTTTTCCTTTTCTTTTCTTTCTTCTTTTCCTTTTCTTTTCTTTCTTCCAGAAACGTTGCTATTCTTGTTCGATTTGTGAGTAGCATGAGGCATCAATTATTAAATGTCTTTTAGTTTTAGGGTTGAAGTTGTTATTTAGATCATGCAGACTTGGCAGTAGTCTAACAGAAGCTCTACTATAGTGTTCTGTATATAAAATATGTAGATTTGTGTTAATTTGAGTATGTAAAAGTCGCTTGCTACTGATTACCTAGCTGTAGTTCGCAGATCTGACCATTAGTTGGTTAGATTGGTAAGCTCTAAAGCTAAGGAAGAGATTTAAAGTCGCTGGGAAAGGATTTTTGGGCTGAAGATTTAATCAGATCATGCATTAGTTTAGTTGTTATTGTAAATGAATTTTGTATACATTAGAAAGCATTAATTGTTAAGACTTGTGATTGAAATGGCCAAAACTATAAATGCTAGAGTTTAGGTAGTCTTCTTTTCAAGTTTGGAATGCCAACGATTTTCTTTTATGTGTATTTGTTGTGTTGGATTTTTGTTTCGCATGGAAAACTCTGTGTCTAAGCAGGTGTATTAGTTTATTTTCAAAGTGAGTGTTCATGTAATTGTTTGCAATGGAGGCCATAATTTTTTTTTTGAGTTACATAAAATTGGAATTCAAGTTCAGCTTACCTGTATTTTGCACATAGCTTGTTGAGATTTGAATATGTATTAAATGACAGGCATTGTTTCGCCCCTTCCCCTCACCTAATATTTCATTAATGGATTATCTGTTTCTTTTACTTGTATACACCCATCCAAATATTCCTACAATGAACAACCTTTCCAAAATAATTAAAATTCAGTATATCTACCCAATGCATATCTTTAATTAGTAGTCTTACTTTGAATTTCAAGTTAGTTTTAAGAAGTAAATGTGGACATTTGTAGTCTGCTTTAGGCGAGAAGTTGACAAATGTCAGTTTTAACTAATGAATTACTAGTAGTTGAGTACAATCTTTTGAAATAAATTGAGGCGCGCCATCCACAAATAAATTCCATAATCTATGGCCTTCACATTAATACCAAAACTAGTGTAAAAAATACTTGGAACATTCATAACTAGTGCAGAAAATACTTTGAACATTCGTAGTTTTCTTTAGGTGTGTTTATAATAAAATTATCATAGCTACGGGTACGGTTCCCGTGACGTAGTTGTGATAAATAATTTTCAAATTCGGAGGTACATTTATGTGACCCGGCCGTAACTTCTAATAACGTTAATAAATTAAACATGTTGTAAATTGTGGGTACGGTTCTCGTGACATGATTCGCAATGTGTATCAAACAAACAAGTGTACGACAATCGTAACTTGTTCTAGAAAAATTCCCTAAATAGTTAAAAGCGGTTATAAAGTTAAAATGCACAATAGGTTTAAAACATGTAGTAAATCAGATAATAGGCCAATTATTAATAGTTAAGTGACCGTGCTCGAACCATGGAACCCGTAAATACCTAACACCTTCTCCCGGGTTAACAGAATTCCTTACTTAGAATTTTTGGTTTCGCAGACTTTTAAATAAAGTCAAAATTCTCCTCGATTTGGGATTTAAAATAAACTGGTAACTTGGGACACCAAATAAACTATTCCAAGTGGCGACTCTGAAATAAATAAATAATATCATTTCGATTTATATCACTTAAATTGGAAAAACTCCCTTATATCCCCCTCTCGGGTGTAAAAAGGAGGTGTGACAGCTCTGGCGATTCTACTGGGGATAAAAACCCAGAACTTCTGGTTCAGGGTTCAAGAATTCGAGCTTAGATTAATTGTTATACTTGGCTTTATTTATTATCTGATTTTTACATGTTTGGGCCTAATGTGCTAAATGCCACTTTTTACCTCTTTGATATTATGTGAAATGTATATAAATTGTTGTGAAACCCTTCTCTTCTAATCTTTTGGGAAGTGCACACTGGCGTGACTTCTTTTCTGTTAGTATCATACCCTAATTTAGAACGAGGTTCGGACAAGTTACAAAGTCGGATTATCTTTTGGTTACCGGTACGGCGTCCCTCTCCCGGCTCGAGTTGTCCGCTCGGGTAAGCCAGGTCTAGAAAGATACACCCAGGTTTTAAACCTAAAATAACATAGCCTCATGCCGGATACCTAGTAGGAACGCTTGTTTGCATCATGTGCATTTGGCTTTGGGGACTGAACACAGGGGTTGGTCCGTCTAGGACAAGTGTACCCGAAATCAAAAGACCATCCTAATGCATTTTACTTGCTACTTGTACACTTATTTGCTTCGGATTGCATGTTGACCGGCTTCTAGAATAAGGGAGAAAAGTTGGAAAAATCAAATTAAGGTAGGAGAGAGGAAATTACCCGCCTTTGAAGAAAAAGAAAGCTTGGCATCCAAAATATCCCAAAACTCAACCGAAAATTTTGAAAAAATAAATAAATAAAAAGAAAAAAAAAGAAAAAAAAATTATTTCAAAGTGTTTATATTTTTCTGTTGCGTCAAAACTGATCAAACTATGTGGGTTTGATTCTCACCGGATGTGGAATACGAGGCAACCCTCATTGGGTTTAGCCTCTTTTTTAAAAAAAATAACCAAAATTTGAAAATGTTGTCATTGTTGTCATAAATAAAGTGCGTGATGCCGTTTTTGTCTAAATAGCCGAACGTCCCAGCAGGGCGCCGGAAGGCCGTTTTTGCAAGAATAGTTACCGACGGTTTCTTTGCCAATTTTTGGCCACCTAGCAAACACAACTCTAAAATCTTCCCTTTTGAAGTGTTGAAAGGCCATATTTGGAAAAGTAGATGTGTTTATTTGAATTTTGCAAAATGACCCCTTTTTATCAGCTTTAATAAACTTCACTTTATTTTAAACCAATCACCTTAATCTAAATGTGCAGAATGAGCACAAGTCAAAATTTACCAATAAAGGTTATGACCAAGATTCTGTTGGAACTATACATATGGTGGGAAGATTTGGGTGAGCAGGGATGAGATATGGTCAACCATTACTTGGGGGCGCTCACCGGATTACTAAAGATCAGGCCTAGGAGAGACATAATAAAAGCACCGGTGACATTTTGGGACCCAGCTCATAACATTCTGCATTTCTCGGACTTCGAACTCAGACCTACTTTGGAGGAGAGAGCGAGTTATGCTGGGAGTACCGAGGGTCTAAGACATAAATACCTGGTCTCTCCAAGGGCCGTCACTCCTCACAAGTTTCTGGATTTGCTAAAAATAAGCAAGCAGGTCCATTATGCAGATTTGGCGGATGGGTTTTCCACTTTACACTTCATATACCAGCGGTACACGCATGTAAGAGGATTTGACAACCCGGAAGGTGGAATATGTAGCAAAGGGAACCGATCAAAGTGGGAAGAGCATAGACGCTTCACTTTCATGGTGGCATTCTTAGGTCTTCTAGTGTTTCCCAGGAAGGACGGAAATATTGATCTACGGGTAGCTGGAGTCATCAATGTTTTGATTACCAATGCCAAGAGCACTCTTGCACCTATGATAGTGTCTGAAATATTTCGAGCTCTCACAGCTTGCAAAACCGGAGTAGATTTTTTCGAAGGGTGCAATTTGTTACTACAAATGTGGATGATTGAGCATCTATGTCATCATCCTCGGTACATGAATTACGGACCTACAGGGAAAACCTGCATTGAGGAGTTCGGCACAAGGGTCTCAGGGTTCAAAATTCCAGAAGGGGTTGGAGATTGGATATCCCGCTTTCGTTCTATAACTACCAGGCAGATAGAGTGGACACTGGGTTGGCTTCCTGTTTAAGAAATTGTATACATGCCTTCCACCGGTCCTTACTTCCTCCTAATGGGCCTTCGAGGTATCCAGCCTTATGCCCCATACCAGGTGTTGAGATAGTTGGGAAGATGCCAGGTAGTTCCCCATGATGAAGATCTTAGTGTTCATGCAGTTGAAATCCACGCGGATGGCCAATTTCATGAAGAAGTTGTTCGCCACATTTGAAACGAGTGCTAATATTTGACGGCAAACACCCGAGTACGTGACTTGTCCAGGGGCGAGGTCTCTCCTGATTATCTTGCTCAGTATAGAAAGAAAGTCACTTCAAGGGATGAACCTGAAAGGCCAACCAAAAGGCCTTACATCCAAGAATTTATTGGAGCGTCGCAGGAACAATGGGCTTAGTTGACAAAGGAAAATGAATACAGGGCCACCAAAAGCAAGTTGGAAAAGCAAGTCAGAGATCTTAAATTTGATAGTGGGTTGCAAGCCGCTGCGAATGAAGGTGAAAAGAAGAAGTTGGCCCAAGAAAATGAAGTCCTCCGAGCCCAGATTCAAAGAATGAAGATAGCTGCTGAAAACCCGGGAATGAGCCAAATAGATGAAAGACTCATAAACGGTCTTAGGCGGAAAGTATGTGAGTATGGGACTGATTTGGAAAAGTTTTAAGTTATATTGGCAAGAGCCCAAGCAAAATTGGCGAAGAATGCAGAAGGACGGGCAGAGTTTGTTCAGCAATTAAAAATAAAATATGATAGAGAGGTCGCATATCTAAAGAAAAAGCTAACCACCCTCGAGAATGAAATGGCTCAACACATAAAGAACTTCAAGGCAGATAGGGAACATTTTTATGCATTGATGTCTCGACTGGAGGAGGACATGCAACAGTTGCAGGAGCAAAGCCATAATGACACCCAAGTTCTGGAAGCTAAATCTTAACAAATTGGGCGCCTACTCCAAGAGAAAGGCATCATTAGAGAAAGAATTAGAGGAATTGTTGACTACATCGTCATGAAATGGCGTGAGTGTGAGGATATGACTAAATCCACTTTCTTCGCCGTAGTGATGACTTTTGTTCGCCAGATAATGGATGACCTGGATTTCCTCCAAGGAGATCTTGCACGTAGGCCCGCGTCGAGACCGGCTGACGTCTCGCGGGCCCCTGGAGTAGTATTGGAGGCACTTATGTATTCCTGTTTTTTCTTTTCGAGTTTGTATTTCAGTTTCTTTTAGAGTCTGTTAGCCTGCTTTGTGTCTGTTTTAATCTTTCAGTCCTTAAGTCTGTATGATGGAGTCGTTGTAATAGAGAAAATTAGAAGTTTCTATTTTTATGAAAATTTGAAAAAAAAACAAAAGTTGTTTCTTTCTTTTAAAGTGGTTGGTTTTGTGGTAACCTGGCTTCGCACCGTTACTTTACAAGATCAAAATAAAGTGTTGAAATGACGTCAGAGAGTCATTTACCAACAATTCCCCCCTTAGAGGACAGCCCATTGTCGGTTATCCCTGCGTCAGAGTCAGCAACTACTGAAGAGAACAGGGCATTGCGCCTCCGCATGTTGGAAATGTGGGACACTTGGTCTAACGGTAGAGAGCCGCCTAGTGCAATACCTGGTTTTCCCAAGATGATTCCTAAAACAAGTATAACTTCCAACATCCCTATAAGTTACTCGACCACCCCATTTGGATACCCCACTATGTCAGCCCATTTCGCCGGAACACCTTCTGAGGTTCGCCCCTAGGCATTCATTTCTGGAGTGTCTTCTAACATATTCACCACACCACCAACCTCAGCTACGGCACAACCAACATTTCCCAGGCCAAGCTTTGAGTCATCATCCTTTACTTTCCAAATACCACCATTTCTATCGGATACGGCTCATGTCACCACAAACTCCTACCCTCAACAACCTCGGTATGCGTTTATCGCGGGACAAGAGAGAACTATAAAGAATCCCGAGCAAGAAGAGATCACTCGGAAAATGAAAAGCATAAAACAAAGTCTCAAGAACATACAAGGCCTGAGTGGCCAGAAGAGTGTCTCCTATGCTGACTTGTGCATGTTCCTGCATATTCATCTGCCCATCAGTTTCAAGACTCCCAAGTTTGAAAAGTATGATGGACATGGAGACCCATAGCCTACCTGAAAAGGTATTGCAATCAGTTAAGAGGAGCGAGTGGAAAAGAAGAACTCTTGATGGCTTACTTCGGGGAGAGTTTAGTTGGAATCGCATGCAAATGGTATATGGATCAAGACATCTCCCGCTGGCACATATGGGATGACTTAGCTCGAGACTTTGTCAGACAGTTCCAGTACAATGTGGACATAGCTCCAGATCGAAACTCTTTATCCAATTTCAAGAAAAAAACCTTCAGAGAGCTTCCGAGAGTACGCTATTAAGTGGCGTGAACAAGCTGCCAGGGTGAAACCCCTAATGGATGAGACCGAGATGGTCAGTGTCCTCTTGTAAGCCCAAGAGGCTGATTACTTCCAGAACATGATGCCTGCTATGGGTAAGCCGTTTGCAGAAGCCATAAATATTGGGGAAATAGTAGAGAATGATTTGAAAACGGGTCGCATCCTAAGCCAATCGGCTATAAGAGCCACCTCCCAAGCAATCCAGAGCGGGTCAGGGGCTGCAGCAAACCGGAAAAAGAATGAAGAAGTGGAAATGATGGCCTCAAGTTTGAGAAACCCCTGTCAACCCTGAGGTTACTTTGGTTCCTCTTCAAGCACCCCACAACATTACTAACCTCACCAAGATGTGGCATATGCCATAACTTCTCAGCCTTATGCAGTAATGAATGCCCATCCATACGCTCGGTCGCAACAACATTATAACCAAAACTGAGCTCCAC
The DNA here is from genome assembly GCF_000715075.1 of Nicotiana tabacum. Lineage (NCBI taxonomy): Eukaryota > Viridiplantae > Streptophyta > Magnoliopsida > Solanales > Solanaceae > Nicotiana > Nicotiana tabacum. The sequence continues at coordinate 119,297,335 of NC_134101.1, forward strand.
CTCCCAGAAACAACCCTCCTCACCAAGCTCCATATAATCCCCATCCACCACAGAATAATTTTTCTTGTAACGCCCATGCCCGTGAACCACCCAGAAAAACCAACTTCACACCCATCGGTGAATCATATTCCAGCCTCTTCCCAAAGTTGGTCCAAATGGGTTTGTTGCAGCCCGTACATCCAAATAGGCAAAACCTAGAGTCACCCTCCTACCGACTAGGTACCCGATGTGCTTATCATTCAGGGGCAGAATCATACGATACTGAAGATTGCTGGACCCTTAAGAGAACGGTCGAGAACTTAATAGAACAAAAACGGGTAGTGTTGAGGAGGTCCCCAATGTAACCAATAACCTATTACCAGCTCACAACAACGGGCCAGTTATTAGGATGATTTTTGAAGACAGAGAGTTCGACCCAGCTTTGAAGCCTATCATTGTTATTGTCGATGTTGAAAAGAAGCCCAAAGCAGCAAAGCAAACTAGGATGAGAAAAAGAGCAACTCCCCTCCTCAAAGCATAGAAAAGGATGTAGAAGCCAAGACAGGGGCAGTACCTCCTAAAGATGTCGTTCTTTATGTTCCCAGGGCCGCCAGAAAAGAACAGTTCATGTTGAATCCCCCGAAAAGGTTTGAGCAAAACAAGGTTACACTACAAGTACCAAAGATGTACGTACCAAAGGGGACTTATGTGGCGGGGGGCCGATAATTTCACCTAGGTTGAATGAGCTCGTGGTTATCAGCCGTGCACCATAGAAGCCCATGAAGGACCCCACTTCCGTCCCCTGGAACTACAACAAAGCAGTGGTGACTTACAAGGAAAAGGAAATCATGGGGAAAGTAAATGAAACGAACCCATCTGGAAAGTACCTTAACTTGGAAGAATTGGAAAAGACCAAACAGAAGCGTTTTCTGCTTAAAAAGCCAGTCAGTGCTGAAGAGGCAGAGGAATTCTTCCGAAAAATGAAAACCTCGGATTACGCTGTGATTGATCAACTCAAGAAGTCCCCCTCTCAGGTCTCACTTTTGTCCATGTTGATAAGCTCGAATGAGCATCAGAAAGTGTTGTTAAAGATGTTCAATGAAGCATATGTTCCGGTCGAGACCACGATTGAGCAATTGGAAATAATGGCGGAACAATTTTTTGAAGTCAACTGGATCTCCTTCAGTCGAAATGGCTTGCCACCAGAAGGGGATGCCCACAACAAAGCTCTTCATTTGACCGTTAAATGTGAAGGATGCTACATGAAAAGTGTTATGTTGGATGGCAGATCTGGGGTTGACATCTGCTTTCTCTTGACCCTACAGAGAATGGAAATTAGGAATGAAATGATTAGGCCCAACAATGTTTGTGTGTGTGCATTTGACGGCGTCAAGAGGGATACGATATTGGATATTGATTTGATCCTAACCATCAGCCTTGTGGATTTTGAAGTAACATTTCAGGTTTTGGACATGGACACCTCCTACAATTTTCTCCTAGGAAGACCTTGGATCCATGCAGCAGGGGCTGTACCTTCTACTCTCTACCAAATGGTCAAGTTTGAATATGAAGACCAGGAAATCGTGGTCCATGGAGAAGATGAGAAATCAATTTACAGGGACCCGTCAGTCCCATGTCTGGAGGCTAAGGAAGGTAGTGAGCACATAGTCTACCAAGCTTTTGAGATCGTGGTCGCGGACCAGTGTAAGAAAAGAACCCCGTGTCCTCAACCCTTCTTGTCAAACGCGTCAATCATGGTCGCTAGTGAAATGATCAAACATGGCTACAAGACCGGGAAAGGGCTCGGGGCATCTTTGCAAGGCATTACAGAGCCTATCATTTTGATTGCCAGTGAGAACTTATTTGGTGTCGGCTTCCGAGATATAGAAGCCGACATAAAATGGGCTAATAAATGTAAGAATGATGGGTAGGTTCTGCCTCAGCCGGTCCCGCATCTCGCCAGAATGTTTGTTAAGCCAATATACATAGAGGAAAAAGATGAGGCCTTCACAGCCAAAGAAATTGAGGACATCTGTGGGGCAATGAGGCAAATGTTATATGAGGCTCACATGGTCTAGCCGGGTGAAGGCTCAAGCACTGTTGAGGTGCAATATATGGGGCCCAATGCCAAGCTTCAAAATTGGAAGGCTACTCCGTTCCCAGTCAGGCGGGAATCCCGTTCTAATAATGCAGACTTAAATAATATGACATGTTTGTGGACTTCATGCCTAGATCCTAATATGCTGTCTAACTGTGAAATAATGAATCAAGAACCAGAATATGATGAAGATGAGGCTTTTAAGGAAATAAACCGAGAACTGGAATAATTTGAGAATAGGCCTAAGCCAAACTTAAATGAAACTAAGCTAGTTAATTTGGGTAGTTCGGAAGAGGTCCAGGAAACCATGATAAGCATTCACGCTGATGAAAGAACTAGGGATGCATTGATCCAACTTTTGTTCAAATTTAACGACATGTTTGCCTGGTTCTTTGATGATATGCTAGGACTGAGTGTTGATTTAGTGGTGCAAAAATTGCCAACTTATCCCGGTTATCCACCTATCTAACAAAAACAGAGAAAGTTTAAAACAGACGTCAGTGACATGATCAAAGAAGAAGTCACCAAACAGTTAAAAGCCGGTGTGATTCGAGTGGTCTGATACACCACGTGGTTGGCTAATGTGGTCTCAGTGCCAAAGAAAGATGGGAAAACTCGAGTATGTGTTGATTATTGGTATTTGAACAAAGCAAGCCCCAAGGACAACTTTCTATTACCAAACATCCAGATCCTTGTTGACAACTGTGCCAAACATGAGATACAGTCTTTCGTGGATTGTTATGCTGGGTATCATCAGGTTTTGATGAATGAAGAAGACGCAGAAAAGACACCCTTCACCACACCTTAAGGTGCTTATTGTTATAGTCTCATGCCGTTCGGTTTAAATAACGCCGGTAAACTTACATGAGAGCTATGAATGCCATCTTTCACGACATGATGCACCAGGAAATTGAGGTGTACGTGGATCATGTGATCAGTAAATCCAGAATGCAGGACGACCATGTGCAGGATCTGAGAAAGTTCTTTGAGCGTCTGCATAAGTATGACTTGAATTTGAATCCAGCTAAATGTGCATTTGGAGTACCATCTGGGAAACTTTTAGGGTTTATAGTCAATCGAAGAGCATCGAGTTAGATCCAACAAAGATAAAGTCCATTTGGGATTTGCCACCTCCGAGAACCAAGAAAGAGGTTATGAGTCTATTGGGAAGGTTGAATTACATCAGCAGATTTATTGCTTAGTTGACTTCCACATGTGAGCCCATATTTAAGTTGTTGAAGAAAGATGCAGCGATTAGATGGACAGATGCGTGTTAGGAAGCTTTCGACAAAATCAAAGAATATCTGTCGAATCCACTAGTGTTGGTTCCTCCCGAGCCTAGAAGGCCTTTGTTCTTGTACTTGGCAGTGTTGGAGAATTCTTTTAGGTGTGTTCTCGGGAAACATGATGTGATCGGGAGGAAAGAACAAGCCATATACTATTTAAGCAAGAAGTTCACTAGTTATGAAGCCAAGTACACTTTGTTGGAAAGAACTTGTTGTGCCCTAACTTGGGCGCTCAGAAGCTTAGGCATTATTTATTGGCTTACACCACCTATCTCATAACCAGATTGGATCCTTTGAAGTACATATTCCAAAAACCAATGCCCACAGGAAGGATGGTGAAATGGCAAATCCTACTCATCGAGTTTCACATAGTCTATGTCACCCGCACGACGATAAAAGCTCAAGCCTTGGTGGATCACCTAGCTGAGAATCCTGTTGATGATGAATATCAGCCTTTGAGTGCCTACTTTCCGGACGAGGAAGTAAATTCAGTTGAGGTAATTCTAAAAGACACTAATTCTTGGAAAATGTTCTTCGACGGAGATGTGAATGCGAAAGGTGTTGGGATTGGGGCAATTTTGATTTCACCCACTAGTCAGCATTATCCAGCCACAACCCGGCTTTGGTTTTTTTGTACGAACAACACTGCCGAGTATGAAGCCTGCATTATGGTCATGAACATGGCAGTCGATCAGGATGTGGAAGAATTGTTAATCATGGGAGATTCTGACTTGATTATCCGACAAGCTCAAGGTGAATGGGAAACTCGGGACATCAAACTTATCCCATACAGGCAACATGTGGAAGATCTTAGCAAGCGGTTCAAATTCGTCGAGTTCAGGTACATTCCTCGGTTTCACAATGAGTTAGCCGATGCATTAGCTACTTTGGCCTCGATGCTGCCGTATCCAGGCAATATCCACATTGACCCAGTGGAAATTCAAATCCGAGAAAGACATGGTTATTGCAATACAGTTGAGTTAGAACTAGATATCCAGCGATGGTATCATGATATCAAAAGATTTTTGAAAACAAAAGAATATCCCGAGCAAGCTAATGGAGACCAAAAGAGAACCATTAGAAGGCTCGCAGTGGTTTCTTCTTGAGCGGAGAAGTCTTGTATAAAAGGACTCTAGATCTGAACTTTTTAAGATGTGTGGATGCCCAAGAGGCTGGAAGAATCATAAATGAAGTGCACGTAGGAGTGTGTGGGCCCCATATGAATGGATACGTCCTTACAAAGAAAATCCTTCGGGCAGGTTATTATTGGATGACCATGGAAAAGGATTGCTTCAGTTTTGTCCGAAAGTGTCATTAGTGTCAGGTACATGGCGATTTGATTCATGCACCGCCTTCAGAACTGCATCCTATGTTAGCACCGTGGTCGTTCGTTGCTTAGGGTATGAATGTCATTGGGCTAATCGAGCCGAAAGCTTAAAATGGGCACATATTCATCTTAGTTTCCATTGATTATTTCACAAAGTGGGTTGAAGCAGTCACTCTCAAAGCCGTCACCAAGAAAGCAGTGGTGGACTTCATGCATTCCAACATTATCTATCATTTTGGTATTCCTAAAACAATTATTACGGATAATGCTACAAATTTGAACAGTCATTTGATGAGGGAGGTATGCAAAAAAATTAAGATAATGCATCGGAATTCTACCCCTTATCCTCCCAAAGCTAATGGCGCTGTTGAAGCAGCGAACAAAAATATCAAGAAAATCCTCAGGAAAATGATTCAAAGTTCTAGACAATGGCATGAAAAGTTGCCTTTTGCATTGTTGGGATATCGCACCACTGTGCGCACATCAGTTGGGGCAACACCCTATCTATTGGTTTATGGCACTGAAGCCGTAATACCCATAGAAGTTAAAATTCCATCTCTTCGAATCATCGTTAAAGCTGAGATTGAGGACAATGAATAGGTCAAGACCCATCTAGAACAGTTAACCCTGATTGAAGAAAAATGGATGGCCGCAATTTACCACGGGCAGTTGTACCAACAAAGAATGGCCCGTGCCTATAAAAAAAAGTTCGGCCTAGGAACTTTGAAGTGGGGCGACTCATCTTGAGACGCATTCTCCCGCATCATAAGGAAGCAAAAGGAAAATTCGCTCCAAACTGGAAGGGTCCGTACATTATAAGACAATTGTTGCTAAGAGGAGCATTGTACTTGGGAGACATTGAAGGAAATGACCCTGAAACAACTGTCAATGCAGACGCGGTCAAAAGGTATTACGTTTAACCCTTATATGGTTCTGATATTCTCCGATTGGGATGACGAAGGTTTTCATTCTCGCTACCCAAACATTGTTAACCGTTTGCAAACCTTTTGAGCTGGTTACCCTTCTTTGATTACCCTCTTTGGAACCCAAGAATGTTGAAAAAAAGAAGAAAACAAAGCAAAACAACAAAAAACAAAAAGAAAATCGAAAAACAAAGTTTCCTGATCTACGTTTGACTTAATTCCAAAAGGATACGTAGGTAGCCTCTCTCTGGGGTTCAGTTACACCAAAACAAAAATCCAAATTCCCCCAAAAAGTGATACTAGGGCAGATGTTATAATGGTTCGACGATGATCCCGCCTGAATGGTTCCAAAGTTGTAACTCAATCCAAATTCTTTTACCCCGAATCTTGTTCAAGTCTTTCCGATCAATTGTTACAGATGTTCAAAATTGGATGATGTTGGTTACTTGGATCTGATACAATCAAATGAGAGAAATAAAATGAGAGAGTCTTATTGGTGAAAACCTACACGGGCTCCGTAAGGCGGCGGTGAGCAGAGAAATTGAAAATGAAAGAGTCTTATTAGTGAAAACTTGCAAAGAGCACTATAAGGCGATGGTGAGAAGAGAAATGAGAGAGGTCAGTTGGTGAAAACCCGCAAAGGGCACCACTGATCGAAAAAGGGATCCCTTACAACCATCGGCACTGATAGAGTCCTAGCAAGGTTTCTCGGTTTTGAGGTATGAGTTATGATGGGTTTATGAGAGTTGGATGGTTTGTACAGATCGGGTATCTAGTCCAAGAAGCATGTCATGTCTATTGAAGTCTGCATGCACTCCAGATAAGTCCTTCTTTCCTTTCCCAGAAAGGGACACTTCTCGTTTAAATTCATTATCCTGTCCGTTGTTTACTTTTCTTTGAATCTCTTTCGGCCTAACTCTCCTCCAAAACTAATATAAAGAAAAGATGACAAGATTGGTTTTACAGGGTTTTGTCTGACAAAAGTTAATATTCAAGAAAGCACCCAGCCTCAGCAGGTGCATCAAGTCGACCTCGACTGTCCATGATACCAACTTATCACGACCCGAATTTTCCGCCCTCGAGAGTCGTGATGGGCCTACTCGTGGAAGCTAGGCAAGCCGAATATTGCAAATTCATCTCCCTTTTTATTTAAACATATTAAATAATGTAAAATACTAAGTGATTAAACAACAAAATAAGATTAAACAATCGGAAATACGGAAGCCGAAACTTAATATTCCAACCAAACACTGCTACATCATTTGAAGTACAATACTATCCAGAATTTGGTGTCACAAGTCACGGACTGTCTAAGAATACTACAAACAAGGTCTGAATGAAATACATAAGTCTGTCTCTGAATAAGTAAAAAAAAAAGAGAAAAGATAGGAGGAGACGCCAAGGCCCGGACGTCTGCGGTACTACCTCGGGTCACTTGTGTGGACTGAAGACAGCGCCTTTACTACGGTCCAGACACTCTGGTATCAGTACCACTGCCCCTGACCTAAATCCCTGTCTCTCTCAATACCACTGGACCTTCCGCCGTTCCTCCACCACCCGAAAATCGTCTCGCGGTGGCAGACCATCTCCAAATCCCCTCAAACTTCAACCACACAATCTCCATTACCCCCTCATTCATAGCCCGCCATTGATTTCTCCAAAAGACCACTCATTTTCTCCGAATTAGGGATCTAAGAATAAAAATCCAAACTTTATGTTCTTTGTTCGATTTTTCTTGACCTAGCCCTCCATTCATAGTGAAACCTGTTTGAACCCCCCACTTTCATCGTGAAGAATCAATTCACTCATAAATTTAACCCACCCTTCTAAGTTTGGTCGGATTTTGGGCATTTAAACCTTTGAATGTCCAAATTTCTTTGAACCTCTGCCACATCTTTTCTTTGGCATGTGTTGGGAATTGTTGCATGAAGCACTAGCTGTGGAAGAGAGTCCAGCCAGTGTTCATGTTACAATTCTCACCATTTGGCCGAGATTCTTGCCTGCCGGACTTTGAGTTGATTCGTCACTATTTCTCAGGGATATCGAAGCTTTGTTCGATTCAATTGGTATACATCTCCCCCTGTTTTCATAACCCTTCATATGTTAACAATTTTTGTCTAAACGTTGTTTTTGTTTGGTTCATGATTGATTCATCAGTGGTAATATCTCAATAATTAGATGTAATTGCATTTGTTAATGTATAGTCTTTTGAATGCATCGTTAATCTATTTTTCCAGTTAGTCAGAATTTTGTTTGCTTAAGTTTTCACATAACTGTTTTATTTTTGGTGTGGGTTCAGATTTGGGTCTATTAGTGCAAAAGCCCAAGTAAAATATTGGGCATGCGGTTTAAGTGGCCCAGAGGTCCAATATCACTTAGAGTAAATGTCAGAATATTAAGTTAGGGGGTAATTACAAGGGTACTAAGGGTTTCAATTTGGATAGGGATTGAGAGAATCTTATCCTAACAAAAGGGAAGCTTCTAGATGAGGGCTCACAAGGATCATTTTAGGAAGAAAATGGGAAAGTTCTATTGGGCAGGGGTGCAAGTGAATTAAATAAAAGGTTTAAGGGGTGTATTTGAGTTAAGAAAATCAGATCTGGTTGTCCTAAATTCCCTTTATAAAAGACCCCTTTTCCAATGATCGTGGTAGAAGAAAAAAAGGAGGAGGAGAGGAAAACATAGACAAACGACTGGGAACTAAAATTTCTCTTCAAAAGAGTGTTCTTAAGAAAATCTCGAGCTTTTTTTAGTCTTAAAGTGTTTTGCTGGTTCTCAGAAGTTAGAGCAGAAATTATGGGTTTATTGATTGCTGATTTTGCTAAGATGAACCAAGAATTTTAGATTTCATTTGTTCTTCTTGCTATATTGCTTTGTTGGCTGAGATATTGAAGTTGTTTCTCCTAGTAATGTTGCTGTTTTATTTCTACTGTTGGTTGAGATGCAACTAGTGAAGTTCAGATATCTCTTAGTTTTTCTTGTTGTGGTTTCTCTGCTAAAGGTGTGTTTATCCACCCTATTAGTTTTATTTGAACTATAAATGAAGTTGGATTGTTTATGTTATACTCTTGCATTGTTCTTGGAATTTTCAGCCTATTTAAAGTCTTAAATCTGTTTTAGTTTTTTTCATCTTTGTTAATTTGTGCAATGGTTGGAGTGTTAAGACAATGAAAATGGTCTATTGATATCTAATAGTTGATATAACATGCTATTTGAATGTCATGTTGTCTTTTCCTTTTCTTTTATTTCTTCCAGAAATATTGCTATTCTTGTTCGATTTATGAGTAGCATGAGGCATCAATTATTAAATGTCTTTTACTTTTAAGGTTGAAGTTGTTGTTTAGATCATGCAGACTTGGCAGTAGTCTAAACAGAAGCTCTACTATAGTGTTCTGTATATGAAATATGTAGATTTGTGCTAATTAGAGGATGTGAAAGTTGTTTGCTACTGATTACCTAGCTGTAGTTTGCAGATCTGACCATTAGTTGGTTATATTGGTAAGCTCTAAAGCTAAGGAAGAGATTTAAAGTCACTGGGAAAGGAGTTTTGAGCTGAAGATTTTATCAGATCATGCATAGTTTAGTTGTTATTGTAAATAATTTTTGTATACATTAGAAAGCATTAATTATTAAGAATTGTGATTGAAATGGCCAGAACTATAAATGCCAGAGTTTAGGTAGTCTTCTTTTGAAGTTTTGAATGCCAACGATTTTCTTTTCTGTGTATTTGATGTGTTGGATTTCTGTTTCGCATGGAAAACTCTGTATCTAAGCAGGTGTATTAGTTTATTTTCAAGGTGAGTGTCCATGTAATTGTTTGCAATGGAGGCCATAATTTTTTTTTTGAGTTACATAAAATTGGAATTCAAGTCCAGCTCACTTGTATTTTGCACATAGCTTGTTGAGATTTGAATATGTATTAAATGACAGACACTGTTTTTCCCCTTCCCCTCACCTAATATTTCATTAATTGATTATCTGTTTCTTTTACTTGTATACACCCATCCAAATGTTCCTACAATGAACAACCTTTCTAAAATAATTAAAATTCAGTATATCTACTCAATGCATATCTTTAATTAGTAGCCTTACTTTGAATTTCAAGTTAGTTTTAAGAAGTAAATGTGAACATTCATAGTCCGCTTTAGGCACGAACTTGACAAATGTCGGTTTTAACTAATGAATTACTAGTAGTTCAGTACAATCTTTTGAAATAAATTGAGGCGCGCAATCCACAAATAAATTTCATAATCTATGGCCCTCACATTAATACCAAAACTAGTGTGAAAAATACTTGGAACATTCATAACTAGTGTAGAAAACACTTTGAATATTTAGGCGTGTTTATAATAAAATTATCATAGCTACGGGTACGGTTCCCGTGACATAGTTGTGATACATAATTTTCGAATTCGGGGATACATTTATGTGACTCAGACACAACATCTAATAACGTTAATAAATTAAACATGTTATAGATCGTGGGTATGGTTGTCGTGACATGATTCGTAATGTGTATCAAGCAAACAAGTGTACGACAATCGTAACTTGTTCCAGAATAATTCCCAAAATAGTTAAAAGTGGTTATAAAGTTAAAATGCACAATAGTTTTAAAATGTGTAGTAAATCAGATAATATGCCAATTATTAATAGTTAAGCGACCGTGCTCGAACTACGGAACCCGGGAATGCCTAACACCTTCTCCTGGGTTAACAAAATTCCTTACTTAGAATTTATAGTTTCGCAGACTTTTAAATAAAGTCAAAATTCTCCTCGATTTGAGATTTAAAATAAACTGGTGACTTGGGACACCAAATAAACTATTCCAAGTGGCGACTCTGAAAGAAATAAATAATCTCATTTCGATTTATGTCACTTAAATTGGAAAAACTCCCTTATATCCCCTCTTGGGTGTAAAAAGGAGGTGTGACACATATCAGCTACAGAGATCCAGAGTTTCTTGGGTTTGGCGGGTTACTACCGTCGGTTTGTAGAGGAGTTTTCATCTATAGCAGCCTCGATGACCAGGTTAACCCAGAGGGGTGCCCAGTTCAGGTGGTCGGACGAGTGTGAGGTGAGCTTTTAGAAGCTCAAGACAGCTTTGACTATGGCATCGGTGTTGGTGTTGCCCACAGGTTCAGGGCCATATACAGTTTATTGTGATGCATCTCGTATTGGGCTTAGTGCGGTATTGATGCAGAATGGCAAGGTTATTCATATGCTTCGCGGCAGTTGAAGATTCATGAGAAGAATTATCCAATTTATGATTTGGAGCTAGAAGCTATTGTTCATGCGCTGAAGATTTGGAGGCATTATTTATATAGCGTGTCATGTGAGGTGTTCACAGATCATAAGAGTTTGCAGTATTTGTTCAAGCAAAAGAAGCTCAATTTGAGGTAGAGAAGGTGGTTGGAGCTATTAAAAGACTATGATATCACCATCTTGTATCACCCCGGAAAGGCCAATGTGGTGGCCGATGCTTTGAGTAGGAAGTCAGCCAGTATAGGCAGCCTTGCGTATATTCCAGTCTGTGAGAGACCGCTTGCTTTGGGTGTTCAGGGTTTAGCCAATCAGTTCGTGAGATTTGATGTTTCTGAACCCAGTCGTGTTTTAGATTGCATAGTCACTCGGTCTTCATTAATTAAGCGTATTATAGATCGGCAGTATGATGATCCTCACTTGCTTGTCCATAGGGACACAGTGCCAAGAAGGTTATAGTTGGAGATGATGGAGTTTTGAGAATGCAGGGTCGTGTTTGTGTGTTTAATGTGGATGGACTTCGTGAGTTGATTCTAGAGGAGGCCCATAGCTCCCGGTACTCTATTCATCCGGGCGCCGCTAAGATGTATCAGGATTTGTGGTAGCATGATTGGTGGAGGAGGATGAAGAAGGATATTGTTGCACATGTAGCTTGGTGTTTGAATTGTCAGTAGGTAAAGTACGAGCATTAGAGACCTGGTGGTTTGCTTCAAAAGATTGAGATTCCTGAGTAGAAGTGGGAGCGTATCACTATAGACTTTGTTGTTGGACTCCCCCGGACTCATAGAAAGTTTGACGCATTATGGGTTATTGTGGATAGGCTGACTAAGTCAGTGCATTTCATTCATGTGGCAGTTTCCTATTCTTCGGAGCGGTTGGCAGAGATCTATATCCATGAGATTGTTCATCTTCATGGTGTGCCCGTGTCTATCATTTCTGATCGAGGTACGCAGCTTACCTCGCATTTCTGGAGGGCAATACAGCGTGAGTTGGGTACGCGGGTCGAGTTGAGCACATCATTTCATCCTCAAACGAACGGACAGTCCGAGCGTACTATTCAGATTTCGGACGATATGCTCCGAGCATGTATTATTGACTTTGGAGGTTATTGGGATCAGTTCTTACCGTTAGTGAAGTTTGCCTACAACAAACCAATCGAGCATCCAGATGGCTCCCTATGAGGAATTATATGGTAAACGGTATTGATCACCGGTCGGGTGGTTTGAGCCGGGGGAGACTCGATTGTTGGGTACAGATTTAGTACAGGATGCCTTGGACAAGGTTAAGATCATTCAAGATAGGCTTCGTACAGCTCAGTCCAGGCAAAAGATGATCGTAAGGTTCATGATATAGCATTCATGGTCGGAGAGCGAGTGTTGCTTTGGGTGTCGCACATGAAGGGCATGATGAGATTTGGGAAGAAGGTCAAGCTAAGCCCTAGGTTCATCGGACCTTTTGAGATCCTTGATTGTGTGGGAGAGGCGGCTTACAGACTTGCGTTGCCACCGAATTTATCAGTTGTGCATCTAGTATTTCATGTGTCCATGCTTCGGAAGTATCATGGCGATCTATCCCACGTGTTAGACTTCAGCACTGTCTAGTTGGACAAAGATTTGACCGATGAGGAAGAGCTGGTAGCTATTCTAGACCGGCTGGTTCGTCAGTTATCGAAGAGTTATCCGTCGGTTCATGTGGAGTGGAAAGGTCAGCTACCTGGGAGTCCGAGTCTAATATGCGGAGCTGATATCCCCATTTTTTCATCGACTCAGGTACTTTTCTATGTTCGTTCTAGGACGAACGATTATTTTGGAGGTGGAGAATGTGATGACCCAAAAGGTCATATTTTGTTATAGAATCCGTTTTCATGTTCCGAGGCCTTGGAAACATCCTTTTATCTCTCCTCAATTTGCGTACGCAGTCCGGGCACGATACCGGAAAGCTTTTGTGTGAAAAAATTAAGAAATAATGATTTTTAGCTTAAAAGATGATTTTAGTTGACTTTGGCCAATATTTTAGGTAAACGGATCCAGACCCGTGTTTCGACGGTCCCGGGAGGTCCATAGTAAAATATAGGACTTGGGCGTATGCCCGGAATTGAATTCCGAGGTCCCTAACCCGAGAAATGAATTTTTGAAGAAAATTATTTATTGGAAAATAAAAGAATTTTAGAAATAGAAATGGTGTGTGACCTCGTTGGTATCAGACCCGTATTTTAGTTCCAGAGCCCGGTACAGGTTTGATATAACATCTAAGTCGTGTATGTGAAATTTGGTGAAAAACGAAGGTAATTTGATGTAATTCGGATCTTAGGTTGAAACGTTAGAAATTTTAAACTACCTTGAGAATTTCATGAGTTTTGGTGTTAAATTCATTGTTTAAGATGTTATTTTGGCGATTTGATCGCACGATCAAGTCCGTATAATTGTTTAGACTTGTGTGCACGTTTGGTTTAGAGTCCCAAAGGCTCGGGTGAGTTTTGGATAGGCCACGGGGTTGTTTTGGACTTAGGAAAAATATTGTTCGTATGCTTCAGCTGTTGCAGGCCTCTAATCTCGCAATTGCGAGATCAGGCTTCACAATTACGAGTTTCACATGCTTGGCAATTGCGAGCCTTTCATCGCAAATGTGATCCAAAGGCTGGGCCAGTATGTTTGCATTTGCGTACATTCCTTCGCATTTGCGAAGTCAACAGGGAGGGTCAACATTCGCAATTGCGTCAAATTGTTCGCAATTGCGACAGTAGCAGACATGCAGCAAGTTCGCATTTGTGAAGCCAGTCTCGCATTTGCAAGCTTCGTAATTGCGAAGCTCATATCGCAAATGCGACATATGCAACTGATCCAAAAATAACTTAGACGAAACTTTGAACTCATTTCTCAAATTTTCAAACCCTAAACCTCCCTAGGCGATTTTCCAAAGATCCAAACTTCTCCAAATCATAGGTAAGTGATTTCTAACTCAACTCTTTCAATCTATTTCATCTTTTTGCAAGATTTCACCACAAAATCTAGGGATTTTCATGGAAAATTGGGTGTTTTTGGGTGAAATTTGGGAATTTCGAAATTCAGGGAATTAGACGTCAAATTGAGGTCGGATTCCAAAACCAATTGCATATCCGAGCTCAGAGATGAATGGGTAATCGAGTTTTGGTGCGAACCTCGGGCTTTGACCAAACGGGCCCGGGGTCAATTTTTTGACTTTTTGGGAAAAATGTTGGGAGATCTTTGATTATGCATTGGAATTGGTTTCCTTAGCGTTTATTGATGTTATTAAGTTAGTTATAGCTAGATACAAGTGAATTGGTGGTGGAATCAAGAGGTAAAGCGGTGATTGAGCTTTGAAATACCCGTTGGCTTGAGGTAAGTCTTTAATCTAACCTTGACTTGAGGGAATAGGAATTCCTGACTTATTTGCTAAGTGAAATTCTATGTGTGTGGCGTATAAGTGTGGTGACGAGTACCTATGCGCCACCAAATTACCATTTTTAGCTGTTTCCCTTCCCTATTTCCTATTATACTATTTCTTGTCTTAATTGCTACTTGCTCATAACTATTTTCATGTCTTAATTGCTAATTGTTCATAAATATTTCCATGCCTAATTGCTTCATATTAACTATTGTTCTCTTTATTGAAGTATTTAATTATTTCATGGTTTCTCTTTATTACTCTGTTGGTTTATATTGGTTTATTGGTGCCTTATGGTACACCTTGGTTGGTCTCACTGAGTAGTTTACACTGGTGAAGTTTCATAATCGTAGTGATATTCCATTGTGTGGATTGAGGTATAAGTGTTGTGGAGGATTTGAGTTAGCTTGTGAAACACTTGTCTTTATTTTTGTGATTGGTGCTGATATATATATATTGGTATCAGGTTGCACGCCACAACAGGAGGAATAAGGGTGAATGTGATTGTCTAGTGGGATCGGGTTGCACGCCGCAACAAGGAGTAACAAGGGTGGACAGGTGGGATCGGGTTGCGCGTCGCAACAGGAGGAATAAGGGTGATATGTGATGAGGAGTAATAACAGTGGACTGGTGGGATCGAGTTGCAAGACGCACAAGGAGTAATAAAGGTGAATATTGATACTGTTATTGTTGATATGTTGGGATTGGGATGCACGCCGCATCAGTTGTTGTTTTAGCATTCATTTCTGTTGAAGTTCATTACTGAGATGTGGAAACTCCCTTAAGGATTGGTTATAGCTGAATGCTAGTAGAACAGTTGGGTTCCGGACTTATTTAATGCCAATTATTGCTTTATTACATTCTGTATTTTCTTTTTCTTTAGTATAAACTGTTACATGTTATATATGTTATATGCCCCGCCGTAGCCTCGCCACTACTTCATCGAGGTTAGGCTCAACACTTACCAGTACATGAGGTCGGTTGTACTGATACTGCACTCTGCACTTCTTGTGCAGATTTTGGAGCTAGTGGTTGATCGAGAGGTTGGTTGTTGTTGCTGCGTTCCGGAGACCCAAAGTATTCATGTAGGCATCCGCAGGCCCTGGCGTCCTCTTCTATCCTATTTCATCTATGTTTTATCTACTTTCGAGACAGATGTAAACTTCTTGTTCAGACCATTATTTGTAGTACTCGTAGAATGTTCCTGAGTTGTGACACCAGTTCTGGGTGAATTTTATTTCGGCTTTCGTCATTAGCTTAAAGATAATCTTTTAAACCGTGTTCTTCCGCATTTATTCCCGCTGATTTACTTTTGTAAAATTTTAATTATCTAAAGATAAAGGAAAAAGTGAAATATTCTGTAATGTTGGCTTGCCTAGCAGGTTCAATGTTAGGTACCATCACGATCCCGATGGTGAAAAATTCGAATCGTGACATTAAGTGAATCGAGAGGGTTTGAACAAAACATCTACAATAAACGTTAACCGTCGATGTGGAGCACATACCCTTGTATTATATGAAATGTTTAATACTGGGTAAATCACAAATAACAGACACATCCTCGTCCCAATTGTATTTTACGACTTATACATTCTAGTACAATTGATAATGAGCATTATTATTTTCTTAAAAAAAGGGATTTGTAAAGTTCCTTTTCTTTATTTTTGTATAAATAAACGAAAATGAATGTAAAATGCACAAGATAAATATCTTACATTTTTTTTAATAATATATAGGTGGGTTGAATGATTTCTTTGTAATAAAGCAAGATCCAATGCCATCCTTTGCTTTATATTTTTGGATGGTCTCATAATCAACTCTAATCATAGCAACCATTAGAAATCTTGCAGGTCAATTCATTTACTGCCTTCAAAAGCAAGAAAGATCTATTTTTACTATTTCTTATTAATATTACATGCACCTCCCCCCTTTCCATAAATCTAGAATTATAGCAAATTATAGAGAAATCAAGTGTTTTATGGCCAGTAGTTTTTTCAATTTGGGAAAATATGAAATATGTCTGCGCTCTGCTGCAAACACTGATGAGTAATAGCTCCAAATTATTGATAGTTTCGTATTTTCTTGTTCTTTTTATCATTCTTTATTAAAAATAATATAATAACAATAATAGTAACAAAACATGTAAAATAAAATAAAATATATAGTAAGCTTGCATCTAAAAAGTGCAAGGATACATTTTCACTCGACTCTTCTCCTTTTTCTTTACCCCAGAGACAAACAAAAAATAAAAAATAAAAAATAAAAGAACAAAACAAAAGGTCTGTTGGGGCTCAATGCTAAACGTGAGACATGGAAAATAAATAAATTGGAAAGGAAGCATACCGTTAGATGCTGAAAAAGCGTGCTTAGATTGTCATCATTCCCTCGGACATAAAAAGGGGAAACAATTCGGTCTAAAGCATACAATATAATAGTATAGTCTATTTATAGGCACTAGAGGTTAATTAAATCAATTTAATTATGACAGACAGGGGCCCTTCCGTAATTTTCGGCAAAGCATCGTAACAATGGGATTACCAGCTGCATATAATGGAGGTGGCTTACACTAGTAGCTCGATTAATCTTAATTACTACAATTTACAGGAAGAATTTAGTTTACACAATATCAAAAATAAATTTATTTTTAAAATTTTATTGAAAAGCTTATACTAATGGTTAGAATAGCAAATTTCTTTCTGTTTTTATTGAAAATTGATGTCGTGAAACCTTCTCATAGCGATCAAGATTATTGATAATTTTTGGACACTATTAATTATTTTTAATCCCTGCTGACTATCAAGAAAGTCATTTCACTTTTAGAAAAACATGAAAGAAATCTTATAGTTTAAGGAAATAATAGAGGGTTATGACTTTTTTGAAGAATATTTTACTCTGCACATGCAAGTCGATGTTTTTCTTCACTATTCTATTTTCATAAAAGACGAAACCCACTTATACAAACTAAAAATTATTTAAAGAGTAACACCACTTATACAAAATTCGATTCTTACATTAATAATTTGATCAAAATATAAAAAGGTACGTAACGAAAAAAATAGAAGTAAAATGTAATGTGAAGGAGATACTATTTGACAAATGAATCATTAGTTTTTTCAGCCTGTGTGTTAAATGATTAATTGCCATTTTTGCTTTAATGAAATTTCAAAATTGTAACGAGTTTAAGCACCGTATAAGTAAATATTTTACTTTTACCTCCAATGAACGGGGAGGATGAGCTACAATGGGCTACACTATATATGGTAGGGGTAGGAGTGATAAGTGTTTGTCCAAATTTTCTTATTATAATTGGTTTTCCTATCTTATGAAGGAAAGGATAACATATTTATCATAGTTGGATTTTTCGTTTCTTAGAAGTAAAATATAATGCTTCCATATTTAGCTAGTCCTTTTTCTAATAGGAAAAAGTTTGGAGTTCTATAAATTGAAGTTCTGTTCTTCTCATTCACCAAAATATTGAGATTTTAATTACATATTTACAAATATTTAGGCACATTATCCAAGAGATCCATTACAGAGGTTCAATAGTTACCCACAGTAGTTTGGTTTTTGAGTAGCTTTTGTTTG
The DNA here is from genome assembly GCF_000715075.1 of Nicotiana tabacum. Taxonomy (NCBI): domain Eukaryota; kingdom Viridiplantae; phylum Streptophyta; class Magnoliopsida; order Solanales; family Solanaceae; genus Nicotiana; species Nicotiana tabacum. The sequence goes on from NC_134101.1 coordinate 119,315,197, forward strand.
TTTGGCTTGTTGCTTCTTTTGAGCTATGACTGACTGTTGGGACATGATGTCCAACAAGCAGTTTTTTGTGTATTGTATATATGTTTCAATTGGTAATAAAGTTAATTAATTACCAAAAAAAAAATCTGAACTTTATGTGACATATTTATAATCTGGTAACATATATATACTGCTATATTATTTTAATTTACTACAATAGAATAAATATTATAATATACTTAAAAACTGATCATGAATATATATTCCAGTATATACAGTTAATTATGAAATTAATTAATAATGATAAGTAAAAGAATTAGTCTGACCTATCTCTTTCGAATTAACTACTATTTCCCAATTCTACTTTGAGATACAGAAGTTTTTTCGGAAAAAAAAATTATTTTTGAAAAGTGGCCAAACTAATGCAAATGAACAGTCTACCTTAACCTTGCTACCATTTCCCCTAGCCAAAAAATATCCAAAGATTAAGAGGGAGCAGTCTTTTTCTTGAAGACACCAAATTTTGGTTATTTTCCACAAAAAGACAACAATATTTAAAATAAGTAAAATTGTAACCCAGTCCTTCCTCATTATCACATCACTCTTTTTTATTTGGTACGTGACGTTTTCAATTTGATGTTTTTTTTAAAGTTAAATTTCAACTACCACTTAGGAGTAATAATATTTTTCCGGTATTACTTATGTAATACACAATTATGATTACAAAATCCACTTAAATAATACAAAAACGAAAAAGGATTGAGAAGTAAAAGAATTTAAGTTTTAAAAAATAAATAATTTAAAAAGCATTGAGTTTCACAATGTGATATATGGCTTGCAGCCTCTCAGGGTAATGATGGCTCAAGTAATTAAAGCTAAGCCAACCTCAAAAGCAACGTCTCTTTATAATTTGCATTTTTCTTGTTTTAAAATACCCTCCACACACACTTTCACTCGTCACTGAAATCATACTCCCCTCTCTTCTTCTTCTTCATCTCCTTCTCTCCTATTTCATCTCAAAAACAATGGCTAACTACAGGATGGATTCAGAGGAGGAAGCCTTGTTTCGAAATTCTCCTTATACACTTTATTTCGTCCAAAGTCCATCTACTATCTCGCATGCAAATAGCGGAGAACTCACTCGACATAGTAATAACAACAACAAAAATAATAATAGTAACGAGTTTTCAGTATGTCATTCCCCAATCCCTCAACCCGAAGTCGGTCCATTGGCTCTCTCTCGATACTCGTCTCGTGGATCTAATCACTCGTTCTCACATCACGAGAAGAAGATATCGTGCGACTCGCTTCAGAGCCATGAAACAGGAATTAATGATGAGAACGTTGAGATTGATCATGAGAAACGTTGCGGTGCAAAATTATTGCTACATGGGAAAAGTGGTAATAGTGTTGAAGAGGGGAATGAATATGAATATGAAGAGGAGGATTATTATTATGGGAAAGGAAATTGGAAGAGGTTTTTTTCTTTGGGATATTCGAATTCGACACCGTGGATTGTTTTGCAAGTAACTTGGAGGCTTATTGTGAGTATGATAATTGCTTTGGTTGTTTTCTACATTGCCACAAAGCCCCCTCCACCTAAGGTTTCTCTTGAGGTAACAATCTTCTTTCATATTTCTTTTAAGCTTATTTATTTCAACATTACTTATTACTATTTGTTTTTTCCATTATATTGAAGCGCATTCTTATTCCTTTTTTGTCATTTATTGATTATTTTATCATTACTATATTCCTTCATTGCTAGTCGAAAGGCAGACATGATCTATGAGACATTCTTTCTAGAGTTCCAAATTATAATATGGCGTGGGATTTGGTTTTAGATTACATTTAAAAAAACCTTTTATCAAAAAAAAATATGGAAGAAAATCGTGCGTTTCAATTTTTTTGGAGAACTTTTGTGTTCTATTCCTGATAACCTACATTTGGATTGATCGTTTGTTTGGAGAAGACATTTTTGTTGATTTTTGATAGGACCTAGATGATCCTAATTAAAATATACCAGTATAAGAATAAGAATTTTGTTGGATTACCACATTATTTGAATTATGGAAAAACCATTGACATATGGTTTTATTGAAAAGGGAAAACTTTTCAAGTTGAAAAGACATAAGATTTCTTGTAAATGCATTAAAAAGACCAAGGTATCAAGTTAGCGTTTTTGACTGAAAGCCCATTTAGTAAAGATAGGTCGGAGAAAGTATGAAGGGCCCTAACTCGATATAAACTCCACATGAGGCCCATTGAGGAAGTTCAACTCAAGGCCCACTGGGCATGATAATGCTGGGTCGACCAAACAATTGCAGAAATATGACACTTTTTGGAATGGTATTTAACTTTTGACACATGCTTGCTCCGTGGGCAACTTCAAGGTTAAAAATTAAAACTTACTAGGCAAGCGAGGGGAAAACATTCGGCCTATGGAGTAAGCAAGAACAAAAATTAGAGCCAAAATTTCGGGAAAAGAAAAAGAAGGAAATTAGAGACAAATATTTAGTTACTGAATATTTCTAATTGGGTAGCTAGGAAGAGGTAAAATACTATTTATCTATTTATCTTAAAGAACTATAGTAGTGAAAAAGCTATTTCCATCCCAATTTAGCTATCCCGTTAACAACCTAAAAATTGCATGGGACCCCCTATTTAATCGCCCCCATTTTAACTTATACTTATTTTTTTTAAACTTTTAACTCATACTCACTTTTTAAATAATTTCAGCCCCCTTTCTCCTCCTCGTTATAAATGAACACTTTCTTCCTGATCTCTCAGTGCCAGTCTCCTTGTACTATTTTTTTTTGTTTAACTGGACTCTAACACCCACAGAAAACAGCAAGGATCTGCACAATCTCTTGAATACTTTAGAACATAGAATCTGGCACTTTAAATTTTTTAACCTCTTTTTTCTCCTCTATTTAGCTTCATCTGACCATGAATAACCACAATGTCCAAGTTTGTTCTTACTGCTATAAAGCTGTAGTATTAACATGCCTTGTCATTGTAGTCTTCGTGCCTGGAATTTCAGGTGAATGTACTTGCAACATCAAAGTTGATCAGCCGCGAAACACCAAAAACAATAGTGATTCCCTCAGATACAGACTTCAGTTCGCCAGTTACAAAACAAAAACTTCAGATCTAGAGCTGAAGTTTCGCCAGTTACAAAACCAAAACTTCAGCTCTAAACAAAAGCTTCAGCTCTAGAGCTGAAGTTCGCCAGTTACAAAACAAAAACTTCAGCTCTAGAGCTGAAGTTCGCCAGTTACAAAAGAGCTGAAGTTCGCCAGTTACAAAATAAAAACTTCAGTTCTTGAGCTGAACTTCAGGCCTGACTACTAGAATGCTGAAGTTTTGTGTGATTGTCTTTGCTACTTCAGCCCCGTATGCTGAAGTTATGTGAAAAAGCGGGTACGCTTGCAATGTTTTTTGCAAAGCGCGCACAAGTTAAAACGTAACACAAAAAGCGGGTATAGATGCAAATGCCCCGTTAACAACTTGTTTGGATGGTTGTTACCCATTGTATTGTATCGTATTGTTACTTTAAATACAATATTTGTTTTGATTGTTACTTAAATTTTATTGTATCATATCGTTAAATCCGTCGTTATATAACGACGAAATGTGCCACTTTATGTAACAACCGATTTGGTGTGGTCGCATCGTTACCTTGTGTTTTTCTCTCAATCTCATACTTATCTACCAGAGACTATGTTACTGTTTGGAAAATTTCCACTTCATTTGATTTCCTTGTCGTGCGAGATTTTTGATGCCACAATTCTAAACACCTGTCTTCCATTCTCTCCCGAATGGTGAGGACACGTGCTACCGGAGGTGACCAGACACACACCCTTCATTATTATTAAATAATTTTATTTTATCATTTACCCTACCTTTTTATATAATAATTTTACCCTGTATCATAATTTTTCTTTATAATATTGCAAGTTTATTCTTCATATTGCTTGGTACGTGATATCATGAAACGATGACAACGACATAATATATTTAAATATTATATTTATCAAACGATACAATACAATATAATACAATACAGTACGATACGATATATTATGAAACGATATGTAACAATCATCCAAACAAGCTGTAAGGCTTTAAGTTTCGGCATGACAATTCAAGTTAATAAGTTTTGTTTTATTTTTAATTAAAGGTGGAAAACGTTAAGTTCAATTAGACTTTTTAAAATGTTGAGACTTTTTTTTACAGCAAAAGTGAGCATTCACTTTTTGGATATAATAAAAGAAGAGCGGAAAAATGTAAAAATATATTTTACTTCTGTTCCAACTTTCTAATATAGAAAGTAGAACAGCTAATTTAAAAAAATATATATAATTAATAAATCAGAGAATTTATCTCAAATTCAGCATGTCAAAGGACAAAAAGTATATAAATATTTAAGCGCGAGTATATAGATATTTAAGACATTGTATTTCTTTGATATCTTTGATTTATGGGATAATATTCATTTTGGTCGGAAAACATTATATTTCTATATTTGCACATTTTCATTATCTTTAACCTTTAATTTGTGAAAATATAATTATTCACACCCAATGTTTATATCAAACTAATTCTTACTAACACCGCTTTATCTGTATCATATCTGACAAAATTTTATTTACAATTGTGGAATTCATCCTCATTAGCCACTCATCACTTAAAGTATCATTTTATTTATCCTTTTTACTTTTGGCATCGCCATATTTATGCTAGAATACTTATTATGTTTCTATATAATGATTGATGAAGGAAATACATTGTCCTTTTCATTGAATTGCAGTTCTTCAGTATCTTTAGTACAGATAATAAGAAATTTTGATGAAGAATAGTGAAGCAAGTTTGACATGTGTATGTGTGTCTGCTATTTTAGTTGTCTAAGCCACAAGTGTGTTGTCTATTCATTTTCTTGCTTTCTTGAGTGGCATACAAGCTTATTTGTCAAACCCGATATTTGATAATTTTAGTGTGAATGAAATAATCTTTCTTCTTTGAATGTCTATCAGATGTCACTACTTTAATTTGCATTAGTGTTATTTTGTAGAGCTTATATCATGTCAATAACAAACAAATATTTCTTAATTAATCTGCTATCACATGTTAAACTACGTATTACATTAATAAAATTTTGCTTTTTTAGTGTATTTTACTTTAATAATTTTTTTTATTGTAGATTGCCGGTGTTCGTGAATTTGGATTAAGAGAGGGAGTGGATGGAACTGGTGTAAATACCAAAATGCGTACATGCAATTATTCCATGAGTTTACAAATAGATAACAAGTCTAAGCTCTTTGGGCTTTACATTCACCCCCCTGCAATGGAAATGTATTTTGGAAGGCTCCCTTTCATATCAGCACAAGTAAGGTTTTATCAATTATGTTTTACCATTTATGTTTTTTTTTACTTCAATTATATGCACCTGCAGTTTAACTAATTAATCAGAAAAAGTAACCAAGTACTTTGATTTTCAGAATGGTCATAAGATTTTTAATTAGCATAAGTTAAAATGAGCTAGAGTCAATAGGTGAATTATAAAATGATGAGTTGGATCAAGATGAGTTAAGAGTAGTTCAACATATAATCTCAAATACTTTTCAGCTTGCTGATTACTTTGTTTTTAGAACTTAGCAATATATATAATTGAGTTGTTAAAAATTATATTGTACTTCTGAAATCATGTGTGTGCCCTTCTCTTTTTTGTTTTTCAACAGAAAGTGCCATATTAGTTGATTTGGGCTAAGAATACAGCCCAAGTTGCCCAACATCTTTGATGGTTGATTAGGCTACACTCATTTTAGTCACTAAATAAATATGTCGCTCAGTTTTTGGGTCAAAATTGACACCAATATATGATCCATACAATACGTCTTAATTAAGAGAACAGCAACATGTTTTTGTTACATCTCTTTTCTTTTTCCTTTTTAACTCGAACAAACTAAAGGGAAGCTGTCAAAAGTTCTTCTCCAACCTTTTAAAAAAGAGAGATATTTTGGACTAGAGCTCCTCTTTCATGGGACAAATAAGCAAATTCTAGCAATTTTCTCATGTTCAACAGGTTTATATAAGTTTAACATATGATAATAGATTTAATTAATTATCATTTTTACCCAATTATGATATTTATCCATAAAAATTTACTTGTACTTACTCTATAAGTGATATAATTATGTAAATATTTTTTACACGTGAGAAAACAAAATTTAAACTGTCATTCAAATGTTAAAAAAATACTAAAAGAGGTTATATAATGTTAGAGACGGATTTAAAATTTAAACTATCAATTAAATCTTTAAGGTTTTTAACATTGAACCTATTGTAGTTTTAAAATTATGGGTTCATATTTACTAGTATTTGTAGTCGAAAGTACTGGAATCAGATAAACCCGCCGTAACAACATTGTCACTGTTCCTTTGTTAGGGGGAAGAGCTATATGCAGGGAGCAATGGGCCAACATACTTCAAGCTAAATGTAGGGACAAGGGAGAAGGCAATGTATGGGGCAGGAAGAAATATGCAAGACATGCTCCAATCTGGGAAAGGATTGCCTCTGCTCCTACGCGTGCATCTTAGTTCAACTTTTCATGTTGTTTGGGGTCTTATCAAACCCAAATTTCATCACCAAATCGAGTGCCTCCTTCTTCTTCATAATTCTTATAATAAAAGACATAGGACCCAAGCTTATAACAGCACTTGTACTGTTCTCACTTCTTAATTCAAATTTGAACAGGTTTATGCAAAAAGAAAACAAGGAGAAATTGTTATGGATCAACCGATTTCTCTTAGTTGTTGAGCTAGGTTCGACCTTTAAGTTTCTTAGTCATGCGCTATTTTTGTAAAGGACATTGAAAGATCCATTAATTAGTATACAAAATTATATGTGTTTCTGGCTCAAATTTGCCTTCCAAAATCATGATTGCAAAATCTCTTGATTATGCCCTCGTTATTAGTTTAGGCGGTCATCTCTTACCAAACCTAAATTTTACTGTGATATCATAGGCGATACAGAAGATATTAATAGAGTTTGGTGGTGATCATTAGTGGGGAAAGACATCAGACATGGAATAATGACTTATTTCTAAACGATACATCTAATTAGCGGTGACTGATTTAATTTCTATATATTATTAAGATGATAATGATCTTTAATTAAGAAATAAGTGATGTATATCTGTCTAACAAAGCACCTCTGAAACTCATACGTAGGGGTGTATATGGACCGGATTGGTTCGGGTTTTATCAAAACCAAATCAAACCAACTATATCGGTTTGGATTGGTTCGGTTTTGTCGGATTTTTCGGGTTTTTTTTGTTACTTAAATATTATTTCGATCTTACTTTGTAAAATTTTTTATAAGTAAATATATATTTAGTAAGAATATAAAAAATTGACAAATATATTATCTATTAAAATATTCTTACGAGAGAATTTCTTAGTAACATATAATAGTTATTTTTTTAGTCGTATGACAATAATGTTTCGTTGATGCACACTTTCAAGGTTAACTGAATTTAGTAATTAAACATAAAAATCAATATGATACCTAAATAATAATGATCAAAAGATATAGTAATAATTTAATAGATGTTAACATATGATATGAATATGAAAAAACAAAGAGATTGACGCATTTCAGTAATACTTGATGAGAAAGTAATCATACAACCCATTATTTAAGGTTAATAAATATGTAGCACTTACTATACTATTAAATATTATATCCCGCAAGAGAATCCCAAATATTTCTAGACATTTTTTAAAGAAAATTCTATATAAAAATTCTATATTTATATGTCGGTTTGGTTCGGGTTTTTTTATTCAATACCAAACCAAATCAAACCAAAACTAGTCGAATTTTTTAAACGGTTTGATTTGACTTTTCGATTTGATACGATTTTCTGGTTCAGTTTGTACATCCCTACTTATATTATTGGATCACCGCTACGTCCAAAAAAATGATGACAAATGATCGGTTGAACAGTACCATTAGTATGCACGAAAATTATTGGCAAGTTATGGACCCTTCTTTGGTAGAAGTAATTCTTTTTGTATAGAATCCATCTTGGTATTCAAGAATGGTTGATAAACCACAACGAAAGAAATTTTACCCTATATGACCAATACTTAGAATCCTGCTTGGACGAAACAGAAGATAGTATCAATCAATAAATAGAAGTATGTCATCTTCAAAACCATTTATTCCCCCAATTAACTTGAGTTTCTTATTTTTGGTAGTTGATATGGGATTAGTAATTTAGCTCAAATTAATCCAACTTTGTGGATGGATTACTCGTCCATTTAGCCTTAAAATAATCACTTCACTCCCCCCCCCCCCTTAAATCCACTCATGTTTGAATGAATAGGTAAGACGAGTTACACATGTTATGGATCGAAATTGACAAAGACATATATAACAGAGGTGCAATGAAATAAGTATAGTCGCTTCAGAATCAATCCCTCGAATATAATTTGGTGTTCATTAGAGATTAACCAACACTTGGAGGGGGTGCAAGGTCTTTTTAGTACCATTATTCATTCCAAAGTACATATGCAAGTTCTCTTATCACTTATCAGGCATGCATTAACAAAAATCAAATGGGACCTATAATTTTATTGAAGAATACATGAACTTATATAATATATTTGAAATGCTATATAGTAAAGACAAACGGATTAATTAGTGAAGTTGGTTCAAAATTAGGTTAGGCAGCCACCTGTATTTTGCACTCACTAATTTAGTTCTAATGCTCATATTATATGTACTAATTTGGTGACGCGACCAATTAGCTTTACACTAAAACATTTTTCGTGCTCGTGTTTGACACACGCACGAAGCCTAATTTATGCCAGAAATATGCTAGCTAATTAATTTATGTCTAAGATGGCAAAGATAGTGTGAGCCAACTGTAGCGCTTCGTATATTATTTTGTTGGAAGATCAAACATATAACACGAATATGCAATCTGATTTAAAACTTTTTGTGTCTGAGAAGAAGGCAAGCCTCGCGCCGTCGCTTGCTTGCTCGCTCGGCTCGGCTCGGTTTCGGCTTCGGCTTTGAATTTGAAGTATTGCCTAAATTTGAATGCGACAAATCAAAATGTTAAATATGTGTGAAATCTAAGTATGTTAAACATCCAATCAGTTAAAAGGAATTCAAATCCTTTAGACTTAATTCACACAGATATTTGCTACATGAAATCAATACCATCTCGCGGTGAAAAGAAGTATTTCATAAATACTATTAAGATGATAATAATCTTTAATTAGGAAAGAAGTGATGTAGATCTAAAGCAACTCTGGAGCAAATATGGGTGGATCAAAGTCACGTCCAGAAAATGCTTACAATTCGTCTTTTTTAATTAGGAAATTCTCATTATACGAGATCCCTTATGGTTTTAATTTAAACCAAATTTAAAAATAAAAACTTTTAGTAAAAAATATATGATGTTATGCACCTATATAATTTTATATATAATTATATATCCAATCAATTATACATTTCGAAAATCAAATGTCACCTATAATTTTATTGGACACACGAACCTATATAAACTATTGGATACGATTTGCTGTAAAAGACAAGGAATAGTGAAGTTGGATAAAAATCAGGACAACATAAAGCATAACCTTTTTAATCAGCAAATGTCTGTTGCACTCGCTAATTCAATTCTAGTTAATGGCCACGCCCACGTTAAATGTACTTTTGAAAAGCAATTTAGTAGATTTTCACAATATATTTCTGCTATATCCTTATACGTGCTTGTGTATGGCACACGCACAAAGGTTTTTTATGCCAGAAAATATGCTAATTTAAATCTAACATGGACAAAGATAGTGTCACCCAACTGTATTGCTTTACATATTTACTTTTGGAAGGATTATAGTAAACACGAATATGCAATCTGATTCCAAACTTTTTGTGAGTAGTTGAGATGGTCACGCAATTAGTGCAATCAATTTTGTTGTTTTGTGCCATAAGCAAATGAACTTTACCAATCATGCAGCTTCTTCTTCTTTTTATTTGATTTTGTTTCGGAAGTGGGTTTGGTTCAAGTTTAAATTTTTCTCGAACTTTTGAAGAATGACAAGTCACAGTAACCATTAATAAGGCAATAAAAGTAATATGTTGAAGTAAATACAAAAGCTACTTTGGAACTTAGTATACCACGCAACTGTTGAGTCACCTCCAATCACCATTAACAATCACCTTCATCGCCGGTCACCATTAGCAGCTACTACTGTTGAGTCCCGCATCGGATGGGGATGGGAGATTCGGTCTTATGGCTGGAACAATTCTCACCTCGTGAACTAATTTTGGGATTAAGTTAGACTCAATGTCCATTTCTTTATCGTGGTATGAGAACTGGACCCATCCCAGTTGGCAAGCCTGGGCATGCGAGGGGGTGTTGATGAGTCCCACATGACATTGGAGTGGCGATGGGGAACTTGATCCTTATGTGCATGGCTTGAAAAATTCTCAACTCACGAGGTAGCTTTTGGGTTGAGTTAGGAACAAAGTTCATACTACTTGTATCTCCTCTCACTACTAGAAAACTATCTCCTCTCACTACTAGAAAACTGTCAAAAAACGCCTAGAAAAACCGATCGAAATCGGTCGGAATCGAACAAAAATCGATCGATTTCCGACCGTTTTCAATTCGTCGAAAAAATAATGGTCGCTAATGCGAGGCGACCGAATTCGGTCGGTAATTTTCAACGCACTTCGACCAAATCTGACACAAAATAAATTTACCGACCGAATTTTGTTGGCATTCTTAAAAATAATTTTTAATTATTTTTAAATTAGCGACTGACATCGGTCGGAATCTTAATTATTCATTTTTTTAAAAAAATTGTTCATTTTTGACCGAAATCGGTCGGTAATATTAAAATATTTAAAATTTAAAATAAAAAATTCAGACCGCAGTCGATCGGTATTATTAAAATATTTAAAATTTAAAATGAAAAATTCCGATCAAAGTCGATCGGTAAATTTAAATTTCTGGGAAATTCAATTGCACATTTTCGACCGACTTCGGTAGGTAGGCGGTCAGTTTTTTGGGTAAATTTTGGCAGAATACAGATGTTTTATAGCTGCACCACATGCTTGCAACCAATCACCTATAATGGCAGCATTACATTGTTGTCATTCAACCGGTAACAACAACAATACCAACAATAATAACAACAATAACAACAACAACAACAATAACAACTATCAAAACTATATTATCAATATTTATAGAGTCTCAAAATACCCAACAACAAAGCGTTTCACAAGTTAAAAGTTCAAACATCATTCAATGAGTGTTTTGTATTGCATCATCTCCATCTCCACTATTAGAAGTTTCATCGTCGACATGGTTTGAAGGATCACGACGAGAAGGATTAGCATCTAGGGAAGACTCACGAGACTGGGAATTGGGAAAGCACCACTAGCAAGAAGATTGGCCAGCTAACCTTGAAGGACATTAAATTGTTGGTCCCTTTTTTTAGCATAAATTTAAGGGTATCAAATTTTTTATCTCTCTTTTGTTCTCTAGCCTTTGTCTCTTCAAACTCTGGTAACATCTTTGCGATCTTCTTCTCCATAGCCGAGAGAGTCGACCTATCAATTGCCTCGCTCTGGGCAGAAGTCCCTATACCTTGCAATCCAGCCTTGTAGCGCCGATCTCTCTGGAAGGTCGTATGTTATCCCCTTTTTAGGAACACCGACAACATCCAACCATATCTTCTGTGATTATCTTTGTATTCTGATGATTATGTATGAACCTGCAACATAGCAATTACATTAAATAAACAAGACTAGCTATTATAATTCAATAAAAATAAAGAAGTAATAAATAAATCGTATCCATTGCCTCTGGCCCGATGATCATCCTATGATAACGATCATACCGCATTTCCTCTAGATCATCATCCATCGATAAATCTGAAGCGTGCGTAGAAGGGGAGACATCTGGCTCAGCGCTACTATCCCGAAGACGAAGTCTAGAAATGCTAGGAGACGAACTCCGTGGAGAGAGAGATGGGGTCTCTGATGAAGATGGATGTGATCTAGACCCTTACTGCGATCCAGACCACTGCTGTGATCTGGGTGGCTGAAATATAGATGGATGCGATCCAACTGGTGGTGAATCAAATGGAGCAAATGACGGGCTTATCACCATATGTCCATGTGACTGCTGACTCGGTGGACCCATGTAACTATATGCAGGATTATATGGAGGAAGCGAGGTATAACCCTATGGTGGAAAATGACAAGAATATTGTTGGGTGAGTGAAAGGTAGGTAATCTGATGAGTAGATGAATGTGATGGAAAAGATGTGCGCCTATAAGATTTCTTCTAGCCATCAGAAGCGGAGGGATGCAAGTATGGAGTAGAAGGAAGTGAGGGTGTTGCATTATCCTCATGATAAATATGCCTCTTCTCCTTCATAGACCTACCATGACCCCTACCGGTCAGTTGCATAAATTAAAAAAAAAATATTAGAATTCAGAATATAAATATATAAGTTGAGAGCGCTTGAAAAAACTAACATGCTAGTCGTCTTCGAAGTATCCTTCCTCGTCCGAAAATTCTTCCTCTTCACTTATTTCATTTTCATCAGGTGATTCTTCGTCCTCATTTTCTATGATTGTTATTTCATCCATATCAACTTTTTCTAATATGCGTTGAAGATGCTCCAAGTTATTTTCTAACCGATCATCCACCATTTGGTTAACACTTGAGGTATCGTTTTGGTAAGTAACATCCAGCACATTCTAAACTTTTACCCTACCAACACGCTTAGTTTTGATTACAACCAACCAATCGGCCTTATCCCTCCGCAATGGATATGGAGCATAATATACTTGCCTAACTTTTTCTGCAATTATAAAAGGATCATAGCGATCATACTCCCTCTTTTTATTAACCTCAATTATATTATTGCGAGTGTACATTTGTACCTCTTCTAGGTGTTGGGTCAAACCACTTGGATTGGAAAAGTATGATCTTCTTATTTGGCCAACCTGAGTATGATAATTCTAGATAGTCTTTGATCATACCATAATAATCATTTTTCCCATCCTGGTTGTCTTCGCCACCTTTCACACACACCCCATTGTTATTACCTTTTTTATGTACTTGGAGCATTCCTCAGTGTGAAATTTGTAACCATTCATAAAATACTTAGACATAGTTATAACCGTAGGTGCAGGTCCCCAAGATATATCTCTCAAAAATTGTTGACACTGTTGTTTGGATTTTTGACCTACATGCAGTGTTAAATAAATCACAAGTAATCAGGTATATTCACAAGTGACCAAGTATGTATGTTCACATGTGAGAAAGTATGTAAAATGCATTTACACACTCTTTAAACCATGCCTCAAATGTAGAATATACAACATCATGGCCAAATTGACTCACGAAGTCACTAAGCGACACATTGAAAATTTTGTTAGTTTCATCAACCAAATTAAATAGTAGTCCATGTAAATTAATCTTATGTCAACACTTACTTAAGAAAGAGTTGAACTTCCGGAAAATTTAGGAGCACATAATTTGAAGCTGATTTGTACTCCATACTACTTAGGCCCCTTTTTGATCGATCTTTAGAACCTCGGCCTTGTTAATTGAATATGGACATTGGTGGATATAATGGATCATTCTCAATCACGATATTGTGCTGATTGAGACAATTTCTTGCACATGGCACATGCGTGTCGAAGTAGTAAGAACAAAAATGGGCAGTTTCCTTTGCAAGATAGGCTTCGCATATAGATCCTGCAATCCTATTTGTTACATCCCGCATTTCGTGCGTTAGAGTTTCGTCATGCGTTAAGCGACTTAGACTTGGGAATGAGATTATTTTAAGATCATAAACATTTATGCTATTTATAACAAGCAATAAGTAAGTGATATGACGGATAGAAGGTAAGCAAATAAAAGAAAATGAGTTTCGTTGAAGGTTGCCGATTTGGGATAAAATACGGGCCGAGCAATGATACTCGATATTTATGGACTAGTACCATACAAGGTACCATATGACCGTGATAGTATGATGTATAAAGTGTATTAAAAATAAGTAAAATTTTTAAGTAATTTGAGACAATTCTTAATTATGCGGGTAATTGGTTAATTACCGGGTAGCAGGATATTACCTTATTAATTAATTGATTATTAAATAATATTAAAATCCAACCCCACCCCACGTGGCAGCACCCCAATTCAATTTAATGACTCTTCACGTTGTGCCTAGGCGTCACACTTAGAAGAGGAATTGAGAGATGTGGCAACTAATATTGCACCCAAACATGAGAAAGAAGTAAATGATTTGGTCAATAGGTACAAAAGTTTGTATTCAGAATGGCTTTTCGTGCTTAGACCTGGAGTGCTTTCCTTCCCAATTCTTTATTACTGTGGTAGGTGTGATTTTGCACTTTTGATGTATGGCTTTGGATTAAAGAAAGCTTTGATTGAAAATTTTGTCACAAGATCTTTAACGGAGTATTCTATTGTTGTCGTCAAGGTATCTCCAGTCTATTAATCTTAAACAGGTATGTTAAGGTTATTCCTTCTTTATTATTTTGGTATGATCTAATTAACGATACGTAAACGTAATGCTATTCCATAAGTAGTTTTACTCTTAGCAGCTAAGGGTGTCTATATTATTTATCCCCATAAAGTGATATTCAAGCATTTCTATTTCGATATCCTGTGAATTTTGATGATTACCAGATGTGATATGCCTATGGTTGGCCTTATCTTTAGAATGTGTTTGCTTTATATAATGTTTCATGCACCTGCAATAATTAAGAAAAAATCGAATTAGCTGGTGAAGAAGTTTCGATTGCTATCTTGACCGACAAGTCCAAAATTGAGAACCAAATACATAGTTGCAATTAAAGTCACATAAAAATCATACAGTGATATCAAAACTAGAGATTCTAATTTGATTGATAACTAAAGTATTTCAAAAAAAAAAATTAAAGCCATGAAATTCACGTATAAGGTGCAAAGTTTGTAGTACATGTGTTTTGAAATTGTAAAGTACAAGTTTCATGTGTATATAGTTATGAAATTTCATGTTCCTTTAGAGTTTATGTATATCGATATCGTAAATGCTGAAAATAGCCATTTTAGCATTGGAGAGTTGGAAATCGTTGTTGGGCAGTCATTCATCTTCATTTACCACCAGGCTACGGCCGGTTGGACAGTTATACATTTACCATCGTGCTACGGCCGGTTGGGCAGTTATACATTTACCATCGTGCTACGGCCGGTTGGGCAGTCATGCATCTTCATTTACCACCGGGCTACGGCCGGTTGGACAGTTACCACCGGTTGGGCAGTTATATATTATTATTTACCACCGGTTGGGTAGTCATACATTTACCACCGTGCGTCGGTCGGTCGGGCAGTTACCACTGATTAGTTGGGCAGTTAACGTCACGAAAATGAGGTAACTAGAACTATTGTATTGTAGTTTTATTTATTTATACGAGATGAGTTTTATTCTATATGTTACGGCCCTCAGCGATAAGTCAGAAGTTATAAGTTGACTCTTATCTCTCCCTGAGATAGTATCTTATTATTATTACGTTTCATTGTTGCCTTACATACTCGGTATATTCTTTGTACTGATGTCCCTTTTGCGCGAGGACGCTGTGTTTCATGCCACACAGGTGTAGATAGGCGAGGTGAGGACCATCTACTGTAGGCTACCTCCAGATCTCAACTTTTGGTTGGTGAACTTCACATCTTCCTGGAGTATTGTCGAGTCACGTTCTATGTATGTTACTTTGTTTTATAAGGATGTTAGGAACCCTGTCCCGACTTATATGTTATGGTCATGTTTTCTTAGAGGTTTTGCAAATAGTGTCTTGTGTATAGCTTTAGGTATGACATGTCAACGGCCTTGTCGGCCCCTATGTATCTATATAAATATTTTTGAATTAGTTATGTGAGTTAAGTTCTAATATTGTTAATTATATATATATATATAGATATATATATATATATATATGTATATATATATAAATATGTGGTGTAGAACCCGTGACGAGTCTTATAGGAAAAAAAAAGATAAGGTACGTGGCGCTCGGTTAAGTAGGCACCTGGTGCCCGTCGTGGCCATCTGATTTGGGTCGTGACAAAGTGGTATCAGAGCAAATCTGTGCTAGGGTTGTCTGCAAGCCGTGTCTAGTAGAGTCTTGTTTATAAATGTGTTGTGCACCACGTTGTATAAGTAAGAAAATACAGTGCATTTAGGAACCGGTTACCCTTTCTTCTTGATATTAGACCGTGCAACAGAGAAGAGTCATAGGGAATAAAGCCCTTCACCTTTGACTTGTTTTATATATGCAACAATGCCTATGACCAGGAATGCTACGGCTAGTCAGAAGGGTAAAGTAGTGGCAGATGAGGGCATGCGTAGAGTACCAATGTCTAATTAGGGCCAGAGTGAGGCCCCGAGGGGAAATACGACACCCTCGCATTATTCTCCGATTTTGTCAGCACACGAGGAGATGAGGAGGAACCCAGTACCTCCACCTATTGTTCAGGATGAAGATATGGCTATGCGGAGTGCAGTACAGTTGTTGACTAGATTGGTAGCCGCTCAGGCTCAGCGCCAGGTAGGTACAAGTGTTGGTCACGTTAACAAGGTCATTAGCGCGAGAGTTAGAGACTTCATCAACCTGGACCCTCCAGTGTTTACCGGGTCCAACAAGGATGCAGACCCGCAAGACTTTATTGATAGGATGCAGAGGACTTTGAGGGTGATGCACACATCAGACCTTGAGTCAGTAGAGTTGGCCTCTTACTGATTGCGGGAAGTTGCGGTTCAGTGGTAGGAAATTTGGGAATTATCTAAAGGGACAAATGCATCTCCAGCGGTATGGGAAGAGTTCTCAGGGGCTTTCTTGTGTCATTACTTGCCGGCAGAGATTCGTCAGGCAAGGGTAGATAGGTTCCTGACACTTAAACAAGGGGATATGAGTGTGCGGGAGTATAGCCTCCAGTTTGATTCCTTGGCGAGGTATGCCCCCTCGATTGTGGCTGAAATGAGTGACCGAGTGCACCGGTTTGTGGTAAGACTTGGGCCGCACCTAATTAATGAATGCTTCATGGCCGTTCTGCTCGATGGTATGGATATTTCCCGCATCCAGGCTTATGCTCAGAATTTAGAGGATCGGAAACGAAAACAATATGAGAATCCAGATGGGGTCAGCGTAAGAACGCTAGGTCTGCTAGGCGACCTGAGGATTTTCTGTGCGATCCTATGTCACCATACCCTGTTGAAAGTGTCTGACAGTTGCAGAAGCTGTATTATGAAGGATCTGTCTATTCTGAGTCAGGTCAGGGCTTGAGAATTTCGGGTTTTCAGAATCAGAGAGATTCACTGCAAATAAGGGCGCCCTCTCCGCGGTGCAGTCAATGCGGTAGAGCTCATTCTGGACAATGTCATTAGGGGTCTAATGTATGCTATACCTGCGGAGACCCTAGTCATTACATGAGGGATTGTCCTATAAATGGTAGAAGCGGGATGGTTCAACCTACCAGATCTATAACAGTCTCCTCCTCCTTAGTACGCCCTCAAGAGCGAGGCCCGCAAGCATCAGCTGGTAGAGGTAGAGGTAGGAGTAGAGCATCTAGCTCCGGCGGTAGTCAGAACCGCATATATGCTTTGGCAGGTCATCAGGACCCAGAGGCTACACCAAATGATGTCAGGTACGGTTACTATGGGTAATGTTCGATCTTATCAACGCAGATTGTCCAGTTAATATGATTAATATAAGATTGATTTAGCATTACGTCTGAAGGGTTAAGGAAAACCAAGGCTAGCTTTAAAGCAAAGTATGAACCCGATTATTAAGATTACAACTAGTAGGTGATAACGACTAGAAGATAGATAAACAGAATCGTAGGTGACGAATGGATTAGGAAATAGTTTTATGGAGGGACGACGTCTGACCCCGTGAGAGGCTGCCCGGGAAGATATATACATTTATAATTGATGAGTATATATGTATATCTTGCAAGTTTAAACATTCAAGGACGAATGTTTCTGGGGGGAAAGATGTTACATCCCGCATTTCGTACGTTAGAGTGGAGGGTCCGGGAGGCATCTTAGTAGAGGTAGAGGCAGGCTCAATGGGGGCCTTTACCACAACTGGCTCTTCAGACTGGCCAGTTGGCGCGGAAGCGGGTGCCTTGTAGCTCTTGTGCTTGGGGTTGTCTGGTCCCCTCAAGCTATACCATGAGAATGGAGCTGTAGCCTTGACCTTGATGTCAAACCGCCTCTTTTCTACCTTCAAATCTCTGAAGTACATGGTCAGAGTGTTGGGGAAAGTGTAGTTCCTGTCAGTCTCAGTACCCACAATCGAGATGATGCGGGACATCACATTCCCCACATTGATGGGATACCCTGCCATGATGGAAGCAACTAGGACATCCCGGTGGAGAGGTAGAGTCTGATCATGGGAAGTTGGGTCTAATCGGCTGCACACAAACGTCTCCCAACCCCTAGCTTCAAAGTTTAGGGTCCTCCGTAATATTTTGACCCCAACAGTCAACCACTCCGAAACGGTACCTGGGATTTCCAAGTACTGAGCTAACCATGTACGGACCTCCTCGCCCATCTCCAGCTTTGCCATATAGAGAGACTCATCTTCCTCATTGAAGCCCAAATATTCATTCAGAGACTTCCCGTCGAATAACACCTTTTTGTTTCGAACCTTAGTCACTTTAGAGCCCTTGACGATGTGGGCCATATTACAGTAAAACTCCTTGACCAAGTATTCATTTGACTTCCCGCAGTCATCTATAAAGTTCTCCCACCCCACTCTTGTTATAAACTGTCTATGCATATCGGAGTTTAGGGGTAGAAGATTTCTATCTACGAAACTCCTATCCAAAATCAGTTTTCGCACTGGCCACCACTCCCTGAATTTGTGGTATGCTACTTGCCTTATAAACCTGTCTTCCCACACTTCGGGTTTCCTAGTACGGGCAATCCCCCCAACTTGAGGCTCACCCCCCTCAAGTACCTCCTCATCTCCCTCATCACCTCCACCTGCACTCTCCCCGGATAATGAAGCTGTGGGGGAGGTGGATTACTCACCACTGCTGGTTGCTGAGCCCTTAGATGACTCCGTGGAGACATCATCTGCTTCTTGGGCAGTGGGTGTGGGTGGAGGAGTATCATCAGTCAATCTCATTCTCCCGGGCCAGTTAGGGACATATTCGGGCATAGAATCAGAGGAAATATCCTGGGAAGGCATGTACTCACTCCCCGACTGGTCACAAGCTCTATCAGCAACTTAAATTGTTTTCCACATTTTTTTAATACTTTCTCTCACTTGGGGATTGCGTCAGATCATCTTCTTGCCCTTGCCTCTCCGGGAGGATTCACCTCTCCCGGGTTATTTTGAGCCTCTTCCTCTTTGAGTAACCATTGTCTGCAAGAACAAGCATCTAACTTTGTTAGTATCGGCAGAGACGGTGAGACATTAGTGTAGTAAGAATTGCATAACAGAATAACACAATTGCAGAAATAGTTGCAGAACATGGCCTGTGCGGACCGCACAAAAAGGAGTGCGACCGCACTGAGACCACCGCGGACCACACAGAAACAATTGTGGTCTGCACAGGGGTGGGACTCAGAATACCCCCCTCTGAATCTGACCACCGCGGACCGCACAAAGTAGTATTGCGGCCGCGGTGGGCCAGTGCGGATCGCCCAAAATGTAGTGCGGCCGCACTGGGCTTAAGGTCACCTTGCATAGGTTCATCGCCGCGGTCCGCACAAAGTGGTAATGCAGACCGCACTAGGGCACCGCAGACCGCACAAACTTGACCGCAGTCCGCGAAGGGTGCCCAGTTATGGCACTGAGTTAGGGTTAGAAATATAGCTACTTAGTTCAAATTTACACCTAGTTAGGGTCCCTACTCAGTTTACCCACTACATTATACTCAAGAAGTTCATCAGAATCATCATTTTAATTGAACTAACCTAAAAACTGAAGAAATACGAGAGGAGAAACTACCAGCTAATAGAAATAAAGCTAAAATGAAATTAAACAATTAAACTAAAAAGAGTTGGGTGAAATGTTACCAGGTATTGAAATTGTATGAATTAAGGCAATGCAAATACACAGGTATGATCAAAGGAAAAAAAGATGAACAAGGCTTTAGGTCTCTGAGAGTTAAAAATGCGAAAATTGTAAACGGGGGTCCCTGGGTTCTATTTATAGAATGGCCGCTGGGACCCATTCTCACCTACCAGTACGGCAGCACAAAATGGACCGCTGGTCCGCGCTGGCTTTGTTTAGAAGAAGTTTGAGAAGGCAACCTCTGCGGTCCGCAAAAAACAGACCGCAGCCGCAGAGGTCCACCGCGGTCCGCACAAAATGTAATGCGGCTGCGGTGACAAACTTCAGAGAGTCCTTACATTGGCTCACACCAGTGCGGTCCGCACAAAGTGTAGTGCGGCCGCACTGGCAACATCAGAGACTTGTTCAATTTTTCCATCATGTCTTACACTGCATCAACATAACCCTGCAACATCTCACAACCAATTAGCACAAAAATCAATCATACATTACAAAGAAATTCAAAGAAAACAAGAAGAAAAAGACATGGGTTGCCTCCCAAGAAGCGCCTGATTTAACGTCGCGACACGACGCATGTTACCATCACATCATTTGAAATGAAGGAGCGCTACCACGTGGCTGTCATCAAACTTTCCAAGATAATGCTTGACCCGATGCCCATTAACTCTGAAGACTTCACCAATTTTGTTTCTCAAATCAAGAGCACCAAAAGGGGTCACAAACACAACTTCAAACGGTCCACTCCATTTGGATTTGAGCTTTCCCAGAAACAGACATAACCGGGAGTTGAACAAGAGAACAAAATCACCTACATTGAACTCCTTTCCACGAGTATATTTGTCATGAAGGTACTTCATCTTGTCCTTATACAAGGACGAACTGGAGTAGGCATGGAATCTAAATTCATCGAGTTCATTGAGTTGTTCAACACGAAGATTAGCTGCAACATCCCATTCAAGGTCCAACTTCCTCAAAGCCCACATGGTCTTGTGCTCTAACTCAACCGGAAGATGGAATGCTTTCCCAAACACCAACTGATACAGATACATCCCAATCGAAGTTTTGTAAGCTGTCCGATATGCCCATAGAGCGTCGTCCAACTTCTTCGACCAATCCGTCCTATTTGCATTGACCGTCTTTGACAAGATACTTTTGATTTCTCTGTTGGAGACTTCCACTTGACCACTAGCTTGAGGATGATATGGGGTCGAAACCTTATGATTGACACCGTACTTGGAAAGCAACGTGTAAAAAGCTTTATTGCAAAAGTGAGACCCCCCATCGCAAATAATCGCACGAGGAGTGCCAAACCTTGTGAAGATGCTCTTTTTAAGAAATGCAACAACACTCTGGGCTTTATTGTTCGGCAAAGCCACGGCTTCAACCTATTTTGAGACATAGTCAACCACCACGAGAATGTAAGTATTCCCACAAGAGCTAACAAATGGACCCATGAAATCGATGCCCCATACATCAAAGATATCCACTTCAAGAATGGTATTGAGAGGCATCTCATCCCTTTTTGAAATTCCACCCGCTCTTTGGCAATCGTCACACCTCTTCACAAAATCACCCGCATCTTTGAACAAGGTGGGCCAATAGAATCCACAACTAAGAACTTTCGAGGCGGTCCTCACCCCACCATGATGGCCACCATAGGGTGAAGAATGGCAAGCCTCTAAGATACTATATTGTTCTTCCTCCGGGACACATCTACGAATCACACCATCCGTGCAAATCTTGAACAAGTATGGCTCATCCCAATAGAAATCCAAACTATCCCGTTTGAGCTTCTTCCTTTGGTTAGAAGAGAGCTCACACGGGATTACTCCTATCACAAGGTAATAGGAAACATCAACAAACCATGGCATATCATTCATTGACACCGCAAGGAGTTGTTCGTCGGGAAATGAATCATTGATCTCAAGGCCATCACAAGGCCTCCCCTCCTCCTCCAAACGGGACAAGTGGTCTGCCACTTGATTCTCACTACCTTTCCGGTCCACAATTTCTAGATCATACTCTTAAAATAGTAACACCCATCTCATCAATCTTTCCTTGAAATCTTTCTTTGTCATCAAATACCTAAGGGCGGCATGATCAATGTGCACTATAACTTTGGCCCCCATAAGATACGGCCGAAACTTTTCCATTGCAAATACTATAGCCAACAACTCTTTCTCGGTGACTGTATAGTTGAGCCTCATTCATGGTCTTGATTGCATAGTACACCGGATGAAACATCTTGTTAACCCTTTGACCCAAAACAACCCCAACCGCAACGTCACTTACGTCACACATGTGCTCGAAAGGCAAGCTCCAATTTGGTGCGGTAATGATCCGGGTAGTGGTCAACTTAATCTTGAGAATCTCGAATGCTTGCATACATACCTCATCGAACACAAACTTTGCATCCTATTCTAGCAACTTGCACAAGAGGTGTACCACTTTTGAAAAATCTTTTATAAACCTCCGGTAAAAACCCGCGTGCCCAAGAAAACTCCTCACCCCTTTGACAGAAATGGGCGGAGGAAGCCTTGAAATCACCTCTATCTTGGCTTTATCAACTTCAATCCCTCGTTTTGAAATTTTGTGACCCAACACTATACCCTCTTCAACCATAAAATGGATTTTTTCCCAATTGAGTACGAGATTTGTGTCTTCACACTGGGACAACACTCTATCCAAATTACCCAAACACTCTTTAAAGGAATCAACAACCACACTGAAATCATCCATGAAGACCTCCAATATATCTTCCACCATGTCGGTGAAAATAGCCATCATGCATCTTTGGAATGTCGCCGGAGCATTACACAATTCGAACGACATCCGAGTAAAAGCAAAGGTTCCATATGGACAAGTAAAGGTGGTCTTCTCTTGGTCCACCCGGGCAATTAAGATTTGATTATACCCTGAGTAACCATCCAAAAAGCAATAAAAAGCATGCCCCACGAGACGATCAAGCATTTGGTCAAGGAATGACAATGGGAAATTATCCTTTCGGGTCACCTTGTTTAGCTTCCGGTAGTCCATGCAAACCCTCCAACCTGTGGCTGTCCGAGTAGGAATAAGTTCATTGTTGTCATTGTTCACCACAATCATACCACCCTTCTTCGGTACACATTGCATCGGAGAAGTCCATGAGCTATCAGAAATGGGGTACACAACCCCGACATCCAACCATTTGATCACCTCTTTCTTCACCACTTCTTACATAGCCTCGTTCAATCTTCTTTGATGCTCCAAGGAAGGCTTTGCATCATCCTCCAAGATAATTTTGTGTATATAAAATGCGGGGTTTATTCCCTGAATGTCAGCTAGAGTCCATCCAATTGCCCTTTTCTGCTTTTGAAGAACCGCCAAAGTGGCCTCAACCTGCATGTTAGTAAGGAAAGAAGAAAGAATATCTGTTAAAGTAGAATTTGAGCCCAAGAATTCATACCTGAGGTGTGGAGGAAGTGATTTCAACTCCAACACCGGTGACTTCTCAATTGATGGCTTTGTTGGTGGAGTTTTCCGGTTTTCAAGATCCAAAGACAATTTTCTAGGTTCATAAGAATAAGAGCTCATCCCATGTAATGCATTCACGCACTCCACTCTACTTGCATCCTCATTGACATCAAGATTTAATAGCACGGCCTCAAGAGGATCCTCCACATTGATCATAGCACTGGTATCATCCACAATCACAGCTGTGACAAGGTCTACAAATGAGCACACCTCGGTGCTATTGGGTTGCTTCATAGATTTGCAAACATGGAAAACGACCTTTTCATCTCCCACTCAGAAAGTGAGCTCACTCGCTTCAACATCAACCAATGCCTTCCCCATTGCAAGGAAAGGTTTTCCCAAGATAATAGGAACCTCATAGTCCACTTCACAATCCAAAATGACAAAGTCGGCCGACAAAATGAATTTGTCCACCCGGACAAGCACATCATCAATAATTCCCAAAGGTCGCTTCATCGATCGATCCGCCATTTGAAGTCTCATTGAATTTGGCCTAGGTTTCCCGATACCCAAAGTTTTGAAAACCGAGAAGGGCATTAAATTGATACTAGCTCCCAAGTTACATAGAGCCTTGGCAAAATCCGCACTCCCAATAGTGCAAGGTATGGTGAAAGCACCGGGATATACAAGTTTCGGGGCCATTGAATGCACTATATCACTAACTTGGTGAGTCATCTTTATAGTTTCACAATCCATAGAATGCTTCTTTGTAACCAAGTCTTTCATGAATTTTGCAAAACCCGGCATTTGTTCAAGTGCCTCCACCAAAGGAACATTAATAGATAAGATTTTCATCATATCAATGAACTTTTTAAACTAGTTATCATTCTTCTCCTTCGCGAGCCTTTGAGGATAATGTGGAGGTGGCCTTGGCAAAAGAGCCTTGGCTTTTGGAACAACCGGCTCCGGCATGTCAATTATGTGTTCCCTAGACGGGTTCACATCATTTTGGGTTTCCATCTCGACTTCTTGAATATCAATCCTCACTTCATTGTTCATATTTTCATCAACCACATCTTCAACTACCAAAGGGACTTCGTCATCTTGCAACTCAACATCATCATCCACGACATGTTTTTGCTTAGAGGCATTCGCATCACCGCCTCCCCCACTTTTTGTTGTAACCGCCATAACATGATTGTTCCCACCCATTGGGTTCACTACCGTATCACTTGGTAGAGCACCCTTCGGGCGAGTATTCAATGACTGAGAGATTTGGCCTAATTGCACCTCCAAGTTTTGGATAGAGGTGTTGTAAGAAGCTAACTGTGCATCTGAATCCGCATTCCTCTTCATCATCTGCTCGAACATCATTTCAATTATGCTCATATCATTACCATAAGAACTAGTACCTTGAGAAGGGAAAGGGGGTGGATTATTCGGTTGTTGGTGCACGTGATTTTTGACCCTCCCCGAGGATTTTCACATTTTTAGCGTGAATATGTGAAATTGGGTCTAGTATAACTATTTTAACTATTTTTACTTTATTTCGTTGCAAAAAGAAAAATTTCAAAAAATATATATATATAAATTTTAGTTTATGTATCCCGCATAAACTTGAAAAAATAAAAAAATTGCACTTTATTTTTTACTTTATATAATTTCGAAAATTACAAAAAAAATAAAACAAAATATAGTTCTATTAAGGTTTTATAGTCATTATAATTTTGAAAAATACAAAAAAATATTACTTCATATTTTTTTCTTTATTAAAGAACGAAAATTACACAAAAAATATAGTTTTATTAATATTCTATAGTCATTTTAACTTTGAAAAATACAAAAAAAAATTACTTCATATTTTATCTTAATATTTAAAAAACGAAAATTACAAATAGTTTTATTAATATTTCGTAGCTATTTTAAACCTTGAAAAATATTTAAAAAAGATATAGTTTTGTTTAAATACTAGTATTATTTTTGGTAGTTATTTTGCTTACATAGGACTAGTTAAGCAACGTGTTCCTATTTCTCGGGTCCGGGCAAAGAATAATATTCGGGTTCAAACTACCCGGTTTTAGGCCTAATTTTCGGACCTAGCCCATAATAAACCGTGTCCAGGACACATGGGGAACCCCACCACGCGTGGGGGACATATGCCTCGAACCCCACCATGCGTGGGCTCATTTTTCTGGGCAAAACCCAGTACAAAACACGGACAAAAGCAAAAAGGAACGGACAGACTTGGGGGGACTTTTGAAAATTTTTTTTTTTTTAAAAAAAAGAGGTACTGTATCCTCGTCTTCTTCCTGAAGAAAAAAGAAAACCCCTAGGAACTAGACCCCAGCTCCTCCCATCGTCCAAACACCCACACGCACCATCACCCATCACCAGAACCAACCCAAACAACCAGCTCCATCCTGTCCGACACCAACAAACCATCACCTTCCTCCTCCTTGAATCCGCCATTGTTGCCGTTGCGAGCTCCGCCATCGTCGACCATTGACCACCAAGCTTCCAACGAACCTCCATCGTCAAAACCACCCTACTGTCCGAGCGCGACTCAACCATCACCACCATCAACGACCAAACAGCCCGTCCCTTCAAAACGCCATAACCACCACCCAAACGACCACCCTACTGTCCAAACGACCCCTCGCTCCCCAGCAGTGAATCGAACCAAGCGTCCTTCACTCCCTCGTCGTCCAAACACCACCACCCTACTGTCCAAACCACCATAACCCAGCCGGACGAGCAGCAGCTGTTGTTGCTACGTCGTCACTGTCCGTCGCGCCACCAACTCCCTCCCGTTCGTCGACCGCTGCTGTGTCACCTTCCCCAGCACCACGACCAACAGAAACAACCAGTGTCCCTGTCGTTTCCTCACGCCCAGCAGTGGATCAAACGACCACTGAACACCGTCCAAACACCACTGCTTCAGCTATACTATCCAAACGCGACCACCAACCAGCCATGTTATCGTGGTTCTTTCACTGTTGTCGTGCAGTCCGTTGAGGTCGTCTTTGTTCGTCGAGGTCCGGCGCGTCGATTTTGTCCGTTGAAGTCGATGTTGAGGTTCGGTCCATGGCTCTATGCGTTTCTGTTTATTCAGGTTAGTAAGCCTCGATGTATTGGATAAAGAAATTTTACGTTCAATGTTCGAAATTGCAATATATCAATTGATATGATAATTTCCTGCTTATGTTTCACTGTCTGCATTTTGTTTCATTTTTATGTTATGTTACTCCTGTTTATTTGATGTCATTTAATTAGGTTGGACTAGTCGTTCTATGACACAAGTTTGACGTTAATCTGTTCATCCTTTCCTTTGCTTTGGACATTCGAAAAAAAATTATTAGTATTAGTGCATGTTGTTACTTCCCGAAACACTCATTCGCTAAACTCCTTTTATTAAACTTCTAACAAGTTATGGGATTTGAGTTGTAAAGAGGCCGTAAGGTTTAGTATTGTTAAAGGCGTAAAAATGGCATCCTTTTAAAAATATAAAAATAAAAATAAATAATAAAAAAAACGAGACAAGCTTCGCCAAAAAATAAAAATATACAGATTGCGGAGCCCTCACAAAATATATGTATTGAATACTTAGATTTCGGGACGGGCCGTTTAACAAATTTCACGGCCCTAGCCCCAAATAATAATGCGCTAGTTGCTTTAGGAGCGCCTTTAGTAATGCTATCTGCCTAAACTCGGGTGCACATTTATGTGACCCAAATCCAAATCCCAACGAAGTCGAAATGTGTTTCTAATCACGGGTACATTGATTGTGACGTGGTTCGAGATGCGTGTCCATGACGTTGCAAATTCATTTAAAAAAAAAAATAAGAATGAGATGAGCCTCGCCAAATAAAAATACAAATTGCGGGGCCCTCAGTATATATTTACTTTAAAAATTGTTTAGACTTCGGGATGGACCGTTTAGTAAAAATTCCACGGTCCTACCCAAAATAAATACGCTAGTCGCTTTAGGCGCGCCTTTAATAATTTAATTTCCTTAAACTCGGGTGCACATTGATGTGACCCAAATCCAAATCTCAAAGGAGTCAAAGTGTGTCGACGACCACGGGTACATTGATTGTAACGCGGTTCGAGATACGTTTTCACAACGTTGCAATTCTTGATAAAAACAGTAAATGATAAAAGCGGTCAAAAGTTAAATTTTGCACATAAGTTCACACTTGTATAAAACCAGATAATCAAGCCGAATATAACAGTTGAGCGACCGTGCTAGAACCACAGAACTCGGGAATGCCTAACACCTTCTCCCGGGTTAACAGAATTCCTTATCCGGATTTCTGGTACGCAGACTGTAATATGGAGTCATTCTTTTCCTCGATTCGGGATTAAAATTGGTGACTTGGGACACCCTAAATCTCCCAAGTGGCGACTCTGAAATAATTAAACCAATCCCGTTTCGATTGTCCTTTAATTGGAAAAAACCCCCTGCCCCCTCGCGGGTGCGGAAAAAGGAGGTGTGACAGCTCTGGCGACTCTGCTGGGGACTAAGACCCAGAACCACTGGTTCAGGGTTAAGAATTCGAGCTTAAAATAATTGTTATTATTTGGCTTTATTTATTATCTGATTTTTTTTACATGTTTGAGCCTAAGGTGCTAAATGCTGCTTTTACCGCTTTGATATTGTTTGGACTGTATATATAAACTGTGCCGAAACCCCTCTCTTCTCTCTCTTGAGGAGTGCACGCTGGTCGTGGCTTCTTTCTGTTAGTGTCATATACCAAAATAGAACGAGGATTCGGTGGAGTTGCAAAATCGGATGGCCTTTTGGTTACCGGTACACAGCTCCCATCCTCGGCTCGAGTTGTCCGCTCGGGTAAGCCAGGTCTAGAACAAACACCTAGGCTTTAAAAACTTAGTATAACAAAGCATCATGCCGGATCCCTAGTAGGAACGCTTATTTGCATCATGTGCATTTGACTTAGGGGACTCAACACAGGGGTTGGGTCCGTCTAGGACTAGCAACCTGATATGAAAAGACCATCCTGATGCATCCTATTTGTTTTCCGCGCATTTATTTTGTCTCACTGACCGGTGTTTGAATATTATGAATATTGTGAAATTAAAAAAAAATAGCGGTTAGAGAATTGATTGTTTATTGTTGAAAAAAATCCAATACTCAAATACTGTCAAAACTCTGCCGAAATTTTGAGAAAATGAAAAAAAGCATCTTATTAGTTTGTTTTATTAAAGGCAAAGGAAAAAATAGAAGGAAAAAAAATCGTGGTTCTGTCTTGGTTGTTCAAAAAAAATATAAATAAAATAGTTTGTTTAAAAAAAAAATAGTTTGTTTTGCAAGCGGTTTTATTATTTGTTGCAAATATACATATATAAAAATCCAAAAGTTTTCTTTATTTCCAAAAATGTATATATATCTTTATTTGTTGCAAAAATATTTGTCTTGCAAAGTCTAGAAAAGTTTTTTTTAGACTCCCAGTTTTCAAAACAAAAATCCAAAAATATTTTCCATTATTGGCTTCTTTAGAAAGGTTTTTTTTAATTATTAAAAAAAAACGTATATATATATATAATAAAAAAAAATCCGAAAATATTTTCCCTCTTCTTTAAATATTGAAAAGAAAATTCAAAATTCAAAAATATTTTTTAGAAGCATTTCTTTTATTAAAAGTAGAATTCCAAAAATATTTTCTTTTTAGAATAAGAGAAAAATAAATGAAAATTAAAAAAAAATATATCTTAGAAGTCTTTCTTTTAAAAAGAAAATCAATACTTCCTTTCTTCTTTTAAAGTAGTTCTTTCACAAAGATAATAATAAGTAGTTCATCTACTTATCCTTGATTGCCCGAACTACGCGGGTTTGATTCTCACCGGATGTGAGATACGTAGGCAACCCTCATCGGGTCCAACCCCACCTTCTCAAAAAAAAAAGAAGAAGGAATGTTTTATGTTTTTCGTTAATTTGTTTGTTTGTTATGAATGAAAAATAATAGTCTATTTGATTGTTGTGGGAAAAATAATAAAAACAAAAAAAATATAGAAAATGGAAAAGGGTCCTCTCAAAAATAGTTTATTCGCCCGAACTACGCGGGTTTGATTCTCACCGGATGTGAGATACGTAGGCAACCCTCATCGGGTCCAACCCCACCTTTTTGCTAAAAAAGGCAAAAATAAATAAATAACAAAAATATATGTCAATTTTAATTTTGGTGATGTTGTTTTATCATAAATAGCCGACTGTTCCCGAAAGGGACGCCGGAAGGCTGACGTTGCATAAACAGCCACTTTCGGGTCGTTTTTTAAGATTTGGTCCAGTTGACCCTCACAGCCTTAAAAAGCTTCGTCCCCGAGACGTCGAAAGACCGTGTTTGCAACACCAGTTTTTTATTATAATTTGAAGAAAAACAAAGAGTCGGCGGTCAGGTGAATACCGTTTGAATTTTAATAAAATAAGCCGAGCCAGATTCGGCCACGTCATAAACCGTTCTTGCCGAAATAGCCTTAGAGTATCTTTCAGTTGTCGAAAGGTTATTTTCGTAAAAGAATGGACAAGTTTGTAAAGTGTCAAAATAATCCTCCCCGGCCTCAAAATTCATGTGAAATTTGGAAGGGGCTACATTTGCAAAAATAACCGTTTGGTTGCATTTGTCGAACAGAGAAAGGGAGCTAGCCTTTTGTTTTTTGAGTTTGTAAAGCTTTTGATTAGAATATGTGGGTTGTTTGATTTTCGAGTTTGTAGGTCATCTTCAAACCTTTGAAACCCAGTTTGTTCTAATATGAAAAAATGTTTAGTATTGTTTATCTTTTAGTGGTCCGAACTACGCAAGGTCTGATTCATGCGGGGTCATGATACGTAGGCAATCTCCATAAGATTCGACCACAACAACAACAAAAAAATGGAAAAATCAAAAAAGGAAAAATGAAAAAAAATCAAAAAGGAAAAATGAAAAAAAAAATAGAAAAAGAGAAAAGAAAAAAATGAAAAATCGAAAGAAAAAGTAAATACAAAATAGGATAAAATACAGGGGTTCCCAAAGTACTTTAAAGGGGCAAATAAGCAAGTCGGGATGACGCATGTTGTTCGAAGCAAAGCATGTTAGAAATGGTTAACTGCCTAGGAGCATTGCATCCTCAATGTGTTGTTATCAAATCTGTTAAACTCTAACGCTAACAAGTTTGTTGTTTTCCGACATCCAGACAGTTAGTTGTTAAAGAATTCTGGCAACACACCCTTACCAAACTAGATCCAAAGGACCGATAGCAACAAGCATAACTACTTCAGAGAATAGTACCGAGGAAGAAAGGCCGATGAGCCATTTGTTAAAGGAAGCGATGGAAAAAATAGAAAGGATGGGATTAGAGATGAATGCAATGCAACTAGCTCTAGCCAAAGCACAAAAGAGCCCTGAGCCACTGGGGCACATGCCGGAATACCCTCATTCCGGCCCTTCAACAAGCCTTCCGAATCCCCGTTATCATCAGGAAAGAAGCCCACATGATTCCCAAGCTCCACCACTCCATCAACCTCTCCCAACACCAAATGTTCCCACCTTTGTGGGACCCACATCAGCCACCTTGCAAAGAACGAACAGTGAGCCATTGTTTCAGGCTCACGATACGAAATACTATCCCCATGAGCCTACATTCCATGCCCCTGAGCCACAGGCTTACAATCCACACTTGGAAGTACCGGCAGAGATTGAAAAGCCGGTTAAAGCCCCTGAACAGGAGGAGGTATTGAGAAAGTTCAAAAGCCTGGAGCAGTCCTTCAGGAACCTGCACGGGTTGGGCAACCAAGTCAGCGTAGCTTACAAAGATCTATGCCCTTTCCCGGACGTCCAACTCCCAGCTGGGTTCAAGATGCCTAAGTTTGATTTGTACGAAGGGCACGGTGATCCCATGGCACATTTGCGGGGATTTTGTAGCAAAATGAGAGGGGCAGGTGGCAAAGATGAGCTGCTGATAGCTTATTTCGGCCAGAGTCTGAGCGGATCTGCACTAGAATGGTATACCAGGCAGGATTCCAGTAGGTGGTATACTTGGGATGATCTGGCGCAAGCTTTCGCAGGTCATTTCCAGTACAATCTCGAGATAGTCCCTGACCGTCTCACATTGCTGAGGACTGGAAAGAAGCCTGGGGAAAGTTTTCGTGAGTTTGGTTTCTGCTGGAGAGAACAAGCGGCCAGAGTTGATCCTCCCATGAAAGAGGGAGAAATGGTGGACTACTTCTTGCAAACACTTGATCCAACTTACTTTGGTCACTTGGTGACAACGGTTGGGAAATCCTTCAATGAAGTGGTAAAGATAGGGGTCATGATAGAGGAGGGCCTAAGGTCTGACAAAATCCTAAATTACTCAGCGCTCAAGGCAACGACCCAAGCTATTCAGAGCGGCGCGGGAGGTGTGCTCGAGGTCGCATCAGTCGAAGCAGGTACTGGGTCCAAATTCAGAGGTCCTTCCCCTCACTACCAGCCCAGGCCCCACACTCCATACAACCTTCCACAACCCTACTATCCACCATCAGAGCCACTCTTTTCAGACCATCATGCCCAAGCCTGCCCCCGAGCTCCATATAATCCGCCTCAATATTATCCTCCAAACAAGGTCCGGTCGCAGGGTCAACCATCAGGTCACCCCTGCTGCATGAGCCAGCACCACGTAATGCAGTCTTGCCTTCACATCGTTTCCAAGCACCCAACGACCCTGGAAAACAGGGGCATGGGGGAAAACAAAGGCAAGGAAACAATTTCACGCCAATTGGGGAGTCCTACGCAAGTTTGATTGAAAAGCTAAAGCTTTCAGGACTGATTGAGCCGCTCCTTGGCTATACTCCAGATCCATATGCAAAAGGGTTCAATCCTGCTGTACGATGCATGTACCACTCTAATGTCCAAGGACATAGCATTGAAGACTGTCGTTCTTTGAAAAAGGAAATCAAAAGAATGATTCAGGAAGGGGCAATTGTGATCGACGACAGTGACATGGAGCAGGCGAATCATCTTGAGAACTTGTTGATTGATGTTGATAACACTGAAGTTGGGGATGGCCTTGGCAGTGTTGATATGGAGCTCAATGGCTAAAATGTCATGCTTTGCAGTTGGAAGATACTCCATTTTGGGTCAGCCGGAGATGCCGTGCTTGGATAGTTGGAAAGACACTCCATTTTGGGTCAACCGGAGAGGATCTTTGATGGTCTATTTTGTTGTCATTTCCGTTGTTCGGATTATTAGGATTGTAATTCGGATTTGTTTTGTGTCAATGTCTTTCCGCTTATCTTTCCGTTTTGTCATAGCGGTTTGTTTAAGTTTTGTCCAAGTTGTTTGGGATTTTATTCCGGTTTGCTTTGTTTTTAAAACCATTTGTTCAGTCCAATGCAAAAAATTCAGTCTTTGATTATTCCCAGTCATCTTTCTGTTTAGTCATTATGTCATTTTTATTCAGCACTGATTCTAGTGACATGACATGCGCACACAGTTTAGGCTTAGTCTTTAAAGTTAATCATGAAACCCCAGAAAGGCGGTCAAACCATTTAAAGAAAATAAGGACGGTTTGAGATTATTTGGAGCCCGAGTCATGTGGAACTGGGGCAAGTTAAACACAAAGAAAACCGTTAAAGAAAGATTCGCCTAAATTGGCATGAGGGTCGTTCATAATAATGAGAATGAGAGTGTCGCCCAACGGTGCTTTAGAAGTGACAAATGAACAAACAGATGTTGAATATAATTGTCAAGTCCAGCACCATCGGAAGAGACTACAAATTTAAATTGTGTTGTTTGCACTTGGCATGTGTTGAAGACTGGAATGACGAAGGCATTTTGTTCTGCTACCCAAACACTTTATCCTTCGTTGGCCCTTTGAGCCTTATTTATTTTCTTTCATACCCCTCGTTCGGAATTAGTAGCAGCAAATAAAATACGCAAGCATGGCAGGTAAGAGAAAAGAAATAAAAGAAAACAATAAAATGGGAAAAGAAGAATAAAAGAAAAAGAAAAAAAACGACAAAAAGAAAGGAGAAATGAGAAAGGAAAAGAGAAAAGAACAGAAAAGTGATAACAAAAAAAAAAAAAGAAAGTCAAATGGAAAAGAGGAATTGGGAACTACGTTTGACTTGATTCCTCAAAGAGGATACGGAGGCGCTTCACGACTCGGTCATAGTTTTGAAAAAAAAAATGAAAAAAAAACAATTAAGATATCCCCAAGCAAGAAACTGGGGCAGAGGTTGCGGTCGTTGTAAATAAATCTAATTCCGAAGGTTGTAACTAATAACCCAAAAAATTAATGTATTTTTGAGCCTTTTATACCCTTTCTTTCTAGCCTGTCCAAAACCCCCATTACGGTCCAAAGAAAGACCTTCCGATCAGTCTTCAAAAGTTGCCAAGTCAGACAAATGAAGAGTCTTACCGGCGAACATAACATTCTGTTCCGCAGCAGAAAGGACTCTAATCTCCAACAGAAAGAGTCATACCGGCAACACTCCAAATCCCCCAGCTGGAAAGTGATACAAATGAGAGAGTCTTATCGGTGAAAACCTTCACAGGCACCATAAGGCGATGAAAGCTGAGAGAAAAACCCAAAAATGAGAGAGACTTGATAGTGAAAACCCTCCGGGCACTACAAGTCGAATAAGATTGAGAATCAGATGGGGAATCGCCAATTGAAGATTTTGAAAGATGATTGACGGTAGAGGATAAGCCACATACGCATGTCATGGCCATTAGAGTCGGTATCTGCATTTGATAGGGTTTTTTTATTTATAGTTTCTTTTGTTAAAGAGTCATGTTTTTTCCCCTTTATCTTTATATTCTATTCCCTTTTATCTTTCTCCTTTCATAGAAAAATCCACAATAGAGTCTGTCTGGTCAGAACAAGTATGAAATGACCTCAATTAGGCAATCAGCTTTCCGAGATGAGATCTGACTAGTATATCCAAATGGTATAGTCAGCGAGGAACAAGCGCGAAGCCAGTGTCAAAAAGATATCCCCAGCAAAGGGAATTGACAAAAGGATTGACAAGCGTCAAGAGAGATATCCTTGCCAAAACAAAAGTTATAAACCTCAAGGCCAAGGCCCATGAACAAAGCAAGGAAAGCGGTGAGCGTGATTTGGCGAGATCCATACTAGACTAAAAGGTCGGGGAAATGCCAGTTTCCAAGCTATGCCACAAAAGAAGAGGGATATCCCCCAGCAGGAAGGGATTATCCCCAGCACATAAGATCATCCCCAACAAGTTGTTGAACGCAGAGCAAGGAAGGAGAAAGGGAAAGCCATCCCAGTAGGAGTATCACAACCAACCACCATGTTTTAAACTAACAATTTTGTTTGATTTGAAACAGGTAAAGGAAATGGCATTGATGCCAGAACTGCGTGCCACAAGGGATATTATCAAACTGGGACAGAAAATTTTCCTTCCATTTAGAAATTTTTCTGGAAGTCAGGTACCCCCAGCTGATAACATTTTACCCCCCAACAGGTAAGTAAATCAAGGGAGGTAGTCTTTGAAGGAAGAAGCTATGCAAAAACAAAACAAAAAAGGAATAAAAAAAAAGAATAATAATAAAAAATTGGGGAAGGTAGAAAAGGAAAATTCATCCCAATCCCCAGCAAGTATTCGAGGTAAGACATTTTCAAGTCTTAAAGATATTTTGGGTTCATCCGCCCTCGAATAGGATCTTTCGGGTTCATCCGCCCTCAAATAGGATATGTTGGGTTCATCCGCCCTCAAATAGGATATGTTGGGTTCATCCGCCCTCAAATAGGATATGTCGGGTTCATCCGCCCTCAAATAGGATCTGTTGGGTTCATCCGCCCTCAAATAGGATATGTCGGGTTCATCCGCCCTCAAATAGGATCTGTTGGGTTCATCCGCCCTCAAATAGGATATGTCGGGTTCATCCGCCCTCAAATAGGATCTGTCGGGTTCATCCGCCCTCAAATAGGATCTGTTGGGTTCATCCGCCCTCAGACAGGATATGTCTGGTTCATCCGCCCTCAGATAGGATCTGTCGGGTTCATCCGCCCTCAAATAGGATATGTCAGGTTCATCCGCCCTCAAATAGGATCTGTTGGGTTCATCCGCCCTCAAATAGGATATGTTGGGTTCATCCGCCCTCAAATAGGATATGTTGGGTTCATCCGCCCTCAAATAGGATATGTTGGGTTCATCCGCCCTCAAATAGGATATGTTGGGTTCATCCGCCCTCAAATAGGATCTGTTGGGTTCATCCGCCCTCAAATAGGATATGTCGGGTTCATCCGCCCTCAAATAGGATCTGTCGGGTTCATCCGCCCTCAAATAGGATATGTTGGGTTCATCCGCCCTCAAATAGGATATGTTGGGTTCATCCGCCCTCAAATAGGATATGTTGGGTTCATCCGCCCTCAAATAGGATATGTCGGGTTCATCCGCCCTCAAATAGGATATGTCGGGTTCATCCGCCCTCAAATAGGATATGTTGGGTTCATCCGCCCTCAAATAGGATATGTTGGGTTCATCCGCCCTCAAATAGGATATGTCGGGTTCATCCGCCCTCAAATAGGATATGTTGGGATCATCCGCCCTCAAATAGGATCTTATTTTCAGAATTATTATTGAAGACAGGCGCCCACCTGAATAATGAAAGGAATACATTTTTGTCTTTTCATTTCTGTTCTAGGTCACCCACCAGTATAACGCGGGAATACATTTCTGTCTTTTCATTTCTGTTCTAGGTCACCCACCAGTATAATGCGGGCATATCATTTTTCATATCTTTACCACCAGGCGCCCACCTGAATAACGAGAGGAATACTTTTATGTCTTAGTTTGGACAGGCGCCCACCTGAATAACGAGATGAATACATTCAGTCTTTACTTTTAAGTGTTGAAGTTGGGAGCCCGCCCAGATAACAGAGGCATACATTCAGTCTTTACGTTTCAAGTATTGAAGTTGGGAGCCCGCCCAGATAACAGAGGCATACATTCCACGTCTTTACCCATAGGAGATATATTTCCTCCTGAAGTTTATTGTACCCAATAGGAGACGCACTTCCTAAGTTAAGTTTCACCGATAGGAGACGCACTTCCTAAGTTTAGTTCTACCAATAGGAGATGCACTTCCTAAGTTCAGTTTTACCATTAGGAGACGCACTTCCTAAGAATAGTTTCACCAATAGGAGACGCACTTCCTAAGTTAAGTTGTACCAATAGGAGGCGCACTTCCTAGATCCATTGTACCAATAGGAGACGCACTTCCTAAGAATAGTTTCACCATAGGAGACGCACTTCCTAAAAGTTCAGTTTCACCATAGGAGACGCACTTCCTAAGCAAGTTTCATCAATAGGAGACGCACTTCCTAAGTCAGTTTCACCATAGGAGACGCACTTCCTAAAGTTCAGTTTCACCATAGGAGACGCACTTCCTAAAGCAAGTTTCACCAATAGGAGACGCACTTCCTAAGCAAGTTTCATCAATAGGAGACGCACTTCCTAAGTTCAGTTTCACCATAGGAGACGCACTTCCTAAGCAAGTTTCATCAATAGGAGACGCACTTCCTAAGTCAGTTTCACCATAGGAGACGCACTTCCTAAAGTTCAGTTTCACCATAGGAGACGCACTTCCTAAAGCAAGTTTCACCAATAGGAGACGCACTTCCTAAGCAAGTTTCATCAATAGGAGACGCACTTCCTAAGTTCAGTTTTACCACTAGGAGACGCACTTCCTAAAAATAATTTCACCAATAGGAGACGCACTTCCTAAGAATAGTTGTACCAATAGGAGACGCACTTCCTAAAATTCAGTTTTACCATAGGAGACGCACTTCCTAAGTTCAGTTTATCATAGGAGACGCACTTCCTAAGTTCAGTTTTACCATAGGAGACGCACTTCCTAAGTTCAGTTTCACCAATAGGAGACGCACTTCCTAAAAATATTTCACCAGTAGGAGACGCACTTCCTAAGCAAGTTTCACCAGTAGGAGACACACTTCCTAAGCAAGTTTCACCAGTAGGAGACGCACTTCCTAAGCAAGTTTTATCAGTAGGAGACGCACTTCCTAAGATAAGTTTCACCAGTAGGAGACACACTTCCTAAGCAAGTTTTATCAGTAGGAGACGCACTTCCTAAGATAAGTTTCACCAGTAGGAGACGCACTTCCTAAGTTCAGTTTCACTAATAGGAGACGCACTTCCTAAAAATATTTCACCCAGTAGGAGACGCACTTCCTAAGAACAGTTTTTCCCAATAGGAGACGCACTTCCTAAGACAAGTTTTACCAGTAGGAGACGCACTTCCTAAGACAAGTTTTACCAGTAGGAGACACACTTCCTAAGTTGATTTCACCAATAAGAGACGCACTTCCTAAAAATATTTCACCGATAGGAGACGCACTTCCTAAGACAAGTTTTACCAGTAGGAGACGCACTTCCTAAGTTGATTTCACCAGTAGGAGACGCACTTCCTAAGTTGATTTCACCAATAGGAGACGTACTTCCTAAAAATATTTCACCCAGTAGGAGACGCACTTCCTAAGCAAGTTTCACCAGTAGGAGACGCACTTCCTAAGCAAGTTTCACCAGTAGGAGACGCACTTCCTAAGTTCAGTTTCACCAATAGGAGACGCACTTCCTAAAAATATTTCACCGATAGGAGACGCACTTCCTAAGTCCAGTTTTACCATAGGAGACGCACTTCCTAAGTTCAGTTTCACCGATAGGAGACGCACTTCCTAAAAATATTTCACCCCTAGGAGATGCACTTCCTAGTTTGATTCATTTTAAGTTCAACCATAGGGGACACAATTCCTAGTCCAGTTTTTGAAGTTTACCCGTAGGAGACGCAATTCCTAATCGAGATTTTATTCATAGGAGACAAACTTCCTAGTTCTAGTCACTGAAGTTTTCACCCTTAGGAAACGCACTTCCTAGTTTAGCTCATTCCGATTCAACCATAGAAGACACACTTTCTAGTTTGAATCATTGAGGTTTTTATTTTAGCAGACACATTTTCTAGCAAGAGTTTTGGTTTTACTCAGAGGAGATGCACATCCTAGCCTAGTCTTTAGTTTACTCTCATCATTGCATCAGTAGTGTAAGTGAGTTACGATTTTGCTAACGACTCACAAATCTTCCCAGTACAAACTGGGTTAGGAAATTTTGTTTGTTTTGTTTGTTTTGATTGTCAGGGACCCGCCTGTAGAACGGAGGTTGTTGCGTGTCGAAGATAGAAGAAGTCAGGAGTCCGCCTGTAGAACGGGGAAATATTTTTCAAGATCAAGCAGTGACCCACTGGAAAGCAGAAGGTTACAACAAAAATCCCCAGCACTCAATCCAAGATAGAAGCAACAAGAAGCTCGCCCCAAGAATGCAGGGATGATCAACAGAAGCTGGTCACAAAAAAAAAAAAAAAACACAAGAAAAAAAAGAAGAAAAAAAAAGAAGAAAGAGAAGAGCCCAAATTACGGAAGTAGAGAACAAAGGTGGTCTGCTCAAGAACTAGCACCTACAACTAGCAAGTATCAAGGTTCAGATCCAAAGTCTGTATGAAGCACCATTCAAGACTCAAGACCAAGTTTCAGAAGACTTAAGAGATGGGAATCCTTGTAACTAGTAGCTGATAGGCTTAGTTAGTCTTTTTCAGTTTTCATTTTTGTTGTAATGACAGGACCGCGGACCGGAACCTCAACGGAACGGCACCTCGATCGGCTCTTCACCTCGGTACACTTCACTATCTCTCTCATCCCGAACTACACGTGGCCTGATTCCTGTATAACCAAGGATATGTAGGCAGCTCAGATACCAGGGCTCGGTCACATTCCCTCCCTTTCCTTAAGTGTAGTCCGTCCAAGTAATGGTCGGGTCAAAAATACGTCTAGTCGTTCTTTGTCGGAAAACTCTTCGTGTTTCCAGTCAAAGAGGGGCAGCTGTAAGCACGTGATTTTTGACCCTCCCCGAGGATTTTCACATTTTTAGCGTGAATATGTGAAATTGGGTCTAGTATAGCTATTTTAACTATTTTTACTTTATTTCGTTGCAAAAAGAAAAATTTCAAAAAATATATATATATAAATTTTAGTTTATGTATCTCTCATAAACTTCAAAAATACAAAAAATGCACTTTATTTTTTACTTTATATAATTTCAAAAATTACAAAAAAAATAAAACAAAATATAGTTCTATTAAGGTTTTATAGTCATTATAATTTTGAAAAATACAAAAAAATATTACTTCATATTTTTGTCTTTATTAAAGAACGAAAATTACATAAAAAATATAGTTTTATTAATATTCTATAGTCATTTTAACTTTGAAAAATACAAAAAAAAATTACTTCATATTTTATCTTAATATTTAAAAAACGAAAATTACAAATAGTTTTATTAATATTTCGTAGCTATTTTAAACCTTGAAAAATATTTAAAAAAGATATAGTTTTGTTTAAATACTAGTATTATTTTTGGTAGTTATTTTGCTTACATAGGACTAGTTAAGCAACGTGTTCCTATTTCTCGGGTCCGGGCAAAAGAATAATATTCGGGTTCAAACTACCCGGTTTTAGGCCTAATTTTCGGACCTAGCCCATAATAAACCGTGTCCAGGACACATGGGGAACCCCACCACGCGTGGGGGACATATGCCTCGAACCCCACCACGCGTGGGCTCATTTTTCTGGGCAGAACCCAGTGCAAAACACGGACAAAAGCATAAAAGGACAGGGGGGAATTTTGAATTTTCACCGTGAAACCACTCCTCCAACGCCACCCTCATTCCAGGTCAAGCAGCGGCAGCTGCTGCTGCGTTACCCAACCACCCTCCCATCGTCCAAACACCCCCACGCACCATCACCCATCACCAGAACCAACCCAAACAACCAGCTCCATCCTGTCCGACACCAACAAACCATCACCTTCCTCCTCCTTGAATCCGCCATTGTTGCCGTTGCGAGCTCCGCCATCGTCGACCATTGACCACCAAGCTTCCAACGAACCTCCATCGTCAAAACCACCCTACTGTCCGAGCGCGACTCAACCATCACCACCATCAACGACCAAACAGCCCGTCCCTTCAAAACGCCATAACCACCACCCAAACGACCACCCTACTGTCCAAACGACCCCTCGCTCCCCAGCAGTGAATCGAACCAAGCGTCCTTCACTCCCTCGTCGTCCAAACACCACCACCCTACTGTCCAAACCACCATAACCCAGCCGGACGAGCATCAGCTGTTGTTGCTGCGTCGTTACTGTCCGTCGCGCCACCAACTCCCTCCCGTTCGTCGACCGCTGCTGTGTCACCTTCCCCAGCACCACGACCAACAGCAACAACCAGTGTCCCTGTCGTTTCCTCACGCCCAGCAGTGGATCAAACGACCACTGAATACCGTCCAAACACCACTGCTTCAGCTATACTATCCAAACGCGACCACCAACCAGCCATGTTATCGTGGTTCTTTCACTGTTGTCGTGCAGTCCGTTGAGGTCGTCTTTGTTCGTCGAGGTCCGGCGCGTCGAGTTTGTCCGTTGAAGTCGATGTTGAGGTTCGGTCCATGGCTCTATGCGTTTCTATTTATTCAGGTTAGTAAGCCTCAATGTATTGGATAAAGAAATTTTACGTTCAATGTTCGAAGTTGCAATATATCAATTGATATGATAATTTCCTGCTTATGTTTCACTGTCTGCATTTTGATTCATTTTTATGTTATGTTACTCCTGTTTATTTGATGTCATTTAATTAGGTTGGACTAGTCGTTCTATGACACAAGTTTGACGTTAATCTGTTCATCCTTTCCTTTGCTTTGGACATTCGAAAAAAATTTATTAGTATTAGTGCATGTTGTTACTTCCCGAAACACTCATTCGCTAAACTCCTTTTATTAAACTTCTAACAAGTTATGGGATTTGAGTTGTAAAGAGGCCGTAAGGTTTAGTATTGTTAAAGGCATAAAAATGGCATCCTTTAAAAAATATAAAAATAAAAATAAATAATAAAAAAAAAACGAGACAAGCTTCGCCAAAAAATAAAAATGTACAGATTGCGGAGCCCTCACAAAATATATGTATTGAATACTTAGATTCCGGGACGGGCCGTTTAACAAATTTCACGGCCCTAGCCCCAAATAATAATGCGCTAGTTGCTTTAGGAGCGCCTTTAGTAATGCTATCTGCCTAAACTCGGGTGCACATTTATGTGACCCAAATCCAAATCCCAACGAAGTCGAAATGTGTTTCTAATCACGGGTACATTGATTGTGACGTGGTTCGAGATGCGTGTCCATGACGTTGCAAATTCATTTTTTTTAAAAAAAAATAATAAGAATGAGATGAGCCTCGCCAAATAAAAATACAAATTGCGGGGCCCTCAGTATATATTTGCTTTAAAAATTGTTTAGACTTCGGGATGGACCGTTTAGTAAAATTCCACGGTCCTACCCAAAATAAATACGCTAGTCGCTTTAGGCGCGCCTTTAATAATTTAATTTCCTTAAACTCGGGTGCACATTGATGTGACCCAAATCCAAATCTCAACGGAGTCAAAGTGTGTCGACGACCACGGGTACATTGATTGTAACGCGGTTCGAGATACGTTTTCACAACGTTGCAATTCTTGATAAAAACAGTAAATGATAAAAGCGGTCAAAAGTTAAATTTTGCACATAAGTTCACACTTGTATAAAACCAGATAATCAAGCCGAATATAACAGTTGAGCGACCGTGCTAGAACCACGGAACTCGGTAATGCCTAACACCTTCTCCCGGGTTAACAGAATTCCTTATCCGGATTTCTGGTACGCAGACTGTAATATGGAGTCATTCTTTTCCTCGATTCGGGATTAAAATTGGTGACTTGGGACACCCTAAATCTCCCAAGTGGCGACTCTGAAATAATTAAACCAATCCCGTTTCGATTGTCCTTTAATTGGAAAAAAACCCCTGCCCCCTCGCGGGTGCGGAAAAAGGAGGTGTGACAGTTGGTACATTGGGGGCCTTTGAAAGCCTTGCCCCCGGTTGCCTTGGTTTCCATTGTTGTTCCACCTACCTTGATTGTTGTTGTTTCCCCAATTGTTGTTATTTCCATTCCAATTGCCTTGGTTGTTGTTTTGATTACCCCAATTGTTGTTTTGGTTGTTGTTGTTCCAATTGCCACCACTTTGTTGTTGATTGCCCTAATTTCCTTGGGGTCGCCATTGTTGGTTTGAAGAGTTGCCTCTATTGCCTTGATAGTTGTTGACATATTGTACCTCTTCACTTTGGTCATAAAAACCATCATTCTGACACACATGATATTCATCAACAAATTGCTCAGAATTTCCTTGATTTTGTTGCCTCCTTTGCCTTCTCTTGTTGACAAGCATACTAACACCTTCCATGGCATTCACTTGGCGAGGATTCTAAACTTGTTGCAACTGTGCCTTAGCCAATTGATCCATCGTAGTAGTAAGCTCAGCTATCGCTTTCCCATGATCATGTAATTCCTTGTGCAAATGGATAACCATAGGGTCACCTTGAGGCACATTTGCTCTATTCTGCCATGCCGAAGAAGTGTCCGCCATTTCATCAAGTACATCACATGCCTCATCATAAGAAAGCTTCATAAAATTGCCCCCGGACAATTGGTTCACAATGCATTGATTTGTAGTATTTATGCCCCGGTAGAAGGTTTGTTGGATCATGGCCTCGGTCATATCATTATTTGGGTATTCCTTCACCATCGTCCTATACCGCTCTCAAATCTCATGCAAAGGTTCCGTTGGATCTTGCT
Source organism: Nicotiana tabacum (assembly GCF_000715075.1). Taxonomy (NCBI): domain Eukaryota; kingdom Viridiplantae; phylum Streptophyta; class Magnoliopsida; order Solanales; family Solanaceae; genus Nicotiana; species Nicotiana tabacum. Next base: position 119,358,480 of record NC_134101.1, read on the forward strand.
TGAAGGCTAATATTTCATCTCGAAGTGCCGCCATATGACTAGGAGAGAAGAATTTGGAAATAAACTTATCCTCTAACTCATCCCAAGTTGTGATGGAATGGTTGGGAAGTCTCTCGAGCCAATCCAATGCCTTTCCCCGAAGTGAGAATGGGAAAAGTCTCAATCTCAATGCATCCTCGGACACATTTGTCTGCTTGCTCCCCCAACATGTATCTACGAACCCCTTGAGATATTTGTAGGCATTTTGATTTGCAGCACCCGTGAAGTACCCACATTGCTCAAGTAAGGTCAACATCACATTGGTTATCTGAAAGTTGCCCGCCCGGATTTGGGGTGGGACAATAGCACTTGTCGTAGCCCTAGTTCGGTAATACTCTGGGAGCCACTCTTGGAGGAACTAGGAGAGGGTCTGGAATATTGATATTTGGTTTAGCATTGGCATTCCGGCCTCTCCGTTGACCTTGAGGTGCAAGAGACACCTCATCTTGCTCAATACCATCTACCTCCTCCCCTGCTATCACGTTTCCAAGAGGGCCATTAGCGTTGTTTAAAGCCATGTTGGTACCTGAGTAATGACACAAACAAGTAAGTAACAAAGAAGAAAAGAAGAACAATACACAAAACTAACTAAATAGATAGCCAAAACCGTTAGCTCCCCGGCAACGACGCCAAAAAGTTGATTGCTACCTACTCCGCACTACTAAAAAGTAGGAAGAGAGGGTCGCAATAGCTTTTATCCGATTTGTGGGTTAGGATCGATTTTCACAGGGAGCTAGGAATGGAGTCGAGTATCAATTTAGATTAGGATTGTGTAATTGTTCCAAATGTCACTTCCAAACATCTTTTGATTTTTCTTCACAAACTAATATTATCAATTACTAATTAGAACTAAATTATGCTAATGAGAAAATTGCTAGAGTTGTATCTAATGGGTAGAAAGGCACTAGGGTAGTGACTTTCACCTAGGTGGCTAATTGACGGGTAAATGCTTCTACGGCTTGATTGACATGATTGGGGAAATATGCTATAAACGTTGCACAATTTTACCCACTCTCACACCTCTCGGTAGAGAGAGTGATTTTGCCCAATTGACTCTCTCGAGACCAAATGGGTAGGAAAATTAGCTCAAGCAACTAGGGTTCAAGTCGGGTAATTACTCTCTCGAGGTTTAACCCTTTAATTGGGACTATCAATTCTCTTGAGTCCATCCCAATTCTTTGTTGGGTCAATTTTGGAGACTTAGGCTCTCTTTCTCAAGAAGAGCCAAGTCAACTTAGCACAAACCAGTGTTTGCAACCACCAATTTATAGATTAAACCACAAAATTGACCCAAATAACAAACACTCATAGTCAAGCTAACCTTAAATCAGAACACCCGTCAATTACCCACACTAGGGTTGAGCCACAACCCTAGCTAATGGGTTTAGCTACTCATGCTTGAAGAAGAAAATAGAGAAATAGATGAAGAACAAGACATATTAATTAAAAGCTAATGTAAATACAGAGAATCTATCATTAAATCTAAGTTAAGATTCCAAAAATGGATACACAATAGCTTCTTATGAGCGCAACTTTGTTCTGGAAGTAACTGATACCCTAAAAATGGAAAAATGTTCTATTTATACTAAGCTGGAAAAACTGGACAAAAATGCCCATGCGGGGTCAGTGCGGGCCACACAAAATGGATAGTGGCCGCATTAGGCTCTTAGACTTGAAGTCTTGGCTCTCTGAACTCAGACTCCGCGGACCGCGCAAAATGGACCGCATTCGCGTAGGTCTCTAATGCGGTCCGCACAAAAATGACCACGGACCGCGCTGGCTTGATCCTTGTCAAATTACATCTCTCTGATCTTCTCTCCCGCGGACCGCACATAATGGCAATGCGGTTGCGGAACCTTCAGTACGGACCGCGCAACATCGAATGCGTCTGCACTACCTTGAAGCTCAATTTGCCAGCTCTCTGAATCCTCTAGTGTGGACCGCACAAAGTGTAGTGGTGTCGCACTAGGCCTTTTTGTCCTGAGTTTGCCTTGTCTTTCGTACTTGAGCAGGTTTCATTCCTTTTGAGCCGATCTTTGACATTTTGTCACTTTGTCGATCAAACCTGCAATCAAGCACAACTTATGAGCCTTTTGGGACTATTTTGTAAGAATTTATAATCAAAGCGTAAGCAGGAAGGAGCATAAAACACGTCAAAATTCCTAGTTATCAACGCTCCCTGATACGATCATAAAGATAAGACCAAGAGACCACACAGGCCAATACCCGACTAGGCTCAAAAATATGCAATCTCACAAACTGGCTGGCTATGTCCTGAGCATCTAACGCCATGGGCCTTTCTACTACTTGTAGATAGGCCAAATGCCCCAAACTCTTTGCTCGACGACTCAAAGCATCGGCCACTATATTGGCCTTCCCCGGGTGGTACAAAATGGTGATATCATAATCCTTAAGTAGCTCTAATCACCTCCTCTGACATAAATTAAGATCCTTCTGCTTGAACATATGCTGCAAACTCCGGTGATACGTGTAGATGTCCCAAGGGAAACCATACAAATAGTGTCTCCATGTCATGACCCAAACTCGAGGCTCATGAATAGCACCTGGGCCATGCTTGCCAAGCACCAACGTACATTTTATCTAACCTTCCTTATTATCTTTAAGGGATGACGAGATCAATATAAATGGTAGACATGGATCGTGAATGACCAATAATGAAAGATAATGACATGAACATACATAACATGGGATGACCAGACAATCAAGAAACTATATATAAGGTATGAGCTACCACACTGCCATGAAAGACTATACAACAAAAATCAGTCGACAAGGCATACCAAACTATACATGAGTCAACACCTGTTTATGAGCCTCTAAGGGAAAATAAGTGTTGCAATATTGCCGAAACAGGCCCCCGACAAACCCATAATGTCTATAACAAAAATGCACACCAAAACCACAGAAAGTCCGGAGAAGGGATCTCGCCAATAACCATTGAACTAGGCAGCCTACTGTGGTGGGGGAGCTGCATTTACCCGTCTATCAGGACCTGCAGCACGACATGCAGCGTCCACAAATAAAAAGGATGTCAGTACGAATAAAGTACTGAGTATGAAAGGTAGGAAAGCATAAGTACGTATAGTAATGTAAATAAGGAAAGAGAATATACAACATGTAACATCTAGTACCTCTGAGGGCTACTGACATGAAATGTATGATACAGACATGTTTATACATAAACTTTTAAAACATACGCCTCTGTTGGCATCATCATCATCATATCGTACCCGGCCATAATAGGCTTGGTAAAAACGTACCTGGCCATCATAAGGCTTGGTAAAATCGTACCCGGCCACGTGGAGCTCGGTAAAATCTAACTGATCAGTGGTTGCACAATAGGTGTCGTACCCGGACATCTATAGCGTGGCTCGGTAGAGCAAAATAGATACATATATATAATGCATTCTGGACTCATTGGAATAATATTCTGAACTTTTTGGAGTGACGTAAGGTCGGTATCTTCTATACACGTTATTAGGACTAACTTTTCATCATGAATCTTATAAGAATCAGGAAGTACCAACAACATTGATAACATAAGAATAAGAGAATCAACATCAATATCAATTGCTTCACAAGAAGGGAAACAATGTAAGTACTGCTAGCTTCTAAGAGTAGAGTATCTTTGGAAGCTCGTTCATTACATTATGTACAATCGGAGTCATGCAAAAAAGGAAAGGGATAGCCTCACATACCTTGCATATACTTCCCAACCTCAAGCTATGCAAATGTCACGACGCCTTAGTGTACAATAAGAGAAATGACACTATCATTATCGTTTAAGCGTCGTAATTATTATGTATCGATTGCAACCTATTTTATGATGAAACAGACAACACCTTCCCTATTTATATGAATTCCCACAAGTCAAAAAATTCACCAAACAGCTCAAACAACATCAATAATAAGCATATTGAGCCTCTCAAAATAGTCCACCAACTAACAACATTACTACCAAGCCTTTCGATATATATTTCACACGTTCTAGCTTCAATGACTTAGCTGCAAGTTGAATAATCATAAATACATGTAGAGTAAGAGGTTCATTACCTTTAAACATAAAGAAAAAATCCAATTTGACCTTCATTATCCACGAAATATCCCTCCAATGTTGCCACAAGCACAAGAAAGCGAAACTAGCAATCAATTAGGGTTTTTTGGCACTAGAATCACTTTAGAAGACTTGAAATCACCTAGGATTGATATTAAAAACTTGAGGGAGTATTTATAGAACATAAAACACATAAAAAAACCTCCCACATGAGCTAGAAAAACACAAAAATGAGCAACAACAAGAAGAATAAGAAACTTACTAGCGCCACGGGATTCCCGACACTTGATTTGTGTTATTTGCCCTTTGTTTGGGTCTTGGATCATGAGAGAAACTTGAGAGAATTTTTTAGGCTTCTAAGGTTTGAAAACTCTGAAAACTAATGACTTCAAACGGGTTGAGGCATATTACATATATATATATATATATATATATATGTATATGTCTTAAACCGCTTATGTGGGCCCCATAAAGAGCTGCTTGGTGCAGTCTCTAAAAAATGTAAATATCTCTCTACTCCGAGATTGTATTTACGAATGTTTTAATGCGTTGGAAACTAAACTCATAGATCTTCACTTTAGTGAGTAGATCACCCCGTAATTCCAAGTAAATTGGGATTAAAGCTTAGTAACATTTGACCTAAAGTTTATGTAAAATTATGAACATAAGTTGCGACAACGTTTGTCGACTTTTGTTTCATAACTCGTTTGACTTCAAGAATTATGATACGGATATTATATGATTAAACTAACTTAAAGCATGACCTATTGAGTATATTAGCACCCCTAGGTTTACCCAAAAATACGGGTTACAATATCCTTGATTCGTTTAACTTCTAATACTTGTTAACCACCCTTATATACCCTTGTATCATTTAAGACCAATAGGATTAACTTCTTATCATCTCAAAGATAATATCTTCTTGGATTTACGTCGCCTAACTTACGACATGATCTAAGGTACGTGAATATGGGTTGTAATACTCTAAATCTTTAAGGCATGAACAATGGAAGCTAATTCAAGGTCGTGGACAAAATAATTCTTCTCATGCACCTTTAGTTGTCTAGACGCGTAGGCAATCACCCTACAGTCCTGCATCAATACCGCACCAACTCAACGTGTATCATAATAAACTATATAAGACCCCGAACCTGAAGGCAATACCAATACTGGGGTTGTAGTCAAAGCTGTCTTGAGCTTCTGAAAGCTCTCCTTACACTCCTCTGTCCATCTGAACAGAGCACCCTTCTGGGTCAACGTGGTCATAGGTGTTGCAATAGATGAAAATACCTCAACAAACCGACGGTAATATCTCGCCAAACGTGGTCAAAGATGTTGCTTCTACCTTCTTCAAATCCACCTTGATCCCTTCACTCGACACCACGTGGCCCAAAAATTCCATAGAATCTAACCAGAGCTCACATTTTGAGAACTTTGCATATAACTTCTTCTCTCTCAAGGTCTGAAGCACTGTCCTCAGGTGCTGCTCATGATCTTCCTAACTCTGGGAGTACACCAGAATATCATCAATAAAGATAATGACAAACGAGTCAAGATAAGGCCGAAATACATTGTGCATCAAATGTATAAATGTTGCTGGGGCATTGGTCAACCCAAATGACATCACAAGGAACTCGTAATGACTATACCGAGTCCTGAAAGTAGTCTTCGGGATATCTAGATCTAGAATTTTCAACTAATGATAGCCTGAACGCAAGTCAATCTTGGAGAACACCCTGGCACCCCGTAACTGATCAAATAGTTCATCAATATGAGGCAAAGGATACCTTTTCTTCACTGTAACTTTGTTCAACTGGCGATAATCAATGCACATACGTATAGAACCATCCTTTTTCTTTACGAACAAGACAGGAACACACCAAAGTGACACACTGGCCCGAATAAAGCCCTTATCAAGCGATTCCTGCAACTTTTACTTCAACTCCTTCAACTCAGGAGGGGCCATACAATAAGGAGGAATAGATATGGGCTGAGTACCTGGCAATAAATTAATGCCAAAATCGATATCTCTATCGGGAGGCATGCTCGAAAGATCAGCTGGAAACACATCAGGGAAATCCCTTACTACTGGGACTGACTCAACTATAGGAGTATCAATGCTGACATCTCTCACATAGGCTAGATACGTGTTACACCCCTTCTCAACCATTCGCTGAGCTTAAGAAATGACATAACTCTGCTGGGGGAGTAATATAAGGTACCTCTCCACTTTAATCGTAGTAAACCTAGCATAGTCAGTGTCACGATCTTGGCATGACAATCAAAAACAGCATAATAGGGCGACAACCAGTCCATGCCCAAGATGACATCAAAATCTACCATGCTGAGTAATAATAAATCGGCTCTGGTCTCAAAACTACTAAGAGTAATCAAACACGACTGATACACACGGCCCACAATAAGATAATATCCCACAAGAGTAGACACATAAACAGGGGAACTCAAAGAATCCCGAGATACGCCCAAATGCGGGGCAAAAATAAGATGACACATAAGAATAAGTGGAGCCTGGATCGAATAGAACCGAAGTCTGGGGAGGTGCACCCCTCCTAAGTCTGGGGCAATCCGTCACCATATGGAGAGTGTCGCCACACTCAAAATAAGCTCTAAGAGGACGTAGCGGCTACGAGTGGCTCGGGCCAGGTCTGCTGGATTGACCACTGATAGCACCCCGTGCAGGAGGCACACTAGATAATAGATGTGCATATAAGGCTCCTGAGGTCTAGGAGGAGATGGAATACCACTGGCAGCTGGAAGAGATGAATGAATGGGGCAACTCACATAACCCCTACCATGATGAACTGTAGCTGGGGCAGGGTACCAGAATAATGGCCCGACTCTCGAGACCTCTTAGCCTCTCTCTCCTCCCTATCCCGAGCAAGCATACCCTTCACTCTCCTAGCAATACTCACCAGTTACTGATATGAGATATCCATCTTCAACTCACGGGCCATGCTAGTCTTGATGCTAGGAATGAGTCCCTCAATAAACCGATGGACCCTCTCTCAAAGTGTAGAAACCAGGGATGGTGCATGTCTAGCCAAGTCACTGAAACGGACCGCATACTTAGACACAGTCATAGCACCCTGGCACAACTGCTCAAACTCCGTGCGTCATGCGTCTCTGAGGCTCTGAGGGACATACTCTCTCAAACACATGTCCGAGAACTGAGTCCATGCAAGTAAAGTTGCCTCAGCCGGACCACTCAACTCATAAGCACACCACCACTGATAGGCTGGTCCTCTAAGCTGGAAGGTGGTAAAAGAAACCCCACTCATCTCCGCTACGCCCATAGTACGGAGAATATGATGGCACTCCTCCAAAAATCCCTGAGCATCCTCTGATGCTAGACCACTTAATGTATGATGGTCATACTTCTTATACCTCTCAAGCCTATGCTGTTCCTCCTCTGAAGCTGCTGCCCTACCCTCGGGCTGAACTAGGGCTACAAGTGGTACCGATATAACCTCTGGAATCTGATCAACCTGAACCTGCTGCTCTAGAGTGCGGGCGACAGGAGTCTGTGCTCCTCCCTCGTCCTGAGATATGGCTACAGCAAGGGGAATCAACCCTGCTTGAGCTAGAGTGTTGTACATGCTCATGAACTATGGGAGGGTCTCCTGGAGAGCTGGAGTAGTAGTAGTAGTAGTAGTAGTAGTAGGCATATCAGGTGCATGTGCTCTGACTAGAGCTACATGTGGCTCCTCTACAGCAACTTGCTCGGGTGCTCTGGCTGCACCACATGTGCATCCTCATCCTCTACCCCGGCCCCGACCTCGGGCGGCTCTAGTAGGAGGCGCGAGTGCCTACTCATCTCCGGTAGCACGTGTCTTCACCATCTGTAAGAGAATAGAGGATAGAAGTTTAGAATTTCGAAGTCAATAATCTCGCATGACAAAGAATCAAATGAAGTGGAATTTTCCTAACAGTTCCATAGCCTCCCGAAGATAAGTACAAACGTCTCCGTACTCATCCACGAGACTATAATAAACCGTCTTGTGACTTACGACTCCTATGAACCTAGAGCTCTGATACCAACTTGTCACAAATTAATTTCTCCCTCCGTGAACTGTCATGATGGAACCTAGTCTCTACGAACACAAAGATAATAGCTAACATATATAGTTAATAAGGAGAAACGGTGCCACTTGGCATGTACAATAATCATTTTTCCCAAAACCCGGAATATCACCAGTCACAAGCTTCTAAAAGTCTCTAATTGCTCTATATATTAATGTCTGAAGAAAACAAGTGGGAAATTAACACAAGGAGATAGAAGGGGACTCTGAGGTCTACGAACGCGGGCAGATGTACTTTGAAGTCTCCTGAAGTAGCAACCACAAAATTAGACTCAAGGCTGATAGCTAGTACCTGGATCTGCACACGGAAAACATTTGCAGGAAAGGGAATGAGTACACCACAACATTACCCAGTAAATGTCAAGCCTAACCTCGATCGAGTAGTGACTAGATCAAGTCAGGCCCCTACTGGTATAAATATAATGAAATAAGGCAAAATGAAATATAGCAGTAAAAATGCATACGAAAATCTAACAGAGACAGAAACAATGAAAGGAAATAGCTCATAACATAGTGATAACAACAAGGGATCTCCCGAGATACCGTCTCGTAGTCCCAAGCGTAAATGTGCAAGGGGATCTCCTCAAATACTGTTTCGTAATCCCAAAGTAAATATGCAGAATAGGGGAATCTCCCAAAATACCATTTCGTAGTCCCAAAGTAAATGTGCAGTACGAGGGGGGTATCTCCCAGAATACTGTTCCATATTCCCAAAGTAAATATGCAGCACAACCAACTAGAATAGTAGTTACAACAAGAGAAGCTACATCTTAGACTAAGTGCAAGTCAAGGAAGGCAGGAAATTTAAACATGCCGCAAAGAGTTTAAATAGGCAATTAAAACAAGTATGCATTCTTTTCTAATCTAAACAGGATAGTTACATATGCTAGTATAGTTCAAACAAGGAGAAAACAGGTTACGACTTAGTGAAAAACTGAGTTTTACAATAAATAGACCGTATACGTACTCATCACCTCAAGTACACATTGCTCACATATCAAACAGTACCAAGTCCAAAGGGGAGTTCTCCCACACAAGGTTAGGCAAGCCACTTACCTCGAACCAAGCTCAAATCAATCCGAAACAATGCTCTTTCCATGACTATCTAACTCTAAATGGCCCAAATCTAGAAAAACCAATTACATAATATAAATATAACTACAAGAAGCCAATCTAACGAACAGAAACAAACTTAAAGCAAGAAATTAGAAAAATCGCTCAAAAAACCTCATCGGGCCCACGTCTCGGAATCGGGTAAAAGTCACCAAATACAAACACCCATTCACTCACAATTTCACTCGTACAAAAATCATCCAAAACCAATGCGTAAATCTCACTCAAAACTCATATTCTTGGTTGGGGAACTTTTTCCCCATTTTTCCAACTTACTCACTCAAATTCCTTAATTAGATGAAGAATACAATAATAGATTAATGAAATATGATCAATATCGAGTTAGGAATAGTTACCCAATAGCTCTCCTTGAAAATCTCTCGAAAATTCACCTTCCACCGAGCTCCAAATTGAATTTTGTGATATGAACTTCAAACCCTCGAAAATCTCCTTTTCTGCCCAGTGATTTCCGCTTCTACGTTCCCAGGACCGCATCTACGGTCCCGCTTTTATGACAGGGACTCTGCATTTTTGAGTTTTCATTAAACTCCAGAGTCTGCACTTGCGCACCTTCGTCCGCATCGGCGTATGCACTTCTGCGCCTAATCATCCGCTTTTGCGAAGCCTTAGGTCCTTTTCACCTCCGCATCTGTGACTACCCTTCCGCAGATGCGGCTCCGCTCCTGCGGCTCCCTCGTCGCATCTGCGACCCCCAGCCTTTATATCTAAACCCGCACCTGCGACCTCGGTCTCTCTTCTGTGGGGCCGCACCTGCGGACCTCCCAACGCAAGTGCAAAAAAACACTAGAACCAGCAACTCAACAAATTCTCCTAAGTCCATTTTCCATCTGTTAAGCACCCGAAACTCACCCGAGGCCCCCGTGGCCTCAACAAAACATACCAACCAATCCTAAAATAAAATACTAACTTAGTCGAGCCCTCAAATCACATAAAACAATGCTAAAAATCACGATTTACCCTCCAATTCAAAATTAAAGAACTTGAAACTTCAAAATTCTACAACCGATGCCGAAACCAACCAAACCACGTCCGTTTCACCTCAAACATTGCACACAAGTCATATTCAACACTACGGACCTACTCAAACTTCCGGAATCAAATCCTGACCCCGATATCAAAAATTCCACTACTGGCCCAAAACTCCAAAAATTCGACTTTCACCATTTCAAGCCTAAATGAGTTACAGACCTCCAAAACACAATTCGGACATTTTCTTAAGCCCAAAATCACCCAACAAAGCTAACAGAATCGACAGAACTCCATTCTAGAGTCGTCTTCATACAGTTCCAACTACGATCCAAATTCTAAAGCTTAAATCTCCATTTAGGGACTAAGTGTCCTAAACACTCCCAAAACCTAAAATGAAACGTCCTTACAATTCACAATAGCAAAAATAGATACGGAGAAAATAGTTAATAGGGGATCAGGGCTCTAACTCTGAAAACGACCAGCCAGGTCGTTATATATATATATATATATATATATATATATATATATATATATATATATATATATAGGGGTGTGTGTGTATGTTTTATTAAATTACTTTTATATGGAAAGGTAGGCAAGATGACGGTCCTCCTTTTTAGGATCCCTAATCATCGAGATTTGGCATGCTCCACTTGATCCACAGCTACTTTTGAGTTTGGTACGATACGTTTGTGTGTGTGTGTATTATATATATATATATATATATATATATATATATATATATATATATATATATATATATATATATATATAATTTAAGATGTATATATATACGTAGATTGCTCGGAAACTTCATCAGTGGATTAATTGACACAGAATCGGCATCTAACACTCTATAACACATTTAAAAATAAAATATATAGTGTTATAAGATGCAGTGCTATATTAAAACTTAAGTTGTAGCAACAACAACATATACTCGGTCAAATCACATGATTGGAGTGTATATATGTGATGACCCAAAATATCATCTTTAAATTTAATAATTAATTTTGTATTATATATATGTAGATTGTAAGTAACAATAATCTATAAGTGTTTGACCATTTTGACCACTAATACCGACCGATTTCGGTCAGTATTTTTATAATTATATTAAAATAAATTTTTATTATAAAAACAATTAACAAAGGACGGAAAAAAATAAATTAGAATTTTCGACCGATATTGGTCGGTATTTTTATAATCATATTAAAAATAAATTTTTATTATGAAAAAACACAATTGACACAGGGCGGGAGAAAATAAATTAGAATTTCCAACCGACATCAGTCGATATTCTATAATATTTTTAATTAATTATTTCTTTTATAGATAGTATGTAAGTCTGACGAGGCTTTGGTCAAAGATTGACCATTTTTCGACCGCAGTCGGTCGAAAATTTCAAGTGTGTCAAATAAAGCAAACTTTTTTTTTTGTGGGACCACATTGTTTGACCGACATCGGTTGGTATTCTATAATTTTTTAATTAATCATTTATTTTGTAGATAGTATGCAACTCTGGCCAGGTTTTGGTCAAAGATTAATGATTTTCCAACAGCAGTCGGACGAAAATTTTAACTATGTCAGATAAAGCAAACTTTCTTTTTTGTGGGACCACATTTTCCGACCGATTTTATTTACAATTTTTTATTTAATTTTTTTGACCAATTTACTTTATTTTCGACCGATTTCAGTCGGTATTTCTTTCTGACCAATTTCGGTCGGTATGCTCTGGACTAATTTTAACAGTTTTCTAGCAGTGTCTTGTGGTAAATGTGTAGGTTGGTGGTGATGGCTGGCAATGATGGTGGTTGTCTATGGTTATTGTGCGAGGTTGGTGGTGGTAATGGAGGTGATTGGCAGTGTCTGTTGTATATTAGAGATTGACGGTGGTGGTGGTGTATAGGTTTATAAATAGTGTAGTGGTAAAAAGTCATATTCATAGGAATCTTTAAGTGAACGTCTTAGCGATCTTGTATGAAATCTAAATGATTTTCCTTTAAAAGCAAATAAATAGTTGCAAAGAAGGCAAAATAAGTACACTTAATGGACTAGAACCGAAAAGATTCATATTCAAACCCTCATTAAATGAAAGAAAACAAGGACTTATTAAGCTAAAGATAATGTATTTTACTTCTAGAAAGAAGTACTTCAATTCTTAGTTTTTCGCTTGGATTAATGTTGCAGTCTCAATCATCCCTTTGCCTAAGAATAAAGGAGAATTTGCAAAATTTGGTGCATAAATATCCCATGTTTTCTTTCTTCAATATGGATGGAAGTGTTATGTGAAAATTACTGGATAGTAATCCTAAGTAGGGATGTCAATCGGGGTAGGGCAAGGCAGGGCAGGGCAAAGCAAACACTAAATGAGGCAGGGAAGGGAAAGATTTAGATGGGGTGGGGTAGGGTAGGGTAGGGCTAATTTTATAAATTTAATGGGTTAGGGTAGGGAATGGCAGACTTTATTTTGGAATATCTGGATGGGTAATAGCAGAACCTGAGACAAGTATTCTTAGACATAATCCTAAAGTGGAGTTCTTAATCCTTGCATCTGATGGTTTATGGGATAAGGTTAGTAATCAGGAAGCAGTAGATATTGCTCGGCCTTTGTGCACTAGTTTTCTATACAGCACTCTGATGCAAGTATAAGATTGTTAGAGATTGGGGGAAATGAGTATTGCAACTGGTACCGTGTTAGTTGGAATCGCGTTAGTTACAGCTGTTAGAGGAGTTAATTACACTTGGTTCCAAGTTAGTTGAAATAGTTAGGGGGAAAGAGGCACTATAGAGAGGCTGAAATTAGCATAGTTGCTTATTAGATTGTAATAAAATACATTGCTATATTGTAATTAAATATGTTCATTTTATTCTCTTCTCATTTCTCTTCTAGCTAATTATCTCGGTTATACCCTGAACTAGCTGCCATCTTCTTCGAGCTTAGCTCCTAGATTAACAAATATCATTGTGTTCTTCACTGATTGCATCAATTGGTATCAGAGCTATAAAAAATAAAATAATCAACATGACTTGAAGCAAAAATCAAAACAAACCAATCGAGGAAATGGAAGACAAACTGTCTGAGATTCAAGAACAGTTGCAGAAGGTGATGGATGGCATGGTAAGCATGAGTGAGAGGAATTCACAAGCTGATAAGGAATTTCTAGGCCTTAAGGAAGCCACCAGAATCATCACTTAAAGAGGAACAGAATAAATTTTAGCCGAGACTTCAATTAACAGAGGGGAACCCATGGAGGCCAGAAACAAAGAATCACACAGTGGTTCTGCTCATCAAGGAAATGGTAACTTCTTTACTTGATTCTCAAAACTAGATTTCCCTCGATTCTCTGGTGTAGATTTGCGTACATGGTTGTATAAGGTTGATCAAAACTTTTCTATGGATGAGGTTTCATTTGAATAAAGGGTGAAAGTAACATCTATTCACATGGATGGTGATGACATTGCTTGGCATAGATATTATGTGAAATATAGAACTTCTACCCTAGATTTATCATGGGCCGAGTATGTACTAGCTTTGAATGAAATATTTGGGGATAATTTTGAGTATCCTATGGTGGTTTTGAAGAATTTAAGCTAAACTAATGGGGTTAAGGAATATCAAACAGAGTTTGATAGATTATTAACTACTGTTAATCTAACAACTGAGAATGCTATTAGTTGTTTCTTAGGGGGACTTAAACAAGAGCTGAATAAAGCTGTCAAAATCTAAGCATTAAGAACTTTAATGCAGCATATAAGATTGCCGAATTACAAGAGGAAGTTTTTGATGCCCAAGCCAAAATCTGGGGATTGAAACCTATTTCCAGATCCTTCCACTCTAACTCCAATCCTATTTCACCCACTCCAATTACTGCAGATTACAGAACAATCAGAAAACCTTTGAACGAAACTTAAAAAAGAAATACTGATATCAACTCAAACAAACCAAATAGATTGGGACGAAGGCTGACTGCTGCTGAAATGAATGAAAAAGGGGCTAAGGGTATGTGCTTCTTTTGTGATAAAAAATATGAGATGGGCTGCAAATGCAAGTCTAAGGAAGCATCTGTTTATGGTGGAGGTGTTTGAAGATGAAAAATTAAGGTGGAAAGGAGGTAGTGATCTAGGAAGTTGTAAAACTTGGGAATGAGATTATGACTATATTTTTGCAAGCTTTTGCTGGTGTGTCTGGTTAACAGACAATTAGAGTCACTTTTTATCATGAGAAAAGTACATTACAAGTTTTTATTGATACTGGGAGTACACACAACTTTATTGATCAGGAAGTTGCCAAGAAATCGGGGTGCGAATTTAGCTATATAGTAGAGCAATCTATCAATATAGCTAATGGTAGAAAAGTGCAGATTGCTGCTATGTGCAAGAACCTACAATAGCTACCGCAAGGAACAACATTCTCATCAAACTTCTTATTTTTATCAATAGTAAATGTGGATATAGTACGGGGAGAGCAATGGCTCAGCACATTAGGAAGAATCCTGTTTGATTTTAGGAACAAAATTATTGGGTTTGTACACCAAGGCTAGAAACATGTACTGGGGGCGGGAGGGGGCTAATAACCAATTGAAGTCAACTAAAGCTAATTCCCTTCCCAAACTAAATGACTTAGAGGCTCAGTTCTTCATGATGTCATTGATGGACGTGGATGCAGATGGGATGCAATGGCATAACACACAAGCGACACAGGAAGCAACACTTACACATGCCTTGTCTGCTCTTATCAAGAAGTACTCAGGTATTTTTGAAGTGCCTACAATATTACCCCCTCATAAAGGCTCTTTTGACCAAAGAATTCCTTTAATAAAGTCAGTAAATCATGTCAACAAAAGACCATATAAATATCATGGAATAAAGAAGGATATCATTGAGAAGTTAGTTCAAGAAATGATGGACCAAGGGGTAATTCAACATAATACTAGTCCTTATGCATCACCTGTTGTATTGATAGGGAAAAAGGGTGGTAGTTAGAGGTTATATATTGACTATCGGTATTTGAACCACATGACAGTTAAGGACAAGTTCTCTATCTCCATTATTGAAGATTTGCTTGATGAATTAGAAGGTGCAGTTGTGTTCTCCAAGATAGATCTTAGAGCAGGGTACCGCCAACTGAGAATGGCAAAAGAAGACATCCACAAAACAACTTTCAAAACTCATGAAGGTCGCTATAAGTTCTTAGATATTCCTTTTGGGCTGACTAATGCTCCTTCATCATTCCAAAGCCATATGAATTCTATTTTTAGACCATTGTTGAGGAAGTCAGTCGTAGTATTTTTTTGATGACATTTTGATTTATAGAAGAAGCATGTCTGCTCATGTTGAGCATGTGAAGGATGTCTTTGAAATGATGTAGCACTATCAGCTGTATACTAAGATGACTAAGTATGCATTTGGTGTGTCTAACATGGAGTACTTAGATCATTTTATCAGTTCTGAAGGGGTTTCAACTGATCCAAAAAAATATTGGTTGTACAGAGCTGGCCTATTCCTAGCAATATTAAGCAACTGATAGGATATTCTTGGCTTTGTTGGATACTACAGGAGGTTCATCAAAGGGTTTGGTGCTATATGAAGACCATTACATGATCAACTTAAGAAGGAGGCTTCTCTTGGACTGAAGAATGCACTGCAACTTTCAAATATCTGAAACAAGCACTAGTTTTTGCACCTATTTTAGTAATGCCAGATTATGCTAAATCTTTTGTTGTGGAAACAAATGCTAGTAAGAAGGGTATTGGAGAAGTGCTAATGCACCAAGGGAATCATATATCTTACATCAATAAGTCTCTAGCTCCCAGACACCAGGCAATGTCAGTCTATGATAGAGAACTGTTGGAACTCATCCTTGTTGTTACCAAATGGTCTCACTAGATGTTGGGAAGACCAGTCATTGTGAAGAAAGATCAGAATACATTAAAATATCTTTTGGATCAGCATATTCTACTGATTTTCATGTTGCTTGTATCTCAAAGCTCATGGCTTTTGATTTCTCTATTGAGTATAAAAAGGGGTGGAAGACAAGGCTGCAGATACCTTGTCAAGGAAACCAAATGCTTAGTTGTGCTCTTTCCTTGTTAACTCCAAATGATTATGTGTTCCTTCAAATTTGGAATACCTATTTCATTGATCCAGCATTTCAATTGGTAATCACTAAGCTACAATAGCAGCCTTAGAAATCCTATACCTAGTGTAATAATCAGCTAATGTGGAAGGACAAACTTGTATTTGGTGATAATGTGTAATTAAGAACAACTATCATTGAACTATGGCATGCCACTCCTCAAGGAGGCTACTCTGGTACGGGTGCCACCATTAAGAGATTGCAATAACTGTCCTTTTGGAAGAGTCTCGTCCAAGATAGCAGGTTGTTCATCAGTAAAAGTGATATATGTCATAGGCACAAATATGATGCTACTGCATCTCCTGGTTTTTTGTAGGCTTTACCAATTCCTCAAGGAGTTTGGACTGATATTTGCTTGGACTTTATTGAAGGTCTAGCTAAGTCTAATAGAAAAGAGGTGATCCTGGTTGTGGTCTATAGATTGAGTAAGTATGGCCATTTCATGGCCTTGTCCCATCCATATACTGTTCAATATGTAGCTCAATGCTTCTTGGACAACATTTTTAAACTTCATGGCATGCCTATTATATTAACAAGTGACAGAGACTGTGTTCCTCAACGGCTTTTGGCAAGAGCTTTTCACACTACAAGGTGTCTAATTGCAGAAATCAACTACTTACCCTCCTCAAACTAATAGTCAGATAGAGGTTTTGAATAGTAAACTTGAGACTTATTTGAGGTGTTTCTGCTATGATAAGTCCCATGACTGATCCTCCTACTTATCATTAGTAGAATGGTAGTATAATACCATTTATCATATTGACATCAGATGCACTCTTTATAAGGTTTTTTATGGACAGAAACCTCTCATTTACCTTCTTTACTTGGTGAAGCTGCTTCTTAGATGCTTGACAGGTCCTTGGAAGCTACAGAGGCAATGCTTTAGTTACTGAAATTCTATACTACACGAGCTCAGCAGAGGATGAAGGACACTGCTAATAAATACAGGACTAACTGGACTGAAAAGTCTTTTAATGTGGGTGATTGGGTCTAAATATGTTATTCGACCCTTCAACAAGTTGGCATCTAAGTATTTTGGCCCTTATCTTATTGTTGAGAGGATTGATGTTGTCGTCTATAGGTTGTTACTTCCCGCTGATGTGCTAATTCATCTACCTTTTATGTCTCAAAACTTAAGAAGTGTATTGAGGTTCTTATTAACATTAACCACCCTCCAGCTTTCCATCTTTCCGGTCCACATTGCCCTCTTCCTAAATCTATTTTAAAGAGACAAATGGTTAAGAAAGGTAATAAAATTGTATGTCAAGTCTTAGTTAAATGGATAGGTATTGATGCTACACATTCTAGTTGGGAATATTTGTCTGAATTACAATATCGCTTTCCAGCATTCCATCCTTGAGGACAAGGATCATCTTTAAGCGAGGTGTACTGATGCAAGTATAAGATTGTTAGCGACTGGGAAAATGAGCATTGCAGCTGGTATCGTGTTAGTTGGCATCGTGTTAGTTACACCTGTCAGAGGAGTTAGTTACACTTGGTTCCGAGTTAGTTGAAAGTTAGTTAAAACAATTTAGGGGGAAAGAGGCATTTGTAGAGAGATGAAATTACCATAGTTGCTCATTAGATTTGAATAAATACATTGCTAAATTGTAATTGAATTCATTCCTAAAATAAGATCATTCTCTTCTCTTCTCTTCTAGATAATTTTCTCGGTTATACCCCGAATGAGCTGCCATCTTCTTCGAGCTTAGCTTCTAGATTAACAAATTCCATTGCGATCTTCACTTTCATCACACTCATTGTTAGCATGTAGAAAGCTAATTGACCTCTCTATTTCGCGAGGTTATGTTGATAATACAAGTGTGATGATAGTTCAACTGAAAAATTCTATTGACGGAATTTCTCTATTTAGGACAGGAAGATAAAACAGCTTATAGGAAATCTTTCTTCACTGACTCTCACATAGTTGCTAGCTATATATTCTAACAAAAAAATAGATAGAATTGTTTACTACTATGAGCTTTTACCTTTATAAATTGAATTGTTTTGACATTCTTTATGGCCAAAACCCCATTTATCAATTTGCTCATTAGATAATGTTTATTTTACTTTGGATATGTACATATTATGATCTTTTAATCCGAGCAATTTGTATTGTATGTAAGAATTCCATGTCTTTTAAGTCCGGTACTATCACGATCCAAATCTCAATATATCTTGATGGCGCCTATCACAGTACTAGGTAAGCCGATAATTATAAATTAACTACACATTTTAAATATGTACAACGAACCCAATGTACTCAATAAGTAACAGGACTAACCTTGGGCTGAAAGCGGTGACAAGCTCAGAAAGGCACGGTCCAAATCCAAATAATAACAGTACATATATAATAGGAAAATGATAGTAATAACTTCAAAAAATCTCATAATAAGTTTGTACACATTACGAAAATGTAGACATACTTTCAAGTTCAATAGTTTAGGCTCAATACTGATAAAATATACCTAAGTATAGCTAGTATGAGGAATGATATATCTCTATGCCTGCATGTCAAATATGCATGTCACCAGTAATACAACACATTAATAAACTTATATACTCATACTTTCGGAGTATTCAACCCTACTCAACACGATCAATCACTCAGCATTTTCAATTGCGCCGCATTCTCAATCACTCGGCACTCGCACTCAGCACTCAACGTTGCTAGTACTTATTGTAGGTATGTCAGACTCTGGAGGGACGAATCCTGCCCAAGCGCTAATATTAGCCAACATGGCATATTGCGGCATGCAGCCCCGATCAATAAAGTTTGTTGCGGCGTGCAACCCGATCCCATAAATAGCACTCGCAATAAGGCCCTTGGACTCAACTCAATCATCAATCTCTCCAGTCTCTCGGGCTCACAAATCTCATTTGCCAATCAGCCCAAACAATGATACGTGATATTGAGACTGAGATATGATATGCAAATGATGAATGTGACTGAGTACATAATTGTAATTTAGGCAAATAACTTAATAGCAGAAATGACCTTTGTGGGTCCCAACAGTACAAGCATATAGCCTAAGAATGATTTCTAACATGGATCACAACTCAATTTCTCTAACACAAGGGAATTACATGAGTAACAACAAGATTTGATAACTACACGAAACCACGAAATCAACTGAGTCATAATTACCACGGTGCATGCCCACACGCCCGTCACCTCAACACCAACTACATAACACGTAGTCCAGGGATCCATACCCTCAACACCAAGTTTAGAAGTGTTACTTACCTCAAACCGCACAAATCACAACTCCAACAAGCCCTTGCCTCATGAATCAGACTCCGAACGACTCGAATCTAGCCACAAGCAAATTAATACAATCAATACAAGCTATAGAAATTGATTCCATATGATAAAGCTAAATTACTTAACCAAAATCAAAAAGTCAACCCAAAAAGTCAACCTCGGGCTCAAGACTCGGAACCCGATAAAATTTACAAAATCCAAACACCCATTCAATAACCAGTCCAACCATACCAAATTCATCCAATTCTGACCTCAAATCGCCACTCAAATCCCCAAATCCTACTCTCCAATACACGGGTCAAAAATTCCCAACTTCCAACTTAGATTCATGACAAGTAGGTGAAACAATTAATAGGTATTTAATTCGAGCTCATAAAGTCCAAAAATGAAGAAAATACTCTTACCCTCGTCTTTATGTAATCTGCCAGGCATTTTGCTTATGTGGTCCACTTAACCGCTTTTGCGGCATCGCTTTTGCGGTTAAAAATCCGCATCTACGGAAAAACACTTGACCCCTGACCTGCCACTTGTGCGGCCAAAAGCTCGCACCTGCGAGAACGCTCCTACGGCCCTGCGTCCGCATCTGCAGCCTAGGCCAATATCCCAAACTCCGCATCTATGGTCTCCTCATCGCAGAAGCATTTTTGCTTCTTCAGAAATTCACCCGCTTCTGTGAGCCTCCTCGCCTTCACTCCAGTACGCTTTTGCAACCAAAGAGCCACACCTACAGTACCGCATTTGTGGCCACTTCTACTGCAAGTGCGAATGCACCAGAGCTGAACACACCAACACCTATGCAAGTCCAAAATTCCATCCAATTCCAATTTGAACCACACACGAGGCTCCTGGGACCCCATCCAAACATACCAACCCTACCTAAACATCATAGGAACTTATTCGAGGCCTCAAATCATATCAAATAATATCAAAAACACAAATCACATCTCAATTCAAGCCTAATGAAACTAATAGATTTTCAACTTCTACAATCGATGCTGAAACCTATCAAACCAACTCCGATTGACCTCAATTTTTGCACACAAGTCATAAATGACACAATGGACCTATTCCAACTTCCAAAACCAAAATCCGATCCCGGTATCAATAAAGTCAATTCTCGGTCAAGCTTCTTAACTCTCCAAATTTCAACATTTTCAACTTACGCCAATTCAAGCCAAAATCACCTCCGGACCTCCAAATCAATATCCAAATATACTCATTAGTCCAAAATCACCATACATAGCTATCAGAATTATCAAATCTCCATTCCGGAGTCGTTTACATATAAGTCAACATTCGGTCAACTTTTTAACTTAGGCTTCAACCTTGGGACTAAGTGTCCCAATCGAAACATCCCCGGAACTAAGCCAACCACCAGGGAAAGTCACATAACGACAAATGAAGATAGAATTCTCTCCCTTTTAATCAAACGTTCATCCTCGAACGTGTCTAGAATCATACTTCGAGCCTCAAATAGGTGTAGGTAGTTGTTCCGCATCTCCCGCTCGGTCTCCCAAGTAGGCTCCTCGACTGGCTGACATCTCCACTGCACTTTCACTGAAGCTATATTTTTTTATCTAAACTTCCAAACCTGCCGATTCAAAATGGCCACTGGCTCCACATCATAGGTCAAATTCCTATCTAACTGAACCGTGTTGAAGTCCAAAATATGAGACGGATCGCCGAAATACTTTCAGAGCATAAAAACATGAAACACTGGATGAACACTCGTTAGACTAGGTGGCAATGCAGGCTTGTAAGCCACCTCTCTAACCCTCTCAAGTACCTCAAAAGGGCCAATATACAGAGGGCTCAACTTGCCATTCTTCCCAAGCCTCATAACACCCTTCATGGGTAAAACTATGAGTAATACCTTTTCTCACACCATGTAGGAAATATCACGAACCTTCCGATTAGCATAACTCTTCTATCTAGATTGTGTCGTGCGATGCCAATCCTGAGTCAACTTAAATTTTTCCAAAGCATCCTGAACCAAGTCAGTACGCAATAGCCTAGCCTCACACAGCTCAAGCTAACCAACCGGAGATCGACACCTCCTCCCATACAATACCTCATACGGAGGCATCTGAATATTCGATTGGTAGCTGTTATTGTAGGAAAACTCTGCAAGCGGTAGAAACTGATCCCAAGAACCCCTGGAATCCATGACACAAGCGCATAGCATATCCTCTAATATTTGAATGGTGTGATTCGATTGTCTGTCTATCTAAGGGTAGAATGATGTACTCAACTCAACCCACGTGCCTAACTCTCGCTGCACTACTCTCCAAAACTGTGATGTGAACTGTATGCCCCGATTTGAAATAATGGACACCGGCACATCGTGAGGTGAACAATCTCGAGGATATAGATCTCAGTCAATAGCTCCAAAGAATAGGTAGTCCTAACTGGAATGAAATGTGTGGACTTAGTCAGCCTGTCCACAATCACCCAATAGCATCAAGTTTCTTCAAATTCTGTGGGACCCAAACTACAAAGTCCATGGTGATACACTCCTATTTCCACTCAAGAATCTCAATCCTCTGAAGTAAACCGCCCTACCTCTAATGCCCGTACTTCACCTGCAGACAATTCAAGCATCGAGCTATAAACTTTACTATATCCTTCTTCATTATCCTCACCAATAGTGTTGCCTCAAGTTCCGATACATCTTTGTGGCACCCAGATAAATAGAATACCACAAACTATGGGCCTCCTCAATAATCAACTCACGCAACCCATCCACATTGGGCACACAAATTCGACCCTACATCCGTAACACCCCATCATATCTAATAGAAACCTCCTTGGCATCACCGTCCTGAATCGTGTCCTTAAGGACAAGCAAATAGTGGTCATCATACTGACACTCTTTGATACGATCATATAAAGAAGAACGAGAAACCACGTTAGCTAGAACCTGAATAGGCTCCAAAACATCTAACCTCACAAACTGATTGGCCAATGCCTGAAATCTGATGCAAGCGATCTATCAACAATAAGAATATATGCAAGGCTACCCATACTCACCTCCTTTCCACTCAAGGCATCGACCTCCATATTGGCCTTCCCGAGATGATACAAAATGGTAATATCATATTCTTTTAACAATTTCAACCATCTACAATACCTCAAATTTAGATCCTTTTGCTTGAACAAGTGTTGTAGACTCTGATGATTTGCAAATACTTCACAAGACACACCATAGAGATAATGCCTCCAAATTTTCTATGCATGGAAAATGGCTGCCAACTCTAAATCGTGAACAAGGTAATTCTTCTCATGAGGCTTCAACTGGTGTGGAGCATAAGCAATCACTCTACCCTTATGCATCATGACACATATAATACCAATATGAGAAGCATCATAATACACTATATAAGAATCTGATCCTGAAGGCAAAACTAGAAATGGAGTTGTAGTCAAGGTAGTCTTGAGCTTCTGAAAGCTCTCATCACACTTATCAGACCACCTAAATGGGGCACCCTTTTGGGTCAACCTGGTCAAAGGAACTGCAATGGACGAGAAACCCTCTAAGAAGCAGCGATAATATCCGACCAAGCCAAGAAAACTCTGAATCTCAATACCTGAAGATAGTTTGGGCAAACTATGAACCACCTCAATCTTCTTCAGATCCACCTTGATCCCCTCACTAGACACGACGTGCCCCAAGAATGCCACCGAATTGAGCCAAAACTCACACTTGGAGAACTTATCATAAAGCTTTCCCTCTCTCATCTTTTGTAGTACAATCCTTACGTGTTGTGCATGCTCCTCCTAGATACGTTACTACACCAGAATATCATCAATGAATACTATGAGAAACGAATCAAGATATGGCTGGAATACACTATTCATCAAATGCATGAATGTTGTTGAGGCATTAGTCATCCCAAAAGACATCACAAGGAACTCGTAGTGATCATATCGGGTCCTGAATGTCGTATTCAAAATATCAAAGTCTTGAATCTTTAACTGGTGATACCCAGACCTCAAATAAATCTTAGAGAACACCCTAGCTCCCTAAAGCTGGTCAAATAAGTCATCAATACACAGCAAAAGATACTTGTTCTTAATTGTAACTTTGTTCAATTGTCTATAGTCAATGCACATCCGTATAGTACCTTCCCTCTTCTTCACAAACATAAATGGTGCACCCCAAGGCGACACATTAGACCTAATGAACCCCTTATCAAGAAACTCCTGGAGTTGCTCTTTCAATTCCTTCAACTCTACTAGTGCCATACGATACGGAGGAATATAAATGGGCTGAGTAACCGGAACCAAGTCAATACCAAAATCAATGTCCCTATTGGTTGGCATGCCCGACAGGTCCGCAAAAAACACTCGAAAAGTCTTGCACTACTAGAATAGAATCAATGGTAGAAGTATCAATACCAACATCCCTCACAAAGGCAAACACCCCTTCCCAACCATCTTTTAAGCCTTCAGATATGAAATCACCCTACTAGGAACATAGTCCAAAGAACCTCTCCACTTGATCCTAAGTAACCCAGGCATCGCCAACGTCACGGTATTAGCATGACAATCCAGAAAAGTATGATATGCGGACAACCAATCCATGCCTAGAATCACGTCAAAATCAAACATACTGAGCAATAAGAGATCAACTCTCGTCTCCAATCCTGCAACGGTCACCACACATGACCGATACACACGGTCCATAATAATAGAATCACCCACCAACAAAGATACATGAATAGGCAAAACTAAGGACTCACGGGGCATATCCAAATAAAGAGTAAAATATGATGATACATATGAATAAGTAGAACTAGGGTCAAATAATATGAAAGCATCCCTGTGGCACACAGAAACAATGCTTGTGATCATTGTGTTTGAAGCAACAGCCTCTGTCCTAGCAGAGAAAGCGTAGCATCGAGCCTGACCGCCACTTGATCGTCCTTCTCTTCTAAGGGGACCTCTAGCTTCTAGAGCCCCACCCTAAGATGGCTAAGTGGGTGGTGAAGTGACTGGTGCGGAAGTCATAACCTGACCGCTCTACTGAACTGGACCTCCAAAATGACGAGAACACTACCTCCACACATGTCCAAACTCCCCGCACTCAGAGCAACTCTGATCTGCCAATGGTGGTGGAGATTGAATTGAACCTCAAGAATTAGAATAGCTATTAGAAGAACCTGGTACAGATGAACTCTGAACTAAGGGATCATGGGACGAGCTCTGAGCTGGGAGGGCACTAAGAGATGACTGACCCGGACGAGCACTATATCAACCATGGATAGCTAATGTGCCACGATGAACCAGGCGAGCCATCTTAGTGGGACTATAAGGACAACCCCTACTGTGGAAGGACTGACCTCTAGAAGAAACACCGCTGACAGCACCCGAACCACGAGGCCTCTTGGCCTCCCTCTCTTCATACTCCTAACTACAAACCTACTCTAGCCACCTTATCGAACCTAGCACTAGATGCAATCTCCCGAGTCATGACAAAGCACAGTCCATAGTTGAGGCCATCAATAAACCTCCTAATCCTCTCCCTCTCTATGAACCAACCAGATCGTGTGATTAGCCAACTCTGAAAATCTTATCTCATATTGGGTCACTGACAAACCTTTCTGGCATAGCTACTCAAACTGCCTATACAACTCCTACTTGCGTGTGTGTGGAACAAACTTCTCTAAGAGGAGAACAGAGAACTCATGCCACGTAAGTGGTGCAGCACCGGCTAGCCTGCTCAACTCATAGGCCTCCCACCATCTGAAGGCTTCCCCGATAGCTGAAAAGTAGTAAATGAAACTCCACTAGTCTTCAGAATACTTGCCGTATGAAGAATCTATTGGACTATATCTAAGAAATCCTGAGCATCCTCTAACTCAACCCCACTGAAAGTTGGAGGTCTGAGCCTCCCAAACTGCTCTAGCCTCTTATGCTTCTCGTCACTCATAGGTATAACCACCTGTGCCTGAGCAACTGCAATCTACTGGGCTAGTAGTACACTCAGTGTTTGAAGTCCCTGAACCACCTGCTCTAGAGTACAGGCGGCAGGAGTCTGAGCACTTCCCTAGGCTTGAGAAGTGCCTAGTGCGGCCAAAGCTAAAAGCTCCTGGCATATAGTCAATATCTGGGCCAAAAGCCTCCTGAAGGCCTGAAACCACAATGGGCACAGCTAGTCCCACTGGCTCAACCACATCTGGTATCTGCTCCTGAGCTGGAGCAACTAGTGGCTCCACAGGTGCCGCTCTAGCTGTTGTACGAGATGTACCTCAGCCTCTACCGTGGCCCCAGCCTCTCGAGGCCCTAACTGGTGGTACTGGTGGTCTGATAGCACGTGTCCTCACCATCTGTGAAAGAATAGTATAAAAGAAGTTTAGCTTCCGGAATCAACAAACTCTCACGATAAGAATACAAGAAACTGAAGTTTCCTAACGATTCGGTAGCCACTCGAAGATAAATAAAGATGTCTCTATACCGATCCGCGAGACTCTACTAAACCGAATCATGACTTGCGAGACCTATGTAACCTAGACTTTGATACCAACTTGTCACGACCCCAACATGTCTTGATGGCGCCTATCACAGTACTACGCAAGCCGACAATCACAAATAACTACACATTTTAAATTGAAAACATGATGTAATAAGTTTAATCAATGAAAAGAAATCTCATAATAATCGATGAGAATAACAGCGACTCAAATACAAAATCTCCAAAATTTGGGTGTCTCCGAGTGTATGAGCTACTAAATGTCAAAAAAATCAAAACTTCTAATAACTATCTAGAAAAATAGAACAATGTTAAATAAACTTAAAGGAACGAGAGTCGATATCTGTGGACGCCAAAGCAGCTACCTCAGAAGTCTCCAGGCAAATAATTATCCAAGTCTAGCAACCAACAGGTCCAGATGTATTTGGATCTGCACACAAAGTGCAGAGTGTAGTATGATTACAACCGATCCAATGTACTCAATAAGTAACATGACTAACCTTGGGCTAAAAGCAGTGACGAGCTTAAAAAGGTATAGTCCAAATCTAGATAATAACAATACAAATATAATAGGAAAAATGACAGTAGTAACTCCGAAAAATCATATAATCAGTCTATACACATTACGGAAACATACATCTCTATGCCTACATGTCAAATATGCATGTCACCAATAATGCAATACTGTAACAACCCGACCGGTCGTTTTGAGTTTTTGTACTTCGCTTGCCAGTTCTCGGGTATGACTAGCCTCGTGTGATGTATTATGACTTATGTAAATAGTCGGTTTTGGTTTTCAGGGTAATCGGAATAGATTTGGAAGAACAACTCTCAGTTTGAAGCTTAAAATTTGAAAGGTTTGACCAAGTTTTGACTTGTTAGTATATGATCTCGGATTGAAATTTTTATGATTTGGTTAGCTCAGTTAGGTGATTTGGGACAGGAGGGTGATCAGAATGCATTTTGGAGGTCCGTGGAAGGTTTAGGCTTGAATTAGTGAAATTAGAATTTTGACGTTTTCCGATTGATAGGTGAGATTTTGATATAGCGGTCGAAATGAAATTTCGAAAATTTGAGTAGGTCCATTGTGTCATTTTTGACATGTGTGCAAAATTTCAGGTCATTCAGATGAGGTTTGATAGACTTTTTGATCGAATTCAGAATTTGAAGTTTGGAATTCTTAGGCTTGAATCCGAGGATGATTTGATGTTTTAATGTTATTTTTAGCATTCTAAAGGTTGGAACAAGTTTGAATGATGTTATGGGATGTGTTGGCATGTTTAGTTGAGGTCCCGAGGGCCTCGGGTGAGTTTGGGGTGGTTTCAGACCATTTTTAGGCCATTTCTAGTTGTTGGTTTTTGGCCTCAGGGGTTGTACAGTGCGCTAACATAGATCTGACCGCGTTAGCATAGAGAAAATTTGGAAAAATGGAGTTGTGCTATGCAATCTCTTAAGTCTTCCCGCGATCGCATAGAGTAAAATCTCTGTTGCACTGACCCGGTTTGGAAGCTTATATCTCACAATCTATAAGGAATTTGAAGATGATCCAAAAATGAAAGTTGTAGCCCTTGATGTCTAGCTTTTAGAAAGTTAAACCAATTTTAATTTGTAGTTTGGTAATAAAGGTTATGACCATTATACTAGAGGTTGTCCGGAAGAGTTGGAGAAGGCAGTTGGAAAAATTTGTTCTACGCGATCGCGGGGAAATGGCCGCGATCGCATAGGGTAAAAGAAGGGCTGGAAAATTTTGTGCTTCGCTATCATATTAGTTTGTCCATGATATCATAGGATAAATGCCTGGGCAGATTATAAAGTACTATATTTTGAGGATTTCGGCTATTTTTGCATTTTTGGAGCTATGGAACTCGGATTGAGGCAATATTTGAAGGGATTTTCAGAGGATTGATTGGGGTAAGTGTTATTCACTCAAATTTGGTTAAATATCATGATTATGTCTTGATTCTTATCATTTAATTTGGGAATTTGAGGTGAAAATTGGGAAAAATGGAGGAAGGTTTGAAAAGTTGATTTTTGGGATTTGGATGGCCATTTGATGTCGGATTTTGGTGAATTTGATATGGGTAGACTCGTGAGAGAATGGGTTTTCCAGTTTTGTAATTTTTATCGGATTTCGAAACGTGGTCCCGGGGCTGGGTTTGAGCCAATTTCGGAATTTTTGAGTTAATTTGATTATTTTTGCTTGGGCTTTGTTCCTTTAGCGTATATTGATGATTATATACTGATTTTGGTTAGATTTGGAGCATTTGGAGGCCGATTCGAGAGGCAAAGACATCGTGAGCTAGAGTTTGGACCGATTTGAGGTAAGTAATGATTGTAAATGTCTGTCCTGAGGGTATGAAACCCCGGACTTTGCATCGTTGTGCTATTTTGAGGTGACACACACATTAGATGACGAGCATGGGGTCGTGCACCGTTGGAGATTGTGACTTAGTCCATCCCGTATGACTGTTAAGTCACGTATTTGTTTGTAAACTGTTTGATATCATTGTGCTTTGGAAATTATTATCATGTTTAGGGTTGAATGCTATATTTGGGCTTCGTACCAATTGTTTTGGACCCTTAGGGGATTTTTACTACTATTCCTCACTGTTTTTACTTCATATTTGTACTCAATCATGTTGTATTCTACTACTATCATAACTCAGCCATATTTACTCCGTTTTGATATTTTAAATGATATTTTGTGAGCATCATATTTTACTGTTGCCCGAGTGGCATGAGAGATTTATGACTGTGTGAGGCCGAGCCTGTGTTGTGAGGATATTATGGGATCGGGCTACGTGCCGCAGCAGTGTGGTACTGATTTATGATTATGAGGCCGAGGGCCTGATTTGTTACGCCACGAGGTGGCTTGATATGAGGCCGAGAGCCTGTTTGATTATGCCATGAGATGGCTTGTTATTGCGCTTGGGCCGTAAGGGGCCCCTCTCGGAGTTTGTACACCCCAGTTAGTGCGGGTACCCAGTGTGAGTGATATGTTGTAGCCCGAGGGGTTGTTGTTGTTTCATATTAATGCCCGAGGGGCTGTTCTTGATCCATGTTTGCCCGAGGGGCGGTTCTTGATTCATGTTAAGCCCGAGGGGTTCATCACGAGTGATTGTGAGGTAGCCTGAGGGGCTGGTTCTGTTGATATTATGCCCGAGGGGCGGTTTATGGTACATATTTTACCCGAGAGGCTGTTTACGTTTCTATCATTTTTGCTCACTGTTTTTATCACTCATTGAAACTATTAAAAGTTGTTTAAAAAGGGTTTTACTAAAACTGAGCTTGATTTACGAAGAAAAAGATTTCTGTACTATTTTGAAAAGGTATTGCATTTGCTGTAGCGTTATGCTGTGTTTTACGTGTTTTCTTACTGCTCAGCTTTCATTTATCTTTATTACTTACTGAGTTGGCATACTCACATTACTCCCTGCACCTTGTGTGCAGATTCAGGTATTTCTGAACCCGGTAGCGGGTGTTGATTGCTCAGTGGCAGAGTCATCGGAGTTAGCAAGGTAGTTGCCCGACGTTCGCAGCCCTGCTCTTCTCCCTTTTATCTTCCTTAGATTGTTTTTAGTATATTTTTCGACTCTTCATTGTATTCAGACCTTAGTAGATGCACGTGACTTGTGACATCCCGATGTTGGGCTTGTGTATTTATTTCGCACTGTTGATTTAGACTTACATTATGAGATATTGATTAATTAAAGGCTTAAAAATGACTTTTATTGAATAATGGCTAATTCGGGAATTATGTCGGTTGGCCTAGTTTCACGATAGGCGCCATTACGGCTGGGTTGATTTTAGGGTCGTGACAAACAAAGTGATAAACTCATATACTCATACTCTCGGAGAATTAAACCTCACTCAGCACGCCCAATCACTCAGCACTCCCAATAACTCAGCACTCTCAATCACTCGGCACTCGCACTCTGAACTCAACGGTACCTACGCTCACTGCTGGTATGTCAGACTCCAGAGGGCTGGATCTTGCCCAAGTGCTAATATAAGCCAATATGGCATGCTGCAGCATGCAGCCCGATCCCATAATGAATCAATAAAGCCTGTTGCGTCATATAACTCGATCCCATAAATATCACTCACAATCAGCCCCTCGACCTCAACTCAGTCATCAATCTCTCCAGTCTCTTGAGCTCACAAATCTCATGTCAATCAGCCCAAACAATAATATGTGATGTAACAATAAATAATAATAGAGACAGAGATATAATATGCAAATGATGAATGTGACTGAGTACATACTTGCAATTTAGGCAAATAACTCAACAACAGAAATGACCTCGGTGGGTTCCAACAGTATAAACATATAGCATGATTTCTAACATAGATCATAACTCAATTTCTCTAACACATGGGAATTAAATGAATAACAACAATATTTGATAACTACACGGTACCACAAAATCAACCGAGACATAATTACTACGGTGCACACCCACACGCCCCTCACCTAATATGTGCGTCACCTCAACACCAACCACATAACACGTAGTTCAGGGATTCATACCCTCAGTACCAAGTTTAGAAGTATTACTTACCCCAAATTGTGAAAATCATAACTCCAACAAGACATTTCCTCGTGAATCATCCTCCAAACGACTCGAATCTAGCCACAGGCAACTTAATACAATCAATACAAGATATAGAAACTGATTCCATATGATAAAGCTAAGTTCTTTAACCAAAATAAAAAAATTTAAACCCGGGCCCACGACTCGGAACCTGACAAATTCATAAAATCTTAACACTCATTCAATCACGAATCTAGCATACCAAAATTATCCAATTCCGACCTCAAATTGCCACTCAAATCCCCAAATCTTTCTCTACAATACATGGGTCAAAAATTCCCAATTTCCAACTTAGATTCATAACAAATAGGTGAAATAATCAATGGATATTTAAAATATATTGACAAAAGTGACCAAAAATCACTTACCTCTTGAAAGCTAGTGAAAATCCCTTAAAAAATCGCCTCAATTCGAGCTCTCAAAGTCCAAAAATGAAGAAAATACTCTAACCCTCGTCTTTATATAATCTGCTAGGCATTTCACTTCTGTGGTCCACTTAACTGTTTCTACGGTTAAAAATCCACATATGCGAAAAAATACTTGACCCCCGGCCTGCCACTTCTACAGCCAAAAGCTCGCACCTACAAGATCGCTCTTGCAGCCCCGCGTTCGCATCTGCGCGCCCAAGCCAAAATCCCAAACTCCACACATGCGATCTCCTCATCGCAGAAGCGTTTTTGCTTCTGCGAAAATTCACCCACTTCTTCGAGGCTCCGTGTCTTCACTCTAGTCCGCTTTTACGACCAAAATGCCTCATCTGCGGTACCGCATCTGCCCTACTCCACCGCAGGTGCGAACACACCAGCACCTATGAAAGTCCAAAATTCCATCCGATTTCGATCCGAATCACACCCGAGGCCCCTGATACCCCATCCAAACATACCAACCCATGCTAAAACATCATATAAACTTAGTCAAGGTCTTAAATCACATCAAATAGCATCAAAAACTTAAATTGCATCCCAATTCAAGCCTAATGAAACTAATGGATGTCCAACTTCTACAATCGATGCCGA
Organism: Nicotiana tabacum; assembly: GCF_000715075.1. NCBI lineage: Eukaryota > Viridiplantae > Streptophyta > Magnoliopsida > Solanales > Solanaceae > Nicotiana > Nicotiana tabacum. The sequence goes on from NC_134101.1 coordinate 119,390,284, forward strand.
AACCTATCAAACCAATTCTGGTTGACCTCGATCTTTGCACACAAGTCATAAATGACACAACAAACCTATTTCAACTTTCGTAACCAAAATCAGAGCTCAGTATCAGCAAAGTCAACTCTCGGTCAAACTTCTCAACTCTCCAAACTTCAACTTTTCCAACTTTCGCCAATTCAAAGTTAAAATTACCTACGGACCTTCAAATCAATATCCGGACACACTCCTAAGTCCAAAATTACCATACAGAGCTATCAAAACCATCAAAACTCTATTTCGGAGTCGTTTATGTATAAGTCAATATCCGGTCAACTTTTTCAACTTAGGCTTCCAACCTTGGTACTAGTGTCCCAATATATTCTGAAATATCCCTGAAACTAAATCAATCACCACACCAAGTCACATAATAAAAAACGAACATAGGATAAAATACATGGGGAAACTGAGCTACAATACTCAAAACAACCGACTGGGTCGTTACAGGTATAACATTTTTCACTTGCTTAACACATTCACTAGTCCCACACCCCCACCCCCTTCTCCACTCACCCCTCCCTCCTCCTTTCTAATGGTGTTTTCACATTTATAGCCTGTTTGGCCAAGCTTTATTTAGGGCCAAAAGTGCTTTTTTGGCCAAAAATTGAGGTGTTTACAAGCTTTTGGAAGGAAAAAAAGTGCTTTTGAGAAGAAGCAGAAACAGTTTTGGAGAAGCAGAAAAAAGTAGCTTCTCTCCAAAAGCACTTTTCTGAGAAGCACTTTCGAGAAAAATACACTTAGAAGCAATTTTCAAAAGCTTGACCAAACACTAATTACTGCTCAAAAGTGTTTTTCAAATTAATTCGCCAAACACAAACTGTTTCTCACCGAAAGCACTTTTACGGGCTATTATTCTTTGTCAAAATATGTAACTAGCTGGCTGAGTTATTTCAATAAAATTGACGATGCAGCCAATTTTTGCTATCATTGGTTCAAATTTGTTCTTTAATTATATAAGGTTCAAATAAAAATTTGAAACAATTAAAAAATTATTTTAGAATACTAGAAAAGAAAAAATAAAGAAAGAAAAAATAAATGGGGTGGGGCATGGCAGGGCAGGGCAAAAATCTGGAAAAATCCTAAATAGAGCAGGGATGGGGGTAACGACTTATCAGTTTGGGGGCGGATTATTCAATTTTCTTAACGGATAATCCGTTAACCCGTTAAGAATATATATATATATATATATATATATATATATATATATATATATATATATATATATGACCTTCTGTTGGGCACCATAATATAAGATAATGCAAAGATAAGTTTAGCGTTAAGATGGACTTGAAGGGCTAATTGCATATTTTGTTTTATTAGCAACTTATGGAAAGATAAACTTTATAGACTGACATGTTTTCTGTATTCATTGTTATTATATATTAATTTGAGGTGCAATTATCACATCATGTTACTAAATGTCGACAGTTATATGGTCCATTGGACATTATCAATCAAACAAAATATTATTTGGATTCACTATTCTGTTTGAATTTTAAAACTTTTCTGCAAGATCTTCCAAAATCTAAAAATAGTTTTGTTTGGTTCTCAAAAAACTGATTTAGTTTTGTGGATGCAAGCCAAAATATTCCTCCAAAAATGTTGCTACTGAACTATAGAAGTCATGAATTTTTTACCACAAATATATATGCCTTGGTCAAGTCCGCCTTGTATGCTTTTCAGTGGTCATTGGTATTAAGTAGGAAAATATTTTTCTCCCAAATGTGTCCGAGAAGCCCCTTGCGCATAAACTTTGCGGGTGATCCTTTATCGATTATTCTCGTCTGAAGTGAGTTTAATACCTCTGTAACACAGAACCAATATCTTGTAGCGGGAAGTGCCAGCTGCAAGATATCTGTGTGCAAATTCTCGCCCATGTGCGAGCACCGTCGGAGCTGCTTGTGATGGGTACAACATTTTGGGAATAAACTCCGTAAAATAATATTTACGGTATTAGTGATAAACGCGGATCACTAAGTTATGGTTAAATTAGCAAGAATAAAAATACAGCAAAAATGACACCAAGATTTTACGTGGAAACCCTTCTGAATAAGGAAAAAACCACGGCCAAGAAAAACAACTGATATCACTATAACGAGGAATTTTACATTGTGTAGTAACAAGTACAAATACTCCTAAGACCACTACACCCTCAAAAGAAAAAATACTCTTTTGCTTTTTTCACCTCACTACAATATTTCTCACACTCTATTTTTTTTCACAAACTATTTTCTTATAGTCTATGGAATACCTTGCTCTCTATCTTTCACTCTTTGTTGGTGTGTAGAAATGAGAGTTAAAACTCTACTTTTATAGCCAAAACCTCACTCTCTAAAGCCTACAATATTTGACAATTTGCACACCCTTTTCACAATTTCAACAAGGTTGGCTACCAAAATAAACCAAGTCAATAAAATTGGCTACCAAATCATACCAATTTCAACAAGATTGGCTACCAAACCAAACCAAGTCAACAAAATTGGCTATCAAATCATTTGAATGAGATGGACACCATATCAATCTCCCCTTCCAATTTCATTCATCTAGAGGAGGTAGCATTGTCTTCTAGTCTGAGTGCATGCTGACAAGTTCTTTGCATAGCTCAAATTTGTCTCTTGGTACCACCTTGGTCAACATATCAGCAGGATTTTCACTTGTGTGAATATTTTTGACCTGAAGTGATTCGTTCTCCACTTGCTCACGAATCCAATAATATCTAACATCGATGTGTTTTGTTCTCGCATGGTACATGGAGTTTTTGCTTAGGTCTATTGCACTTTGACTATCGCAATAGACAACATACTCCATCTGTCGCAATCCAAGTTCATGAAGAAATTTCTTGAGCCATATCATCTCTTTGCCTGCTTCAGTAGCCGCAATATACTCCGCTTCAGTTGTAGACAGTGCGACACACTTCTGCAACTTCGACTGCCATGATGTAGCTCCCCCTAAAAAAGTAAACAAATATCTTATAGTGGATTTTCTGTTATCAAGGTCACCTGCCATATCAGAATCTATATAGCCCTTCAAAATTGGATGTGATCCTCCAAAACATATGCATTCATGTGAGCTTCCTCTTAGATACCTGAGTATCCACTTTACAGATTCCCAATGCTCTATTCCTGAATTTTTGAGAAATCTGCTAACAACACCGACTGCATGAGCAATATCTGGTCGAGTGCATACCACTGCATACATCAAACTTCCGACGGCAGAGGTATAAGGAATCTTGGTCATTCTCTCTTTTTCCTCCGTTGTTGTAGGACACATCTTCTTACTCAACTTCAGATGACCAGGAAGGGGTGTGCGAACCAACTTAGCACTTTTCATATTGAAGCGCTCAAGTACACGTTCTATGTACTTCTTCTGTGACAAGTAAAGCTTTCTTTCGTTTCTCGAACGAGTAATTCTCATGCCCAAAATCTGCTTAGCATGACCCAAGTCTTTCATTGGAAAAGACTTATTCAATTATTTCTTCAACTCGTCAATCTTGGATGCATTCCTGCCCACAATCAACATATCATCCACATATAGCAAGAGGATGATAAAGTCACCATCAGAAAATCTTTGTACAAACACAGTGATTTGAAGAAGTCTTCTTGTAGATTACTCCCCCATAACAGACTCAAACTTCTTGTACCATTGTCTGGGAGCTTGTTTCAATCCATATAGACTCTTCTTAAGTTTGCATACAAGATTTTCCTTACCCTTTGTCTTGAATCCCTCGGGTTGTTCCATATAAATCTCCTCTTCTAAGTCATCGTGAAGAAAAGCAGTCTTCACATCCATCTGTTCAATCTCTAAATCAAGACTAGCAGTCAAACCAAGAATTGTCCGAATGGAGGATATTTTCATAACAGGAGAAAATATTTCGTCAAAGTCAATACATTTCCTTTGACCAAATCCCTTGACAACCAATCTATCTTTATATCTGGGCTTCAAACTATGTTCTTCAGCTTTAACTTTGAACACCCACTTATTCTTCAAAACTCTCATGCCCTTAGGCAATTTCACTAACTCATAGGTATGGTTCTCATGCAGAGATTTTATCTCATCTTGCATGGCTTCAATCCATTGATCCTTGTTCTCATCTTCTATGGCCTCCGCATAACATTCAGGTTCTCCCCCATCAGTGAGTAATACATACTCATTGGGCGAATAATGGGAGAAAGGAGTACGAGGTCTAGAAGACCTCCTGAGTGGAATATCTAACTCGTCCACAACTTCGTGAGTAGGAGCATTTACCTCATCAGTATTAGCATTGTTATCACCATCACCATCAATATGTTGATCTGGAATATGGTTCTGGGCATCACCATCATCATTGAGCCCACCAATGTCATCCGCATTTGTATGAGAAATTTGATCAAGATTAACTAAACCTTCAAAACTTGAAGATTTTAGCTTCTTCGCTTTGTTAATGTCTTCAATGGTTTGATCCTCCACGAAGATAACATCACGGCTTCTCACGACCTTCTTCTCAATTGGATCATATAGCTTGTAACCAAACTCATCAAGGCCATAACCAATGAAGATGCACTGCCTTGTCTTGGCAGTTAACTTTGACCTCTCATCTTTAGGTACATGTACAAAAGCTTTGCAACCAAACACTTTCAAGTGGTCATAGGAAACATCCTTGTCATACCAAACTCTGTTTGGAACATCACGTTGCAAAGCAACTGCAGGGGATAGATTAATAACATGTGCGGCAGTCAACAAAGCCTCACCCCAAAAGGAATTCGGCAACTTTGCTTCAGAAAGCAAACATCTGACTCTTTCCATCAAGGTCATGTTCATCCTTTCTGCTACACCATTAAGTTGAGGAGTCTTAGGAGGAGTCTTCTGGTGTCTGATACCCCGTTGCTTGCAGTATTCGTCAAATGGTCCACAATATTCACCACCATTATCAGTACGAATACACTTCAGCTTCTTTCATGTTTCTCTTTCAACTGAAGCCTGAAACTACTTAAAGACACCCAACACTTGGTCTTTAGTCTTCAAGATGTATACCCAAAGTTTCCTTGAGCAATCATCAATAAAGGAAGCAAAATAAAGTGCACCACCCAAAGTCCTTGTCTTCATTGGACCACATAAATCTGAATGCACCAACTCAAGCAACTCTGTCTTTCTTGAAGGAAAATGAGACTGGAAAGAAACTATTTTTTGTTTTCCAGCCAAGCAATGCTCACATTTTTCTAATTTTGCACTTTTAAAATTTGACAACAATTTCTTCTTGGCCAGAACATTTAGTCAATTCTCGCTAATGTGGCTAAGCCTCTTATGCCATAACGTTGAAGAGCTATTGCTCTCAACAACATTCACCATATCAACACAAGTAGAGGTCGTAGTCCAGTATAGACCACAACGTTTTTCCCTACGAGCCACAATCATGGAACACTTAGTGAGCTTCCACTTTCCAGCACCATTGGTACTGACATATCCCTCATCATCCAAAACACCAACAGAGATCAAGTGCAAATGAACATCAGGTGTATGTTTTACATTGTTTAAAACTAGTTTAGTTCCAATATTAGTTTCCAAATAAATCATTCCAACACCATCCACCCTAGATACAGTCTCATTACCCATACTCAAAGTTCCAAAGTCACCCTGAGTATAGGATGAGAAAAATTCCTTCCTTGATGTCACATGAGATGCGGTACCACTGTCCACAACCCAGCTTGACTCATCACAAGCAATATTTATCAAATCTGCATCATGGACAGTAACAAGATCTTCTGTAGTGATAGTGGCCACACGATTGCCATCTTCTTTCTGTACTTCCTTGTCTCTATTCTCCTTTTTCAAAATTCGGAAGAACTTCTTTGTGTGCCCTTTCTTCCCGCAATGATAGCACTCAATATCTTTAAGTCTGCTTCTGGATTTGCTTCTATTATTTTCTCTATTTTGAGAACCCCGATTCTTGCTTCTCCCCCTAGAGTCAGTCACCAAGACATTTGATGATGAGGAACATTGAGATTTTCTTCTCATCTCTTCATTTAAAAGGCTGCTCTTGGAAAGATCCATAGAGATCACACCATTCGGAGCAAAATTTGGTAATCAAGTTCTAAGAATTTTCCAAGAATCTGGTAGGGAACCAAATAGAAACAGGCCTTGAATTTCTTTATCAAATTTAATGCCCATAGCAGATAACTGGTTCATGATCTCCTGAAAATTATTCAGATGATCTGTCATCGCGGAACGATCATGGTATTTTAAACCCAACATCTGCTTTATTAGAAACATCTTGTTGTTTCCAGTTTTCCGAGCATACAGACTTTCAAGGTGCTCCCATAGGGTCCGAGCATGTGTCTCCCCAGAAATATGGTTCAAAACATTATCGTCAATCCACTGTCTAATAAAGCCGCAAACCTACCTGTGTAACAAATTCCACTGTTCATCTGATTTATTATCAGGCTTTATAGTGGTGAAGGCAAGTTGATGAAAATTCTTGACATATAGCAAATCTTCCATTTTGACCTTCCAAATGGCATAATTTGTGCCATTCAAAGTAACCGTTCTACTAGTGTTGGCTTTCCATCGTTTATCACAAATACAAATACTATTTATTAGGAGACCAAAGTAATTCTTTTCTGATGTGAAAGTTCAGACTGTGCTGCAACCACAGAGCATACTCAGACAGAATCTTGGCTCTGATACCACTTATTGGGAATAAACCCCGTAAAATAATATTCACGGTATTAGTGATAAATGCGGACCACTAAGTTATGGTTAAATCAGTCAGAATAAAAACGCAGCAAAAATGACACCAAGATTTTACATGGAAACCCTTCTGAATAAGGGAAAAACCACAGCCAAGAAGAGCAACTGATATTACTATAACGAGAAATTTTACATTGTGTAGTAACGAGTAGAAATACTCCTAAGATCACTACACCCTCAAAAGAAAAAATACTCTTTTGCTTTTTCCACCACACTACAATATCTCTCACACTCTATTTTTCTTCACATACTATTTTCTTATAGTCTATGGAATACCTTGCTCTCTATCTTTCACTCTTTGTTGGTGTGTAGAAATGAGAGTTAAAACTCTCCTTTTATAGCCAAAACCTCACTCTCTAAACCTACAATATTTGACAATTTGCACACCCTTTTCACAATTTCAACAAAGGTTGGCTACCTAACCAAACCAAGTCAATAAAATTGACCGTCAAATCATACCAATTTCAACAAGGTTAGCTAGCAAACCAAACAAAGTCAACAAAATTGGCTACTAAATCATTTGAATGAGATGGACACCATATCACCGCATGCTTTGTTGCAGATATGCGTCAAGGCGGAGCTAGTGTGTAGATTACGGGTTTGGCCTAGTTCAGTACCTTTGGTTCAAATCGTGTACGTGCTTTAAGAAATTCATTTTACATATACAAATTATTAATTTAAAATCTAGAAACTTAAAAGGATTAGAATCCCGAACTTATGAGTTTTAAATCCTAACTTCAGCTCTGATGTGCACCACTTAAGAGTGACATATTGCAGGGATGCACTTATCAATTACTGCAGTTAAAATGAAAGGGTTGTTCTTGTAATTAGATGCTAGAGGCTTGCCAGAATGCTATGGGCGGCGCGGTAACCAACTTGTCATGGCGCATAACTGGAATTGCACTCATTATATTCTATTTTATGAATGACAAATTAAATTGCAGGTATTTTCATGACATATGATGGCAACTAGCTACTAGTTGAGAACCAAAAAGTAAAAGACTCACTCAATATTTATAAGAAAGAAAAGGAAGACAATTAGCATTTTGTGCCTTTGTGTGATGATAATTTAGACGAATTATCAGAGTAGTAATGAAGTTCTTGATAACTAAATCACGTACATCCAAGTACGGAACGCTATATTGGAGTGTAGGACCACAGTAGTAGTGAAGAATCAAAAGAAAAGACCTTCTGTAGACTAAGATTGGTTCTAAGAAACAAAATAAAATTGTAGAAATATTATTTAATTTAAAGCCAATAAGAAATAGTCCTGGGATATGTGCCAATTGAGAAAAGACACACCAACTTATGATTAATTGCTAACAATATGAAGTTGTAGATATGTAAACATATAACCAGAAGACCTTAAATTAACCATTTGAGTGCGGTAATAACTCGATTATTATGTTAGACTCTAGGGTTTACGTGGACCAGGTTGATTCGGTTTTTTCAAAACTAAATCAAACTAACTATTTTGATTTGGATTGGTTCGATTTATCGGATTTTCGGAATTTTCGAATTTTTTTCTACACGAATATTATTTCATTCTTACTTTGTTAAAATTATAAATAAAGTTTTGAAAAATGAATATATGTTTAGAAAAAATAAAAAATTGACAAACTTATAATAGATTAAAATATTCTTATGGGAGAATTATTTTAGTAACACATGATAGTTATTTTCTTAGTCATCTAACAATAATTTTTCGTTGATGTACGCTTTCAAGGTTAATCGAATACAATAATTAAACGTAAAAATCAATATGATACCTAAATAATGATGTGTTCTGTTTAAATTTAAATTATTGAAATACTTTTTCAAATTCGAAAAAGATATAAGAAATCTTAACATACGAATATGAATGTACGAAGAGATGATTGATGCATTTCAATAATATTTGATAAGAAAGTGGTACAACTCATTATTTAAAGTAAATAAAACTGAATGCACTTCATAGTTATATTAAATATTTTATTTTATGAGAAAATCTCAAATATTTTTAGATATTTTTATTAAAGAAAATTCTATATAAAGTCTTAAAAGTATATATAAAAATTATATATTTATATGACGGTTTGGTTCAGACTTTTTTACTCAATACCAATCAAATTAAATCAAACATAATCGAGTTGTTTTAATCGGATTAATTTGACTTTTTTCTTTGTTGTGATTTTTTGGTTCGATTTGAACACCCCTAAATTTAAATATGTAATGAGAAATTGTAATCCCTTTTAGAAAGAATTTCCCGTTTCTTCTTGATTACTAAGGTTTAGCAATTAGATTGAATACGTGCACATTCATAACCACTAGAAGAAGTTAGGTATTTAGAGAGGACCAACAGGCAAAAAGTCTTGGGATTCCTACGTGCGCCAATTTGCAGGAAAAATACAAAACTAGTAGTACTAAGATAAGAGCACTCGGATCTTGGACAATCAACTGGTGGGACATCATCAGGATGTTATATTAATTAAACCTCTACAATGTAATAAAACAATTGATGCTGACATGGAGGTTGTGGAATTCCACTTTTGGAGAATCCATTAAAATCACTTGCACAGCATGCTATGAAGTTTTCTGCAATTTAATCCTAGTTGTAACATTTGGATACAAGCTCAGTAGGGATACAATATAATATCTCCATACAATACAATACGGTTTAAAAATCTAAGGGGTAAACTATAAAAATAGCATGGTCTACTCAGTTTTCTGACTGGTCATTCAAAAATAGTCAGCGTTTACCAAGTCAATGAAAAATAGTCACTATTTTGTTGCAACAGAGACCGGTCCAACATAATATACTGGAGTTCGGTGCACCTGTGTATGAACTTCCGACATATTATGTTGGACCGATATACTTTGCTGGCTCTAGTATAATATACTAGAGATTGGAGCACCGGTGCTCCAAACTCCAGTATATTATGTTGGACCGGTATATTATACTGAAACTCCAGTATATTATGCTGGAGTATTTTTCCGGATTTTGAACAGTGTTTTCATTCAGATTTATCTTTACATGAAAAGTGGCCAATTTTCGATTACTTTTGAAACTGGACTATTTTTAAACGACCACTTGTAAATCTGACTATTTTTTAATTTCTCCCGGGTAAACTGCATTTACCAAAGATGTGATGGATAAGTTTTTTTCGGATCATTATAGCATGAGTTAGCTTTTGAGGTTGAGTTAGACCCAAAAATTATTTCTTCATAAAAAATATCAAAGTCAAGACTAGTCATATTCATGATTGAGTCAATGTTGGCCCCTATCTTATATTATTATCGGGTGATTGATTATTTGGTTTTCTTATATGATTTTAGTCAATCTTGACCTGATAAGCAAGTTTTATAGATTGAATTAGACCAAATATTTATTTCTTGTTGCACACCATCCTTTTTTATATCTGAAAATCAATCTGATTAACGTAGCACTATATTTTTATTAGTTCATTCTAAAACGAATGACATATTTTTATATTTAGAAATAGTTGTCCTTTAAACTTCTTATTTTAACTTTAATGACGTCCGCTTATAATCACAGAAATCTCGTATCATCTAATAGATTAGAAGTTCCAAAAAAAAAATCTTAAATTCACCCGATAACACTAATAAAACACACATAAGAATGGGCGAAATGAGAGTTTCCTAATTTCTCAAAACTTCTTGCGGGATACTCATGTCGTGTTATGCACCACGAATGTATCGTTTAATCCTTTGATCAATTGAGAGACTATGTCTTCAATTAATAATAGATAATGATACTTCGTTATTAATATGTGTTCGAACCCTTTTATAACTGGAAAAAAATTATTTTTTATTTTTTTTATCATTTAATAATATATTTTTATAGTTACATAAATCTCATTGTATACGGGTGAAACCGAGTCCGTTGGACACCTCGGTTCTCGGTGAAGCAAATGTATCAGAGACGTGACCGTAAGGAATCATGATTAGGGTAAGGATCCACTCATGTCGAGGTTCGGCAAAACATCTGCCCTTGGAAGAATCGGAACCACGTCCCCCAGGCCCGATTCAAATCCCAAAACTTCACAGAGCATTATCAGACGATCGTACACGACTAACAAAGGGCCATGATATCCGTGCCCGACCGGATGTCACGGCGTAAATCTTGGCTCATATCAACAATGGATCAGTGATTAGCAAGAAGAAAGATTTTTACCCTTTTTTAGAATTATACTTAGGATTGAAACTCCCCTACTATATAAAATAAAGGGGAGTCTAACTATTTATTACACACATTGTAACACACATATCAAGGCAATATACTGTTATTTTTCTCTGTTCTTACTTATGTTCATCAGTCCTCCATTACTATCAGCCCGGGATCGAAGACAAATACTTCATTAAGCTATTACTGAGTCCGGGATCACTCCCACTATTGGTTTGATAAATTATTACGTCTTTTATCTATTTAATCTAACGCCATTAATTATTTGTATTGAATTAGTCCGCATATCCTTAAAACCATATATAAATTCAATTGTTATCCATTTTTTTAGGGTAAACAGTTTGGCGCCCACCTTGGGGCTAAGGATAATAGTGGCAATTTGATACAAATATCTATAACACACTCTGCTTTACTCTTGTTCTTTAAGATTTTAATTTCAGGTAAATTTATGAACGCCAAACTCTCAATTTGATCACTTGAATGTTGATGATGAGTCTGGCCACCATGGCAAGAACAACAATATAGCGCCCAACAACAAGGTTCCCTTTGTTGACCCCAATGGTGCCCCGGTTGCAGACCCGATCGATGTCAACTCCTATGTGGCCATCGATGCTAACTTGCCCATCGACCCAGAAAACAAAGTTCGTGGAGGAACCAGGTCGGTAGCCAAGGGTACGCACGATTGTGAAGGCGATGGGATCAATTTTCGGGTGATTGTCGAAATGTTACAAGCTCAATAGGTGGCAGTAGCCCAGTTACAGAATCAAAGCCACACTCTCAGCAGAGTTGAGCCTGAACCATCCCGGGAGAACACTCGAAGAAATAAACGAACCTCAAAAAAGTCGGTTAAAGCTGAAGCTGGGGCCAGCCCCGAAATAATAAAGATGCTCGAGGAACTGACAAAACGGGTGGAATCGGGGGAAAATAAGATCGAAGCCAACGACAAAAAGTGGAAACCTATAACTACAAGGTTGATCAGATCCCGGGAGCACCCCCGATATTGAAAGTCCTAGATTCCAAGAAATTTATCCAAAAGCCTTCCCCCCCTAGCGCAGCTCCGAAACCAATCCCAAAGAAGTTCCGTATGCCCGAAATTTCGAAGTACAATGGAACAACTGATCCAAATAAACATGTGACCTCCTACACATGTGCCATCAAGGGGAACGACTTAGAAGATGATGAAATCGAATCCGTTCGGCTGAAAAAGTTTGGAGAAACCTTGTCAAAAAGAGCTATGATATGGTATCACAAATTATCCCCTAATTCTATTGATTCATTTGCTATGCTTGCATATGCCTTTGTAAAGACGCACGTCGGGACCATCAATGTCAAGACCCAGAAGTCGGACTTTTTCAAAGTAATGCAAAGAGATAACGAGATTCTCAGGGAACTCGTGTCGAGGTTTCAAATGAAACAGATGGATCTGCCTCCAGCCGGGGATGATTGAGCCATTCAGGCATTTACCTTAGGACTTAACCCCCAATGCTCATTGGCTTCGTTAACGTTGAAACAAAACTTGGTAGAATACCCGACGGTAACTTGGGCCGACGTCCATAATAGTTACCAATCAAAAATCAGAGTCGAAGATGATCAGCTCGGGATCCCTTCCGGATCTATGTATCCCATCAGAGCTAGTGATAGATCCAAAAGTGTCGTCGATCATAAACCAAGATCGAACAGAGATTGATATCAACCCTATAACGGAGATCGAAGGGGTAATGGGTCCGGACGCAATCCTGCGAATAGTGAAAAAAGGAATAATCGAGGCTACAATAATTAGGGGCTCATGAGCAAGAACGGTTTCGACAGGCTATTCGAGACTATCGGAATACAACTTCAGTGTCGATACTATTCGACAAAAATTAGGGAGGCACCGAGATTATCGGAATACAACTTCAGTGTCGATACTTCCAGCATCGTATCCGCCATCGGACGCATCAAAGATACCAAATGGCCTCGACCATTGTAGTCTGATCCTGCCCAAAGGGACCCCAACCTAATGTGTAAGTATCATGGCACTCACGGGCGCAGAACCGCAAATTGTCGACAACTAAGAGAAGAAGTAGCCCGATTATTCAATAAAGGACACCTCCGAGAATTTATGAGTGATTGAGCCAAAAATCACTTTCGGAATAGGGACTCCAACAAGCAGACCGAGCAATAGGAACCCCAACACGTCAATAAAATGATCATTGCTGGAGTCGACGTCCCCTAGGGGTCGATGCTAAAGCGCACTAAGGTGTCCACTACAAGGGAAAAATGAACTCAAGATTATATGCCAGAGGAGACCGTATCTTTCAATGACAAGGACGCCGAAGGCATTGTGCAACCACATAATGATGCACTAGTAATATTTGTACTCATAAATAAATCTCGAGTTAAGTGTATGTTAATTGATCCAGGTAGCTCGGCCAACATCATTAGATCGAGGGTCATGGAACAGCTGGGTCTACAAGACCAAATAGTGCCTGCAGTCCGAGTTTTAAACGGATTCAACACGGCGTGCGAAACTACTAAAGGAGAGATAACTCTGCTGATAAACATCGTCGAGACCATCTAGGAAATAAAGTTCTATGTGATTGAAGGAGATATGAGATATAATACTCTATTTGGAAGGCCTTGGATTCACAATATGAGGGGAATACCCTCGACACTACACCAGGCATTAAAATTCCCCACACTAGGAGAAATCAAGAAAGTTTACGGAGAATAGCTGACTGCAAAGAAATATTCGCGGTCCATGAGGTTACCCCAGTGTCCGCACTCTCGACATCAAAGAACTTGGAGTTGGTTAGGAATGAAGAAACTAAATAGTAATTACCGACACCAACCCTGACCGAACCAGAGAAGCAAGAAACAGGCGAAGATGATAATTACGGAGTTCCTAGGTTGTTCATAGACCCTGATGATTCCGATGCCACCAAGTCGTCGGTCGGGGAGCTGGAACAAGTTGTGTTGATCGAACACCTGCCCAATCAGAAGGTATACTTGGGCATGGGGTTGACTCCCGAGCTCAGGAAAAAGCTCATTAAATTATTTATGGCTAACGTGGATTGTTTTACTTGGTCCTCTTTAGATATGACAGGGATCCCGCCAGAAGTAACCACTCATAAGCTAAGCTTGGACCCAAAGTTCCACCCGTTTAAACAGAAAAGAAGGCCTCAGTCCGAAGTCAAGCATGCGTTCATCATAGACGAGGTATCCAAACTCCTTAAATAGGTTCCATTCGGGAAGTTAAATACCCGAATTGGTTGGCTAACGTAGTAGTACCTAAGAAAGAAAATAAGTTAAGAACGTGTGTAAATTATAAATACTTGAACAAGGTGTGCCCCAAAGAATCTTTTCCTTCAGCTATCATCGATTGCATGATCGATGCAATGGTCGAGCATGAAATACTCAATTTTCTCGATGCCTATTCTGGGTACAACCAAATCCGTATGGACCCGCGTGATCAAGAAAAAGATTCCTTCATCACTAAGTTCGGCACATATTGTTATAATGTAATGCTGCTCGGACTAAAAAATGTCGGTGCCACTTATTAATTCCTAGTAAACTGGATGTTCGAAGAACAAATAGGACAATCAATGGAGGTTTACATTGACGACATGTTAGTTAAGTCCCTACGAGCAGAGGACCATTTGAAACATTTCTAGGAAACCTTTGATATACTGAAGAAATACGATATGAAGCTGAACCTGGAGAAATGCGTATTCGGGGTCGGATCCGGTAAGTTTCTTGGATTCATGGTGCCCAACCGAGGGATCGAGATCAATCCCGACAAAGTCAAATCTGTAGAAGATATCACTGTGGTAGACAATGTTAAGGTCGTTCAGAGGCTAACTGAGCGCATAGCCGCCCTGGGCCAATTCATATCGAGGTTCTCTGATAAAAGTCATCAATTCTTCTTATTATTAAAGAAAAAGAATAACTTGCCATGTACCCTGGAGTGTCAGCAGGCTTTGGAAGAACTCAAACGGTACCTTTCGAGTCCACCCTTGATCCATACTCCTAAGATAGACGAACAATTGTACATGTACTTAGTGGTATCTGAGATAGAGGTAACCGGAGTCTTAGTTCGGGAAGAGGAAGGTATGCAATTTCCTATTTTTTATGTTAGTAGAACCCTAGGTGAGGCCGAAACAAGCTACCCTCACCTAGAAAAATTGGTGCTAGCTTTGCTAAGCGCCTCCAGGAAGTTGAAGCCATACTTTCAATACCATCTCATATACGTTGTAACTTCTTACTCGTTAAGAAACATAATGCACAAACCCAAGCTCTCGGGACAATAGGCCAAATGGGCCGTAGAAATTAGTGGGTATGATATCGAATATCGCCGCCGGACTGCCATCAAATCTCAAATTTTGGCAGACTTCGTGGCCGACTACACGTCGGCCTTAATAACCCAAGTCGAAAAGGAATTGTTAATAACCTCGGGGACTTCCTCAGGAATTTGGACCTTCTGTACAGATGGTGCCTCGAACACAAAGGCTTCCGGATTCGGCATCATACTGAAGCCGCCTACGGGTAATGTAGTTAGGTAATCCATTAGAACTATAAAATTGACTAACAATGAGGCTGAATATGAGGCCATGATTGCAGGTCTCGAACTAGCTAAAAGCCTAGGGGCCGAAGTAGTGGAAGCTAAGTGCGACTCCCTCCTTGTAGTAAATCAAGTCAATGGGAAGTTCGAAGTAAAAGAAGAACGAATGTAGAGGTACTTAGATAAATTACAGGTAACGCTACATCGATTCAAGGAATGGACCCTCAGTACTTAGATAATGTTGATGTGCCAGCGGATCCTAAAGAATCCAGGGCTCTCGCACGAAGGCAACCATTTTTAGCTTGTCGGAGGGTGCTTTGTACAAAAGAACGTTCGGTGTCCCACTCGTCGTATTCTTAGGGCCGAGAGACACCTAATATGTTTTGAGAGAACTTCCCAAGGGCACTTGCAAAAACCATTCGAGGGCAGAGTCTTTGGTTCGGAAGATATCAGGGCTGGATATTACGGACCGACATAGAGAAAGATGCAAGGTACTTTGTACAAAGATGAGGCAGTTGTCAGAGACATGCACTGATGATTCATCAGCCCAGGGAGCTACTACACTCAGTCTTGTCACCTTGGCCATTCATGAAATGGGGAATGGACATTATCGGTCCCTTGCCATGGGCACTTGGTAAGGCTTAATTTATATTATTTATGACTGACTATTTTCCTAAATGGGTTGAAGCTCAGGCATTCAAGAAAGTCCGAGAAAAAGAAGTTATTGATTTTATTTTGGACCACATAATATGTCAGTTTGGGATACCAACCGTGATCATCTGTGATAACGGGAAGCGGTTTATTGGCAATAAGGTAAGTAAATTTTTCTAGGACCATAAGATCAAAAGGATCTTATCAATACCCTATCACTCTAGCGGGAACGTGCAGTCGAAGTCTACAAACAAGACCATACTCCAAAACCTTAAGAAAAGGTTGACCGATGCCAAAGGGAAATGGAAGGAAATTTTGCCCAAAGTCTTGTGGGCATACTGTATGACCTCAAAATCTAGTACCGAGGTCATTCTATTTTCATTGGTCTACGATGTCGAAGCATTAATAACGGTCGAGGTAGAAGAACCAAGTCTCATGTTTCGATATGCGACCAAAGAGTCAAACAGAGAAGCCATGAGCACAAGCCTGGAACTATTAGATGAGAGGCACGAGGCCTCCCTTGTCCAATTGACCGCCCAGAAATAGTGGATAGAAAGATATTACAACCGAAGAGCCAACCACCGAACAATTCAATATCGAAGACTTGGTTTTAAGGATAATAACACTGAACACTCAAAACCCAAACGAAGGGAAATTGGGACCAAATTGGGAAGGCCCATATCGAGTCATCGAGATTATCGTTAAGGGCGCGTACAAACTAGAAGCAGAGAAGGGTACACACCTACCGAACAACTGGAACGTGACCCAGCTAAAATGGTACTACTGCTAAGGTACTACCTCATTCACTTTATATATAGATTACTAATTGAGCTAACACTTGCCAGCAACAACCAAAGGAGAATGTAGCTGTTAGGTCTGAAAGTACATGTTTCACTCTTTTTTCCTTGAATCGATTTTGTCCCAAATAGGTTTTCCCACAAGGTTTTTAACAAGGAAAGAGTGGATCGTGCTAACTTAGAGTCGAAGACCGATTTTAAATCGGAGTCGATGGTCACATCAACAGTATCCGAGTCCTCTCAAAGATCGACTTCAAATACTGAGGGTCATCACCCTCGGGTCAAGATTTTTAGCAAGGGAGGAAACATTGTGCTTCAACAGCTTCGGTTTGGTAGATCGGATTTATTAAAGAGACAAATGATCAAATGAACCGTGCCCGCGTTAGGGGTGTCAATGGATATTCGAAAACCAACTAAACTGACCGAACTGTACCGTACCGAACCGATTTTTAGGTTTCTTTTAAAGAAACTGTAGGTTTTTTATATAAATCTATAACTGCACCGATAATTAAGGAAGGTTTTTTATTTTATGAAAATAAACCGAAAAGATACTGAACCATACCAAATAAACTTTACATGTGGAAAATATATTCATATATTAAGTTTAAAAATAATAATGCATTAAATTTTTCTTTGGGCCTTGGAATTATAAAAAGTATTACAAGCCAACAAGTAATTAAACTCAAAATACTAATTACTTCTACTTAAACTAAGTTATTTCAAGTATCTTCATTAGCAAGACATAGAGTATTCTAGCGATTATGAGTAGCAAACAACAATGTATTGAATATGTTTTCTTTCATATAATTTAGATTTATCTCTTTGAATATTTAATCTTCTATAGACTTTATTCTTGAGTCTCAGCTTGGTTAATATATTTTCACTTATGTGATTTATATTTTCTTTGTCTTTGCTTGGTTTCTTTTACGTTGTTGTAGAATAATTGATGGATCTATACTCTAGCCATCTTTCATTTTTTTTAATTCATCACCCTTTAAACAATAAAAATGTCTAGAGAGTTTTGCTAAGTCTTATAACAGAACATATATTATTGCAATCTACTTCTACTGGTGAATTTTACATGATATTTTAAAAAATACCGAAAATTAACCGAACCGTACCGAAACTGACATGATTGGAACGGTTTTGAAAAATCTAATTTTGGTTACTTATAATAGAATAACCAAAAAATTAGTATGGTACAAATTTTATAAAATAACCGGCTGAACCGAACAATTGACATCCCTACCCGCATAGACTACCTAAGCTATAGTTCGAAGCTTTTACATGCTTACAATTTTGTATGTTACGTAAAGAAATGAAAAAAAAGTTTAAACCTTGCTGATACACATTTTTGTTCCTTAAAAGTGTCGAGCTCGCGTAGATCGCCTAAGCCATAATTCGGAGCTTTTACGTGCTTACAATTTTGTATGTTATGCATAAAAATGAAAGAAAGTTTCTACCTTGATGATAAACATTTTTGTTCCTTAAAAGTATCGAGCCCAAGGGCCACCCCTATCCGAGCCCAAAAGATTACCCCCACTCGGGGACTGTCATCCCTGACGAACTCAAATGGCTCGGGTTGTCGAAACCCGGAGACACAAAGCCTATTAGGTAGTTCCTAAACTTAAAAGGCTACGGCCACCCTAAAAACGGCCCGAACCCAAAAGGCTACCCCCACTCGGGGACTGTCGTCCAAGACAAACTCGGACGGCTCGGGTAATTGAAACCCAAAGGAATGAAGCCTATTAGGCAGTACCTAAACTTAAAAGGCTACGGTCAACCTAAAAATGATTCGTAAATGTCTGAAGCCAGTTATCAAAACATAAGGCCTTCAAACAAAATTCAAAACCTACCAAAGGGTTGCCCTCGGCAAAAGCATCGTCTAAGAATACCTAAGCATTTATGGAAATTTCCCAATCATTCAGATGACTTTGAGTTTCAAAACCTCGAAAAACAAATGACTTGTTGCTACAATATATCCTATGCTAAGGCATTCAAAATGCTTTCAAGATTAGAAGTCGTAAAAGGATGCTAAAACAATCGAATTTTCCGAAAAGGGAAATTTTTATATATATTCCTAAATATCTTTACAAAGGCCCAATAAAAACGGCCTCAACAAAATACATGTGCAGGATAAAAAATAAAAATAAAAATAAACCTAAGGAATCTATGCCTAATCATCACCGGAACCTGACCCATCACCGGCATCATCGGGGCCTTCGGATTCTTCAAAGACCTCAGAGCCCTCTTCACCTTCAGGATCTGCTAGCTTCTTGGCCTTGGCCTCAAGTCTTTTTGCCTCCTCGATCTCGGCAGATAGGTAGAAGCCTCGAGCATGGATTTCTTCGAGGGCCTCCCTTCGAGATAACTGCCCCACATACTCGATAGTGGTCTTCAGGCTAGCCTTGACTGCTTCAACATCGGCCCTATACTAGGCCACCATCTCTTCTGCATTGGTAGAGTTATGCACATCTGAGCCTTTATGGATTCACATTCATTACCGAGGGCATCCCGCTCTGCCGAAGCAAAGCTTAATTGACCTCGGAGTTCATCGTTCAGCTGGTACCTCTTATCGACTTTCTCTTTCGCCACCCGAAGTTGTACCTCTACCAATTCCAGTTGTGCCTAGTGGTTTCCTTCTCTGAGGCCAACAAGTCCATTTGTCTCATCCAACCATCGGCCATGGCCTAGACCTCATTCATTTAAGTTCGGAATTGGTCTATCAGGTCGATCTTTTGTTGAACCTGCGAGATTTTGTCATTAGTCGCCATGACTAAGTCTTCATTGCTAACTTCAAAAACCTTTACCTTTTAGACAAGATCAGTATGTTCCTTCCTTAGGGTCGAAGCCTCCTTCTGAGCCCTATCCAACTCGGCCTGAAGATCCTTGGATGGCCCCCACATGCTGCTCATTGAGAAGCTTGTACATGTTCTTTTTCTGGGAAAGCTCTTTAACCTTGAGCTCGAGCCGATTGACCTCATCCCAGTGTCGAAGTAAGCTCACGTGATGAAGTACAAAGGCCTACAAAAGGATGAAAAACATGAGAAGTATAAAAACCTAAGTAAAGACTCGAAGGGTTATAATGATGCCTTACCTGATTCAGCGCCCGTTGCACTTCGTTGAATAGGCATGGTACATCCACCTCGTTCATCTTTTTCTTGGTTTTCTTCACTCACCAGGCATCAGAGATGACTTGCTACTCCCACGGGAGCAAAAAGAACACGGGCATACTCCGGGATAATGATGACTATCGACCTCTTGCGGCCACGATCCACACTCAGGGTAGGGAATTGGTTGATTAACTTTGGGCTCGAGTTTATCCCGCGGGCTTCTGAAGATGTTTCCTTTCTCAGCACTTCCAGGTCTCCCAACCCGAAAAAGTCCTCCAAGATGGATGAGTCCACGCCTTCGAAAAAGGAACAAAGGGGATCATCCGCACCATGAGTCCCTTCGTTAGACCTCTCTTTTCCTGCTTGGGCCTCCTCAAGCATGGACTCGGTATAGGAAGACAGCCCCGAAATCATTATAACACCGGGCACCTCCTTCAAAGCGGAATCAGCATCCCGAGAAGTCTCGGCCCGGTATCATTATCAACCTCCCGAATATGAGGGAGATCGGCCTTATGGATCTCTTCCTCAATAGTTGCCTACTCCTCGGGAGGAGTCGGCCCGTGGGCCATAAACAAATCCTCTTCCTTGGGCTCGTCCTTGAGCCGAAGAAATGAGTCCAAGTCGGGTGCTCGGGAGCTAGAACTATCCTTTGTCTTATGGGCCAATCTCTTCTTTGGCTTCTCCTTCCTTAAGCTCAGGGAGCCCGAAGCTTTCCTTTTCTTTTTTTTCTTTTTCCCGCTGTAACCCTGAGTTGACCCAAAGTGGAGGGATCAACAAATGAGGGCATGTCCTCGTTTTTTTCTAAGGGCCTAAGTTCAGTGGTCGTAGGCAAACCTGCAAAAAGAAAAGAAAGGAAATGAGAATATGATGTAAAAAGGGAGCATAATATTACTTATTCGGGAGGTAAGTCTCACTATGAGAACAGTCTTCCCATCGGCCCTTCGAAAGTTCGCGCCATGTGCGCTCGGAATAAAGCATCTGTGAACAAATTCCCTCGATCCACTCCTTGAACCAAGGGATGGCATTTGGAACTCGAGCAACGGCTGCACCACCACCAGTACTAGTGGGGAAAAAGGAGATAAACATAAAATTAACGTTTAAAGGAAAGATGTACTTACGAGATGTATTCCACTTCTCGGGAAATGACATGAACTTGGGGGTAATCAAGTCTTTGATCTTCACTCGAACGAAATGTCCCTATAGCCCCGGTCCCGGTCCTTATCGATACTCGAGAATGGGGCTTTGCTGGCCCGGCGTGCAAGTTTTATTAGTCCCCCTTGGAGTAAGTGATTGATGGTGAACCGACGGGATTTGGTCTTTTGAACAAAATATCGAATGAGGATCATAGTTCTCCACAGCGACGGATGGATCTGACCGAGGCATACTTCATGCCTCTTACAAAAATCCATAATAACCGGGTCCACCGGGCCCAGGGTGAAGGGATAAGTGGAAACAGTTAGATACCCCTCCACATGGGTAGTAATGGTGTCCTCGAGCACGGGGACTACTACTTCCTTACCTACCCAGTTGTAGTCCTTTCGGACCATGGAAAGGACGTCTTCGATGATGGAGCATATATACCTTGATGCCACCTCACCCCGGCCCCCCACCGACGAGGGATTTTCAACCTTAAATTCATCGGCAACCAAACAACCCCGGGGGATGAACAGTTTCAAGGGAGGTTCAGGAGTCGGTTCATCGGTAGCCGCGCCAGGAGCAGAAGTCTCGAGGATGACTAGATCGGGAGTGACCTCCTCGATTTCAGTGGTCGGTTGGGAAGAAGAAGAAGAAGCGACTTGTTGAGAAACATATTTAGAAGATTTAGCCATTGTTATCTGAAAAAGGCTTGAAAAATATGAAAAACAAGGTTGAAAGATAAAAATTCAAGTGCATTGATTTGGGTAAAAACTTGTAACTTACTGATAAATCCTGAAAAACGGAGGTAAAAATATGAGAGTATGAAGAAGGGTAGTGATAACTTGAAGATTCGAAGATAGAAGCTTGGTCAAAAGGTAAAAAATGAACGAAGGATGAAAGTATTTATAGATATTCGCATCGTTTTGCATATGTATGACTTGCCGATGGATGACACGTATTCAAAGTTAGAACGACACAACTGATGGGACATTTCGGATCCTTTGTTGTTTCTATCATGGCGTATTAAAGAAGGAATCAAAGTGCATATGTCGTTTCTCATTGTTTCAGTAAACTTACTCTTTGAGAAATAAGGGGACTATCTGTATACGGGTGAAACCGTGCCCGTTGGACACCTCGATTCTCGGTGAAGCAAATATAGTAGAGACATGACCATAAGGAATCAGGATTAGGGCATGGATCCCCTCGTGTCGAGGTTTGGGAAAAACATCTGCCCTCAGAAGAATCAGGGACATGTCCTTAGGCCTGATTCGAATCTCAAAACTTCGGAGAGCATTACCTGATGAACGTACACGACTAACAAAGGGCTGTGATATCCGTGCACGACCGGATGTCATGGCGTAAATCTAGGCTCGTATCAGCAATGGATCAGTGATTAGCAAGAATAAAGATTTTTACCCTTTTTTAGGATTGTACTTAGGGTAAAACTCCCCTACTACATAAAGGGGAGTCAAACTATTCATTACACATATTGTAACTCGAATATCAAGTCAATATACTCTTATTTTTCTCAGTTCTTACTTTTTTTCATTAGTCATCCATTATTGTGAGCTCGGGATCAAAGACAAGCACGATCGTGGCGTAAATTTCGAAATGGATTGATCTGTGGCGGTTTATCAGCTGTCAACTATGATTTCCTACTATAATTAGAAGTGTACCTTATTTAAAACTCCTATATTATATAAAGAGGGATCTCATTCATTTGTAATTATCATTGTTGACAAATAAGAATACATGCTTTCATTACTTTTCTGCTATTTCACTTACTATTCATCAGAGTTGCTTTATTTTAGCATCCCACCTCGAGGCTATCCCAAAGTCGAGGTCAAAATTTGGCTAGCATACTGGTTTGATTTATTTAGTTCTATAATTTATCTATTTAATTTCTTGTTTATCAATTGGTATTAAACTGAATCACATATCCTTAAATCCACAATACAAGTTTAATTATTACTCGAATTTTAGGGTAAAAAGTTTGGCGTCCACCGTGGGGCTAAGGATAATAGTGATTGTTCGGTGCTTATTCTGATAACACACATTATTTCACGCTTGTTCTTATTAAGTATTTTCACTTTCAGGTTAAAACATGCAAAACTCACAAAACGCACCCGCACATGGTGATAATGGTCTTGGGTTTCACGGGGAGAACAACAATATCATTGCTCTAGGAGTCGAGGTGTCATCGGTCAATCTTGGGGAAGCACTGATCCAGTCGATGTCAGTTCGTACGTTGCTTTAAATACAAACCTAGGCGCGGACACCGAAGGGAGTGTACGCAGGGAAGACCAATCTGGTTGCCAAGGTACACAGGGCAAAAGAGACAGCGGAGTTAGTCTTTAGGTGATATTCGAGATGCTGCAGGCTTAGCAGGCCGCCATCGCTCAGCTTCAAAATCAACATAGAACTCCGAGTGGGGTTGAGTCAGAAATCACTCGTCGTACCAAGCCAGTGTCAGAGAGGTTGAATAGTAACGGATCGGGGACCAATCCTGCAGTAATGAAAATGCTCGAGGAGCTAACCAAGAGAATTGAGTCAGGAGAGAAGAAAATCGAAGCTGATGATAAAAAAGTGGAGACATACAACTCTTGAATTGATCAGATACTGGGGGCACCGCCAATCTTGAAAGGGATGGATTCGAAGAAGTTTGTGCAAAAGTCGTTTCCTCAAAGTGCGGCTCCGAAGCATATTCCAAAGAAGTTTTATATGCCAGACATACCCAAATATAACGGGATCACCTATCCCAATGAGCATGTTACTTCATATACATGCGCCATCAAGGGTAAAGATTTAGAAGATGATGAAATCGAATATGTGCTGTTGAAATACGTTCGGAGAAACACTTTCAAAGGGAGCAATGATTTGGTATCACAACCTGCCACCAAATTCCATCGACTCATTTGCCATGTTAGCAGATTCTTTTACAAAGGCACACCCCGGGGCCATAAAGGTCGCAACAAGAAAATTTGACCTTTTCAATGTAAGGCAAAGGGATAATGAAATGCTGAGGGAGTTCGTGTCCCAATTTCAAATGGAACGCATGGAGTTTCCACCGGTCACAGATGATTGGGCCGTTCAAGCTTTCATCCAAGGGTTGAACGAGTAAAGTTCGGTAGCATCACGTCAGCTAAAATAAAATTTAATCGAGTATCCAATTGTAACTTGGGCAGATGTGCACAATCGATATCAATCGAAGATCAGGGTCAAGGACGACTAATTAGGAGCCCCTTCCGGTTCAGTACATCCAAACAGGTCGATAGTTAAATCCTATAGGGACATCGACAGAGAGACGAGGTCGAACAGAGAATGATATCAACCATATACCACAGATCTAAGGAACAATGGCTCAGGACGCAATTCTGCCCGGAATGATCGAAGAAGTGATCGAGGATAGAATTCTCGGGGACTTATAAGAATATGCCGATCCCGTAGAGGCAATCGGTTATCGAAATAAAACTTTAGTATCGATGCATCAAGCATTGTATTGGCAATTGGAAAGATCAAAAATACTAGGTGGCCCAGATCCATACAGACCGATCCTTCCCAATGAAACACAAATTTGATGTGGAAGCATCATGGCACGCAAGTTCACAGGACCAGGATTGCAGGCAATTAAGGGAGGAGGTGGCCCGTCTATTCAATGAGGGCCATCTTCAAGAGTTCCTCAGCGATCGGGCCAAGAATCATTTCAGAGAAAGGGATGCCAACAGGAAAAATGAACAAGAGGAACCCCAACATGTCATTCATATGATCATTGGGTGGGGGGGTCAACATTCCACAGGGACCCATATTCAAACGCACAAAGGTATCAATCACTAGGGAAAACAAACCCGAGATTATGTGCCCAAAAGGCTCCCTATCATTCAACGACAAAGAAGCAGAAGGCATTTCTCAGCCCTACAACGACACTCTAGTAATTTCTGTCTTATTAAATAAAGTTCAAGTTAAGCGTGTTTTAGTGGATCCAAATAGCTCGGCGAATATCATCCGATTGAGGGTCGTGTAGCATCTCGGCCTACAAGATCAAATCGTGCCTGTAGTTCGGGTCTTAAACAACTTCAATATGGTCAGTGAAACAACTAAAGGGGAGATTATTCTACCAGTGAACGTGGCTAGAAACATTCATGATACCAAGGTCCACTTGATCGAGGGCGACATAAGGTACAATGCCCTACTCGGAAGACCTTGGATCCACAACATGAGGGCAGTCCCCTCGACTCTCCACCAAATGATGAAATTCCCGATGACGGACGATATAAAATTAGTATACAGGGAGTAGCATGCTGCAAAGGAAATGTTTGTGGTTGATGAGGTAATGCCAATATCGACATTATCAACCTCAGAAAGGTCAAGCAAAAAGAAAAAGGGAAAAAAAGAAGCCACAACAGTGGCAGAGAAGAAGCACCGAAACAAAAAAGAGAAAGGAAAACAGAAGCAATAACAGCAGAAGAGAGAAGAAGAAGAAGAAGAAGAAGAAGAAGAAGAAGAAGAAGAAGAAGAAGAAGAAGAAGAAGAAGAAGAAGAAGAAGAAGAAGAAGAAGAAGAAGAAGAAGAAGAAGAAGAAGAAGAAGAAGAAGAAGAAGAAGAAGAAGAAGAAGAAGAAGAAGAAGAAGAAGAAGAAGAAGAAGAAGAAGAAGAAGAAGAAGAAGAAAAAGAAGAAGAGGAGGAGGAGGATATTATAACTCCTTGAACTTTTATTATTCCAGAAGATTCTGACACCACCAAATCGACGGTCAAAGAGCTGGAACAGGTCATATTGATCGAGTATCTGCCCGTGCGAAAGGTATACCTGGGAACGGGATTAACCCTCGAACTCAGGAAAAAGCTTGTTCAATTTCTTATTGATAACATAGATTGTTTTGCTTGGTCCCATTTAGACATGACAGGGATCCCACCGGAGATAATGACGCATAGGCTAATCCTTGACCCTAGGTTCAAACCGGTGAAACAAAATAGAAGACCCCAGTTCGAGGTAAAGCACGCATTCATAAAGGACAATATAACTAAACTTCTTAAAATAAGGTCCATTCGGGAGGTGAAATATCCTGAATTGTTAGCCAATGTAGTCGTAGTCCCTAAAAAGGGAACAAACTTAGAATGTATGTAGATTATAATGATTTAAACAAGGAATGCCCCAAAGATTCTTTTTCACTGCCTAACATCGATCGCATGATCGATGCCACAGTTGGCCACGAGATCCTTACCTTTCTCGATGCCTATTCCGGGTATAATCAAATTCAAATGAACCCGGAAGACAAGGAAAAGACTTCATTTATCACCAAGTATGCAACGTATTGTTATAATGCAATGCCCTTCGTGCTAAAAAATGCTGGAGCTATTTATCAACGCCTAGTAAATAAAATATTCGAAGAACAAATAGGTAAGTTAATGGAAGTTTATATCGATGACATGCTAGTTATGTCCCTACACGTAGAGGACCATTTGGCTCATTTGCAGGAGACGTTCAAAATTTTGAGGAAACATAACATGAAGCTCAACCCCGAGAAATGTGCTTTCAGGGTCGGTTCGGGCAAATTCTAGGGCTTCCTGGTGTCGAATCGGGGGATTGAGATCAACCCTCGATAAAATCAAGGCCATCGAAGACATCACCATCCCGGACACTGTAAAAGTCGTGGAGAGTCTAACTGGACGGATAGCTACTTTAGGCCAATTCATCTCGAGGTCGTCAGATCGTAGCCACAAATTTTACACTCTACTCGAAAAGAAGAATGGTTTCGCCTGGACCCTGAAATGTCAATAGGCATTAGAGGAATTAAAGCGATACCTGTCGAGCCCGCCACTGCTTCACACTCTAAAGGCAGATGAGAAACTTTACTTGTACTTGGGAGTATCGAAAATCGCGATAAGTGGTGTCCTAGTTAGAGAGGATCAAGGTACGCAATTTTCCGTTTATTATGTAAGTCGAACCTTGGGAGAAGCATAAACTATATATCCACGCTTAGAGAAATTGGTACTTGCATTGATAAGCGCTTCTAGAAAGTTAAAACCATACTTTCAATGTCACCCCATATGCATGTTAACCACTTACCCACTTTGTAATATTTTGCACAAGGCCGAACTATCAGGCCATTGGCCAAACAGGTCGTTGAACTCAGTGGCTACGATATCGAGTATCTACCCCGAATGGCCATCAAGTCTCAAATTCAAGCGGACTTCGTGGACGATTTCATGCCAACCTTCATACCCGAAGTTGAAAAGGAACTCTTGTTAAAATCAGGCACATCATTGGGGGTATGGACCCTTTTCACAAACGGTGCTTTGAATGTGACGGGGTCCGGGCTAGGCATCATTTTGAAGCTGCCCACGGGTAGCATTATTAGACAGTCTATCAAAACTTCTAGGTTGACTAACAATAAGGCCAAGTACGAGGACATGATTGCGGGTCTCGATCTAGCTAGTAGCTTGGGAGCAGAAGTCACTGAAGCCAAGTGTGACTCTTTACTGGTGGTGAACCAAGTAAATAAAACCTTCGAAGTCCAAGAGGATATAATGCACAGTTATTTGGACAAGCTACAGGTAACTTTGCACTGTTTCAAGGAATGAACTTTACAGCATGTACCACGAGAACAAAACAGTGAGGCCGATGCACTAGAAAATTTGGGGTCATCGATTGAGGAAGACGAGATCAGCTCGGAGATTGTCGTTCAACTCTCAAAATATGTGATCAAGGAAGGTCATGCCGAGATAAACTCTACAAGCTTAACCTGGGATTAGAGGAATAAATATATTAAATATTTGAAGAACGAAAAGCTCCCATCGGACCCTAAAGAGTCGAGGGCCCTACGAACCAAAGCTGCTCGATTCACATTGGCTGAAGATGGAACATTACACAGAAGGACATTCGATGGACCATTGGCAGTATGTTTAGGACCAAGAGACACTGATTATGTTTTACGAGAGGTCTATAAAGTCACTTGTGGGAACCACTCCGGCGCCGAATCGTTGATTCACAAAATCTTTAGAGTAGGATACTACTAGGATAGCATGGAAAATGACACTAAGGAGTTTGTTCGAAAATGTGATAAATGTCAAAGGTTTGCACCGATGATCCATTAGCCCGGAGAACAACTTCATTCAGTTTTATCCCCATGGCCATTCATGAAATGGGGGATGGATATTGTCGGCCCTCTACCAACGGCCCGAGGTAAAGCTAAGTTCATTTTATTTATGACTGAATATTTCTCTAAATGGGTTGAGCACAAGCGTTCATGAAAGTGAGAGAGAAAGAAATTATAGGCTTCATTTGGGATCACATCGTATGTCGATTTGGGATACCCGCCAAAATAGTGTGTGACAATGGAAAACTATTTATCGGTAGCAAAGTAATGAAATTCCTCGAGGACCACAAAATAAAAAGGATATTATCAATGTCGTATCACCCTAGCGGGAATAGACAGGACGAAATCGACGAACAAGACTATCATTCAAAACTTAAAGAAAAGGTTGAACGACGCTAAGGGGAAATGGAGAGAAATTTTACCTGAAATCCTTTGGGCATATCAAACAACATCAAAGTCTAGTACGGGGGAAACCCCATTCTCCTTAGTATATGGCTCTGAGGACTTGATTTCTGTCAAAGTCGAGGAACCTAGCGCCATATTTTGACATGCAATAGAAGAATCAAATCATGAGGCTATGAATACTAGCCTCAAACAATTGGATTAAAAACGAGAAACTGCACTCGTTCAGATGGCTGTGCAAAAGCAAAGAATCGAGAGATATTATAATAGAAGAACCAACCTTCACCACTTCGAAATCGGGGGCTTATTTTTTAGGAAAGTCACCCTCAATACTCAAGACACGAATGAAGGGAAACTAGGCCCAAATTGGAAAGGACCGCATCGGGTCCTCGGTGTCATCGAAAAGGGACCTTACAATCTTGGCACAATAGAGGGTGAACAATTGCCAAACAATTGGAATATATCACTCCTCAAAATGGTATTATTGTTAAGGTATGACTTTCCCCCTTTCCCTTTGTACTTGATACTAATTTATTGCAGGTGTTCGATCAAAGATGTCGAGAAACTCTTCAATATGAGGACCTTAGGTTTTTAAAGCACGCGTTGCACTCTTTTTCCCTTAGATCGGTTTTTATCCCAAATGGGTTTTTCCGGTGAGGTTTTTAACGAGGCAACAATTATGTGCTACCTAAGGAAAATCCAACAGTATCAAAGGCTTCTTTACAATCAACCTCGAATACTGGGGGGCATCACCCTCAGATATTATATTTTCGAGGAAAGCACTTCATGTCAAAGGGTCTCGATAGGGAAACTTTGTGATGGGCCAAACGGTTGAATGAACCGTGTGCATATAGATTAGTCAAGCCCCGATGGCAAAACATGTACGCATGGGTAAATTATTCCAAAAAGCATTCTTTCTATATCAAACATATTGTGTCTCAAAAAATAATTTCTACTATACGAGCTCCACACTTATGATTTTGTGAGAAATGGCTCAAGGGACAAGCGCAAATATGCCTCGAACTCAGGGACTGTCATCGCCGATCGACATTTTCGAGTTATCTAAACTCGAACTCATAAGACCTCAAAGAGGCACCCCTCGATCTATAGGCCAAGGCCATCATTCTTGGGGACTAACACTTCAAATTCGAAGTGTTATTGGGGAATAAGCC
This sequence comes from Nicotiana tabacum, assembly GCF_000715075.1. NCBI lineage: Eukaryota > Viridiplantae > Streptophyta > Magnoliopsida > Solanales > Solanaceae > Nicotiana > Nicotiana tabacum. Next base: position 119,420,126 of record NC_134101.1, read on the forward strand.
CAATAGACATACCCAAAGGCTACGGCCAAATTAATGCGGCTCAGAGATGTCCGAATCCCGCAATAAAAATAGGCCTTCAAATTCTTTAAAAAACGGTTAAAAAAGGGTACCCTCGGCAAATAATCAAAAGGGCTTCAATAAAATCAGCCCTCGAAAAACCTTAAGAGGTATCAAATTATCTTAACGCAAACATGTTAAGGCACAAAAAGCAAAAAGAGGTTTCAATTGACATCGAACCCTCAAAAAACCCAATGGGTAAAAAAATACATGCTAAGGCATCAAGAAATTTTTACTAAATCTTTTAAGCCGAAAGAGGGGGATAATAGCCATCTTTTAGAGGCCATATTGGCCCGATATAAAGAGCCTAAGGGCCAATACACTTAGAGTTCGAGATCTTATTCTCGCTCCATCCGAAACTAATGGTTCGACTACTCCAAGCCCAAATAAAAACTGACTTGACTATGGCTCGGGTACTCACCATCTTTCGATACACACCCTAAAGGGCCTATGCTTCAAGTTCGAACCTTATTAGAACTCGACTATGGTGACTTCGAGGAAGCCACCCAAAACCAAAATCTCAAACGTACCGTTCAAAGCATAAGATTGTGCTAAAGTTTTACAAGGCAAGAAACGTGTTTGTAGATAAAAATTGAGAAGGCATTCAAAAGGAAAAATTTCTTTATATATATATGGGCAAAAATATGTACAAGGGACCGACGGGGTCTTACAAAAAGAAAAGGAAAAATAAAGTCCTAACTATGCCAGGGGATGGTTTCTCTCTCAGGGGCAGCTTCTCCTTCGGCCCCTCGTCGTTATCAGACTCACCTTGGCGGCCTTCATTGTCATCGTCATCATCGCAAGAGATAAGCATCCTGGCATCAGCTTCAAGCGCCTTAGCTTGATTTATCTCTTTGGAGAGGCCGAAACCTCGAGCATGAATTTCCTTGAGGGTCTCCCTCTAGGATTTGTACTTCGCCAAGTCATTGCTCCATCGCTCTCGAGCAGAAGCCTCCCTTAGCTGTGTTTAAACAGCCTCGGAATCGGCTAGGTAGACGGCTATGGACTTGTCAGCCGTGCTCTTCGTCTTCTCAACCTCTGCCTTGGCCTCAGCAAGCTCGACTTCAAGCTCCTCGATCCTTTTGGCCTGGCCTAAGCTTTTCTCTTTAATGCTTCGAAGTTGGACCTCGGCCGATGACAGTTTGGCCAAGGCAACATCTTTCTCTGCAGCAAGGCAGTCCATGTTCTCCTTCCACCGATTACGGCTGGCTTTGATTTGATCTACTTTCCCTTGGAGTAGCTCGATCCTTTCTAGCTTTTGCTGCAACTGAGATATTGAAGTATTAGCCTCCACAGTTGGGTCGAGACCATACTCTTTCAAAAGGATAGTTACATGTTCATCTAGCTTGGCCTCTTCCTTACGATCTTGGGCCAAGTCTATTCGAACGTCCCTGAGCTCCTCATCCTTTTGACCGCAAAGGAGCTTCAAAGCATTCCTCTCCTCCGAGGTCTTCTGGAGCTCGGACTCGCACTGGCTCAGGTCGGCCCGAAACTTGGTAAAAGCCTACGCAAAAAGAGAGATATAAGTTAGGTTGAAGGGAGAAGAAAGAAAGGAAAATTTCAACAACGGGAATTAGTACTTACTCGAGATAAAAGAAGTCGGGCCTCATCAAAAAGGGTAGATGCATCATTGAGATTAGCGGCATCATCAATCTTGGTAAAGTAATACCGGAAGGGATCCTCTTCACAGGGGACTCCGCCTATATCGGGGATCTGAAGCGCCCGAGCGTCCATTATAGTCTCCTCGAAAAAGGCCGATAGAGAAGGAGAGTGACCTATTGTCACAGCCCCGAGCGAATCACTCGGGGTGCCCTATTTAGCCCTGGGGGTCTCAGAACCGGACCGCTCTAGGATGCTGGTTGATGGCCAAGGAATAATCTCAACCTCGGGCGATTCGGGGGGTTTTGCTCGATTCTTTCTTCGAAGCCTTATCATCACAAGGCAAGGTCTCGACAATCGCCTCCGGCTCGAAAATCTTGGCAGCCTCGATCAGTTTCCTTGCTCGAACCACCAGCGCTGAGTAATCGCCCTCATCTTCTTCTTTTTCCCCCAGCTGGTGGACTGACTCTACAATCATAGGTATGAGATTTCTCCCTTGTCTTCGAATTGGATACCTATTAGGACGGGGGTCCTCGGACTCCAAAACCCTCATCCTCTTGTTATCTTTCCCTGACTTCGGAATCAGGGACTCGACCTTTTCCCCTGGCGGGGCCGGCCATATTTTAGTGACATCTCCAATGCCTACATAAAAGGGAGTCAAGTATAAATAGAGAGAAACATTACAAAAAAAAGGGAATCGAAAGCTTACAGGATAAACTTACCATGATGTTTGGCTTCTCATCTGCCCCTTGCCAAGTCACGCCAGCAGCACTCGACATGGGAGGAAGTCGAAGCCAACTTATGAACCTAGTCTTCAAGGTTGGGGACCGCGTGAGGCATCCAACAACCGCTACAAAATAGATGAAGGCATTACATAAAGGAAAAAACTGGAGTTCGAAGACTAATGGGTAAATACGTCACTTACGATCGGGGTTCCACTTCTCTAGGAAAGGCAGTTTCTCCTCTGGGATGAGGTTGCAAGTCCTTACCGGCATGAACCAGCTCATCCAACCCCGATCCTTGTCCTCATCGTTTCTCGCAAAAAAGGCCTTCGTCACTCGGCATTAGAGCTTGATCAACCCTCGAAAAAGCTGAGGTCGATATAACCGTATGAGTTGGTTGAGGGTGAACTCCATCCCCTTGGCCTTGCTAGAAAAGAAGCGAAGCATAATCACTATGCGCCAAAATGAGGAGTGAACCTGGTTGAGGGTGACCTGATACCTCTTGCAAAAATCAATAATGACAGGGTCGATAGGACCCGGTGTGAAGGGGTAAGTGTAAACACTTAGGAACCCCTCCATGTGAGTGGTAATACTCTCTTTGGGAGGGGGAATCTGTACCACGACCTCTGTCCCCCAGCCACAATCTCTCTTCACAGCCACGAGATAATTTGCGTTATCGAGCAAATGTATCTCGACACGTGCTCACATCGGCCAGGGATCGATGGAGGGTTCTTGACTTTGAAGTCGAATTTTAAGACACAAGGGCCGAGAACATACTCGTGAGGGAGCGGTTCCACCGGCGTATTGTCACCGGCCTGCCGGGAAGAAGGGGAAGAAGCTTTCTCCTTTTGTGGTACGATCTTGGAGGTTTTAGCCATTAATTCAAATAGAAGTAAGCGGAAAGAGGTGAAAGAGAAGAGATAGAGAGAGGAAAAGACTCAGAAAACTTGGTGAAAAAGAGAAGAGATGGAGAGAGGAAAAGACTTAGAAAACTTGGTGAAGGTGGAAGTAAAGTTTTGATTCAAATAAAGAACTTGTATTTATAGATTCACGGCAACGATTCGGTGGCGCTAGTGGCCAATTACCCACTGATAGACATTAACGATTTGGGAAACCGAACCGACGGAACATTTCGGTCACCTCGACCGCTTACGTTACGGGGATGACGTCATTATCGGGGTCTCCAGAAAATCGAGGCTCAAGTCGTCTCTTATCATTTCACTCTAAGAAATAAGGGGTCTATCTGTATACGGTGGAAATCGGGGCTACCTGATTTCATCCTTTGATCAAAAAAGAGATACCACGTCGAAAGACCAAGACGACGAGTCCGAGATCGAAGTTTCCTCCCAAGATCGAGGTCGACATCATTAACAGAGGTCAGAAGAGGGCATCTTCGAAATGATGCTGGTATAGTTCAGTAACAGAAAGAGCGAGATATCCGCAACGGATCGAAGATCGTGGCGTGAATTTCGAAATGGATTGATATTCGATGGTTTATCAGCTGTCAACTCTGGTTTCCTAATATATTTAGAAGTGTACCTTGTTTAGAACTCCTCTATTATATAAAGAGGGATCACATTCATTTGTAATCATCATTGTTGACCAATAAGAATAGATACTTTCATTACTTTCCTGCTATTTCACTTGATGTTCATCAAAGTTGCTTTATTTTGCCATCCCACCTCGAGGCTATCTCAAGTCGAGGTCGAAATTTGGCTAGCATACTGGTTTAATTTATTTAGTTCTCTAATTTATCTATTTAATTCCTTGTTTATCAATTAATATTCGATTGAATTACATATCCATAAAATCATAATATAAGTTTAATTGTTACTCGAATAGGATAAACACATATTAGGTAAACGTATCCATAAACCGTGCAAAAAGAAAAGTCCATAAACCGTGCAACAACCAATTGACGGTCAGCGGATGCTAGAGTCTGGCAGCTTTCCCTTCGTCATAGGCTACCAAATGGGGAGAAACAGGAGAAGTTTTATTTTAAAAGAAGTTAACAATGAAGCTTGGTTAATATATACGTACTAATAGTACTGTAGTATTAATGTTCAGTGAACAGTTTAGCCAATGCTAGAGTCGTTTACTTGATCAACTTGTTAGTCGAGGCGGATACAAGATTTAAATTTTATGAGTTCAATATTTAAGGTTTTTAGTATTTAACTCATTATATGTTTAAAATTATGATTCATATTTAATATTATTTTTTTGCAAATTTAATAAATTTTTACGTATAAATTATACTTCGCGTCAAAAGTTATAAATTCAATTGAACATGTTACTTAAACTATACATCCACCGCTCCTTGTTAGTTGAATGAAGTTGGGTTTTCTTCAGCTTACTCGAGACTTTTCAGCTCAACCCAAATTAGTCCATCGGCCTTATGTATTGCCATGGGCTGACCCCAACCGATACTTTCTTCGGTCCACAATAAATAACCAATTTGCTTTGGGTATACCCATAATACTAAATTTTATACGAAAATAATTAGTATGACTATACCACCCTTTATTAAATATTGCACCATAGTTATAGTAGCACTTAGTTCTCTTCTCAAATGTGAGAAGTAAATGACTTTTTGGAAATACGTACATAAGGGTAATTTAGGTAAAACAAATTAATTTTTTTTTATTATATAAATGGACACTTATTTTGGACCAAAATAAAAAAGCAAATTGATCATTTATTGTGGACCGGAGGAAGTATTAAACAAAAGGTTACGAAGAGTAATTTACCTATGAATTATATTACTAACCTACTACATTATTTATATTTTTTTTCCTTCTTTCTGTTTTCCGGAGTAGAAAATGGTGTGATAATTAATAGGATAGAAATTGCTTTCTCTTATAAAATAAAGACTATAAAGTAAAGACAAGTATAGAGAGAAATTGATATATTATTCGAATTCAAACTGATGTACATAATGAACTGAAATCTCTTCTATTTATAGAAGAAAGGAAGCTGCTACTATACCAGATATGGATAATCTTCTACTGAGAGCAATGTTTATCCATAACGGAGTACTGAAAGGATAAGCTTATTATACCCGATATGGATAATCTTCTATCGGGGGTAATATTTATCCATAACTGGGTACTAAAAGGATAAACTTATTATACCCGGTATGAATAATCTTCTACCGGGGATAATATTTATCCATAACTGGGTACTGAAAGGATAAACTTATTATACCCGGTATGGATAATCTTCTACCGGGGGTAATGTTTATCCATAACTGGGTACTGAAAGGATAAGCTTATTATACCCGGTATGGATAATCTTCTATCGGGGGTAATGTTTATCCATAACCGAGTATCGAAGTGATAAGCTTCTTCAGGAAGCTTATTTCCAATAGAGTACTTAAATAGATAAACATATTTACGGTGGAGTCTCATATGGATAAGCTTCTTCACGAAGCTTATTTACAACGGAGTACGAAATGAACATCCATAATATAATATATTTATAGCACTCCCCCTTGGATGTTCATTAAAAGATAATGTGCCTCATTAAAACCTTACTAGGAAAAACCACGTGGGAAAAATCCTAATGAAGAAAAAAGAGTACACATATTTAGTAATACGCATTACTAGGTGCCTCATTAAAAACCTTATAAGGAAAACCCCATGGGAAAAAATCTTAGTAAGGGAAAAATAGTGCATCGCGTATTTTACTCCCCCTGATGAAAATCTTGTTTCAAATATTTGAGTCTCCGCATTCCAATCTTATATATCATCTTCTCAAAAGTTGAAGTCGGCAAAGATTTAGTGAATAAATCTGCTGGATTATCACTTGAACGGATTTGTTGCACATCAATGTCACCATTTTTCTAAAGATCGTGTGTGTAGAATAATTTTAGTGAAATGTGCTTCGTTCTATCTCCTTTTATAAATCCTCCATTTAATAGGGCTATGCATGAAACATTGTCTCCATATAATATTGTGGGTCTTTTATCACATTCCAACCCACATGTTTCTCGAATGAATCACTGATTTCAATCATATGCACTCCCTGCTTGCCGGTTTGAAATCGAGCTTTATGGGTATCGGATAAATAATCTGCATTTGTATTACCAATACGATCTGCATCACCTTTGTTAGTATTAGCAAGATAAATAAGTGCATCATCTACACCGAGATAGAGTATTTCAGGACCAAGGAGTTCCTCATCCTCTTCTAGAGGTTGGAACGGATCCTTATTCACTTCAAGTGATTGAATATTCATTGGTGTACTTAATGGGTACACTTTATCCATGTAAAAGTATTTTTAAGACCCTCTTGGAGCTCTTCCGTAGTTCCAATAAGATTTATGTCACCAACATAAACAGCAAGTGTAACAAATTTTGATGACATTTTCTTTATAAAAATACATGGACAAATAACATAATTTATGTAACTTTCTTTCAGCAAATATTTACTGAGGCGATTATACCACACGCGCACAGATTGCTTTAAACCGTACAAAGATCTTTATAATTTGATCGAGTACATTTCTCAAGACTTTGAGTTATATGCTTCGGGCATTTTCAATCCTTCAAGGATCTTCATATAGATTTAGCCAAATAAGTCATATAGGTTAAGACTTGTATCTAAATGGTATGACATCTTCAAGTGTCTGGACTGCTGGTCCGATCCTCACAATCTTTTATAATATTGTGCACTATATTGTATCAAATATATCGTCGACGATCATTTTTTGTCAGTTCCGAAGCGACATAACTTGTGGAGATCTCATCACTTTCTTTATTTCCAGGTACCTGAACTCTTTCGGGAGTTTCATGAAATGTTATGTCGTGGGTTCTTCTAGAGCTTATTTTCTCCTCATTATGATCATTTTGATCATTAGCTCCTACTCTTTTTCAAGAATTGTTACCTTTGGAACCGATTGGTCTACCACGCTTCATGCGTACAGTAAACTCTATCCTTCAGGGACTTTACTTTTAATAGGAGCATTTGTAGCTGAAATATGATATTTAATTTTGGTTCAGCAAATGCTTCTGCCATTCAACTTGAATTATCTTCTAAGTGAGGATCATATTAATGATAATTCGATTCATATAGCATATTTTTCAACTGTTTATTCCATCCCCCAAATGTTAGAAAAACTAACATATATCCCCAATCATCTTTGGGAAACATATCTTTGTGTATTATGGTAGAGAAAATTAATCATATACCACACAACAAAAGATAGTAAAAATATTTGGTTTTCGATCCTAAACCAATTGTAAAGGGAGGACTTATCATATATTATTGATCTGATGCATACAAGTGCTGCTATATGCAATTTAGAAAATCTTAGATCAACACATGAAGCTTTGTTCTCATAAGCAATGGTTTAGCCATTAATAAGAGGTATTGAATGCTAAACCAGCTTGGATATAAACCAGCATTATCAAGATGACCTGTCTTGATTTCATAATTTGAAAATTATGCTCTTAATCGAGAAAAGCAATTCCAAATGTCAAATTGCAGGTTGACAATAATTACACATGTAACCATTTCATATATGCACCTATAAGTGGTTCACATGATAGGTGAACGGGCCCATATTCACCTTTTATATATTTTAGAATCAGGGGTCTTAGTCCCAACTATAGCTGGTATAATCAATTCATTATGAGAGCAAGAAACACATGAGAATTCCTGAAGAATCTTCTAGTTCTTTAGTATATGCTTATCTGAATTCTCAAATAGCTCATTTTAAAATGGCAAATGAAAACTTCAAGTTTATCATGTCATGTGCTATCTCTTAGTAAACTTCTGGTTTACTATGGCATAAACTTTTGCTTTAGTAAACTTCTGGTTTACTGTGATACATGATATAGTACAAATTAAAGAATAAGACGTGTAACTTCTCACATACATATTATTTTACCCCCTATGATTGTGGAAACATGAAGATTATTAATCTTCCAATCATTTGTAGTCTCAATATGATAGCCATTTGTATTAGTAAACTTCAGGTTTACTACAACATATGTTTTGACCGTAATCATATAATATGAATGACATATTTGTATATAAGCTCTTCGAGAGCTTTCATTTATTATCCACAATCTAATATTTATCGGGCACTACTGGTGTCATGTATCCTTTAGGCAAACAGTTAGCTCTTCAGGAGTTGTTGATACATTTTGTACTATCAAATATTTCTCATACACTTCTGGTATCATGAGAGAAAATCACAATCAAATAAACAATGTAAAACAATTGTTTAAGCACAAGAAAACTCTTCTTCATAATATTTTCCTACTTCAGGAGGCAATTTCAATTGTGTTACTTCTTCAGGAGCAAATTTAAAATACGAAATATTGAGTATATATTCTATCAATTATATTACCTCTTTTGAAGGTGAATTGTGATATATTCACATCAAGAGTGCATTCATATTTACCCGATTTATTAATATTGACTTCAGGGAATGGATTAATATTATCCAAAGTTCTCATCCTTCAGGAAATCGAACATAATTATCTGAATGCGCATTAATCACATCAAATTGTGATGCCTCAATCTCTTTTAAAATATTTACTACTTTAGGAGCAAATCGAGGCGTGCATTTAATATAGAGAATATTTATATAGCTTATCTTCAATTGTAACCATAGAAAGCCTAAATTATCACTTCTGGTGATCATAGACATATATCACTTCTGGTGATTAACAAAATATAATTACAATGAGATATATGAAATATAACTACTTCTGGTGGTTGTATATTTCTTGCAAACTCTGCTAGAGTTTAAGTTGATCTAATAATATTATCCATATTCTTCAAAATGACATAAATAAGATATATTATAGTAAACATCATTATCAAATCATAATTTTTTCTTTATGTACGACAATTACATAACCATACTATCTATTACAAACAACAAAAATTAAAATATTTACATTTCTATATATTCACCACCGATTACATGACTTGTTTCTCCTTCTAGGAGTGCAAGGTAATCAGTTACATCCAAATGCATGAAGTCTAAATTATCTTCAGAAATAAAATTTGGTTCAACATTTTTCTCTGTCTTCTTTAGGGAGGCTTGATAAAGCTCAACCAGGTGCTTTGGCGTACGACAGGTACGTGACCAGTGCCCTTTTTCTCCACATCTATAGCATGCATTTTCTGCATTTGGTGCTTGCACCGCTTCATGCTTTTGTTCCTTCCTTTTCCACTGCTGGTGGTGAGTAGTGTTCTTTGTTGCATTATTATTACCATGATTAATGTTTCTTTCCCGACCACGACCAGGACCACGACTGGGGCCACGACCTTTTCCACGTTTAGCCTGGTGGAAGTTTGTCTCATTCACTTCAGGGAATGGACAAGAACCAGTAGGTCGGCTTTCATGATTTTTCATTAATAGCTCATTATGTTGCTCGGCTATAAGAAGATGTGAGATAAGTTCAGAATACTTTTTAAATTCCATCTCTCGATATTGCTGCTGCAGGAGCATATTCGAGGCATGAAAAGTGGTGAAATTTTTCTCCAACATATCATGATTAGTAATATTATCACCATATAACTTCAATTGGGAAATAATTCTGAACATAGCAGAATTATACTCACTGATAGATTTAAAATCTTGTAGCCTTAGATGAGTCCAATCATATCGTGCCTGTGAAAGAACGACCATCTTCAGGTGGTCATATCTATCTTTCAAATTATTCCATAGTATGACTGGATCTTTAACAGTAAGATATTTCATTTTTAGGCCCTCATCAAGGTGATGGCGTAGGAATATCATTGCTTTGGCACGATCTTGGTTTGATGCCTGATTTTTGTCTTTGATGGTGTCTGCCAGACCCATCGCATCAAGATGAATTTCAGCATCAAGCACCCAAGACATGTAGCTTTTGCCCGATATATCCAGGGCTACAAATTCAAGTTTAGAAAGATTTGGCATTATTTAGGAAAAGAAAGTTCTTACCTCAGATACTTTCAAAATATTTGCTCGAGATGACAGAGTCTCGCGCTGATAACGTGTTATAAAATAAAGACTATAAAGTAAAGACAAGTATAGAGAGAAACTCATATATTATTCGAATTCAAACTGATGTGCATAATGAACTGAAATCTCTTCTATTTATAGAAGAAAGGAAGTTGTTGTGTAAGCTGCTACTATACCAGATATGGATAATCTTCTACTGAGAGCAATGTTTATCCATAACGGAGTACTGAAAGGATAAGCTTATTATACCCAATATGGATAATCTTCTACCGGGGGTAATGTTTATCCATAACTGGGTACTGAAAGGATAAGCTTATTGTACCCGGTATGAATAATCTTCTACCGGGGATAATTATCCATAACTAGGTACTGAAAGGATAAGCTTATTATACCCCGTATGGATAATCTTCTATCGGGGGTAATGTTTATCCATAACTGGGTACTGAAAGGATAAGCTTATTATACCCGGTATGGATAATCTTCTATCGAAGGTAATGTTTATCCATAACCGAGTATTGAAGTGATAAGCTTCTTTAGGAAGCTTATTTCCAATAGAGTACTTAATTAGATAAACATATTTACGGTGGAGTCTCATATGGATAAGCTTCTTCACGAAACTTATTTACAACGGAGTACTAAATGAACATCCATAATATAATATATTTATAGCACTTTCTCTTTTAACTGGAAGTTGAGCATACTTGAACATTAACGGCTTGTTTGGATGGTTGTTACCCATTGTATCATATTATATTGTTATCCCAAAATAATGTTTGTTTTTTATTGTTTCATTAAAATTGGTTTTATTGTATTATTAAATCCATTATTTCAAAATAATAAAAAGTCCCATTTTTTGAAACAATTGATTTGGTGTTGTGGAATTGTTTCCTATTTTTCTTCCCAATTATGCCCTAACTTATTACTCCATAATTCTATTTTACCCTTTACCTTTTTTTTTAAACTCCAAATTTCCTACCTATAAGCTACTTTGTCTTCATCCCTTTTTTTTCTAAAACGTCTGCCGCTTCCAACTCCAACGTAAAATTGCTATTTTTGTTCCACTAATTTTGTTAGAATTTGCATGAATTTAGTTTCTTAATCTATTTATAAGAAATATTTGGTGATAAATTAGTATAAAGTGGTTTCTTAAATTATTTTTATGTATAATTCTTGATAAATTTAATACTTAAACAATTGAGGGAATTTTAATAAATTTATCAGTTATTGTATAGTATGATATAGTCAAACCAAACAACAAAATATTATTTAATAACAATGAATAATACAATCTATCCAAACATTATATTCATAAAACGATACAACATAATATAATATAATACAATACAATACATTATAAAATGGTGGATACCGACCATCCAAACAAGCTGTAAATATACCCCGAAGGTTAATATAACGGAGATTAGAGACTCAATGCTCTAATGGGGCATCGATACTCTGGGAAACTTACCATTCTTGAATGAAAAGAAACTTAACAACTATCCTCTCTTTATCTATTATTATTCATTCTAGAGATTATTATCTTCAGCTAGAATTTACCCCTTCATATTCGATTGATTTGTTCAAAAGGGTTTCAACATTTTTTGAGTCAAACAATTTGGCGCCTTCTGTGGAGATTTCTATAGCTGAAATCGTAGTTTTCATCTAGATCCTTGAAAGAAACGATCATCTCTCTTCAACTCCAATAAAAACCAACGATGGCAGGAAAGGGAGAAGCAAGGTTAAAGGCAATAGAGGGTGTCATAAATAACCTCCTAAATTCCCTCAACGAGGCCAGTGGAGAACACACTGAAAATGCGACACCAAGTGTTATACCTGAGGGTGAGATCTCACCTCCTCCGCACGGAGATCTAACGATCTTGCGCGAGAGAGGAACCTCAACATCCTCAGCAGGAGAAGCGCCACCAGCTATCAAAAGGCTACTAGAAGAATGGTTAACGAGTTCCTTGAGAAACATGCTCGAGAAACTCATTCAGGGAGGCGTCAAAGACGCATTACCCATAGAAATCGCAGCCGCTGCCGATGAGCCAAGCGCTACACGAACAGGTAACACCTGCACTGTTACTGATGTAGGTGATGATGCCCTTATAGCCATCTTAAAGAAAATGGAAGAGATGGAGAATGAGAACAAAACACTCTGCGACCAGATGAAGGAGCATCAAGAAAGGGTCGACAAAATACCAGGCGCTCCGAAGTTGTTACCAAAATGCGACGTAGGCCGGTTCGTTGAACAACAATATAGCGAAGGGGCAGCTCCCCATTCTATTCCAAAGACCTTCAAAATGCCGTCATATTTAAAAATATATGATGGTACCACGGACCTAGAATATCACCTAATCCACTATGTCACCGCAGTAAAGGGTAACAATTTATCAAAGGAACAAGTGCCATTTGTGCTACTAAAAAAGTTCGGCAAAACTCTGACAGGAGGAGCGGTGACATGGTACTCTCAGCTACCAGCACGATCGATATCCACATTCAAAGAAATGGCAGATAAGTTCGCCATCGTGCACGCAGGAGCAAAAAAGGCAGAAGCTAGGATAAATGATATCTTAGCCGTCAGGAAAATGACGGGCGAGGGACTTCGGGATTTCCTAGCCCGATTCAACAGAGTGAGGATGAGCCTACCAAACGTATCTGAAGGGATGGCAGTAGCAGCCTTTCAAAATGGGCTAAACAGAAACGGGTCGAAAGCAACCAACAAGCTACTCAGCAGACTCATGAAGTACCCTCCTACCACGTGGGAAGAAATCCATAATGCCTATTGCACCGAAGTAAGGGCAGACAAGGATAACCTGAATGGCCTGCTTCAACGATTGCCGTCAGTCCAGATCGAGACCATGAGAGATCGCCGTCGTGATGGGCGAAGGGAGATACTACCACGCTTCAATCGAGAAAGACACCAGCCCTATATCCGAGCATCCAACCCTCCACCTCCACATCATGCAGATGTCGCGCCTCGACACACCACACCCTTCTGAAACGAAAAAGGTATGCCTCCACTACTATTTGCTCATAACTTTTGTGTTTCCCCTTCAGAAATAGTGTATGCACTGGAAAAGCTCGGCACTAAGGTGCAGTGGTCGCAAAAGATGAAGTCGGACCTAAGCGTGAGGAGGTCAAACGTCCTATGTGAATTCCACCAAGAAAGCGGACATAAGACCAAATATTTCATAGGTCTGCGGCAAGAAGTAGTTAGGATGTTAAACTAGGGGTACCTGAAAGAACTGCTAAGCGATAAAGGACGGGCCAACTTCGCTCGAGGGCGCGACCCACCTCAAGGACCTCCAAAGCCACCATCACCAGCCTTTACCATATAAATGATCATTGGCGGCAGCGATGACACGGTAATCAACCATGTGAAGTTCACCACCATGCATAAACTCAAACGAACAGTCGCCCACGAACGGTATGATGATCTCGAAGATAGTATCATCTTCGATAAGTCAGATACCGACAGTTTGTCATTGTTCACCCGCGAGTTCTCATGCAAATGAGGCTCGAGGATAAAATAATACCGCGTTGCATAACACTAACAGGTTTCAATAATGCAGTAGAGCAAACATCTAGAGAAATAGTGCTACTCGTCCTGGCAGTATAGGTTACTCTGGAAACGACATTCCACATCATGAACCAGGAAACGGCCTACATCGCCATCATAGGGCGACAATGGATACACGCCATGCGAGCCATTCCGTCTAGTTTCTATCAAGTAAATAAATTTCCCACCCTATAGGGGATATTTAGCATCCGAGGTGAGCCACGCACCACCCAAGAATGCTATCGGATCGCCAAGATTGCACACAGACCAAACAACTAAAAAGGGCAAGCGCGGAGGCATAACAATCAGCCATGTCTGGAACCAAACCCGATATACAAGTAGAGGCCATCAAAGACTCGGATATCGTAGAAGCTTGCAAGGCAACCATAGAGGATCTCGATCCCGTCCAATTGGATGACACCGATAGCACAAAAAACTCTTATGTTGGACACAACCTCTCGGAGCCAGGTAAGTATCGTGAATTTTTAACTAACAACGCTGTTTTATTCGCTTTCTCCCACTCAGATATGCCATGAATCCCAAGGGATATCGTCACTCATAGACTGAATGTCGACCCACTTTATCCGCTGGTAGGGCAAATGAGGAGAAAATTCAATGCCGCAATCAATGAGACGGTCAGCGAGGAGGTGGATAAATTGCTCGCCAACGGTTCCATCAAAGAATCGAAATACCCCCAATGAATCGCCAATGTGGTCATGGTCAAAAAGAAGAATGGGAAATGGCGAATGTGTGTTGACTTCACCGATCTAAACAAAGCATACCTGAAGGACTCCTTTCCATTACCTCACATCAACCAACTTATTGATGCGATAGCGGGGCACGAACAGCTGAGATTTTTGGACGCCTTCTCCGGTTACAACCAAATTCTTATGGCTGAAGAAGATCAAGAAAAGACAAGTTTCATCACTCACCAAGGAACGTAAGTGATTCGGGCTTAAGAATGTAGGGGCCACGTACCAGAGGTTAGTCACCAAAATGTTCAAAGAACAGCTTGGCAAGACCATGGAGGTTTACATCGACGACATGCTGGTAAGGTCGACAAAGAAAGAGGATATCATTGGCCATTTTAAGGAAGCCTTCGAGATATTAAGGCAGTACGGGATGAAGTTGAATCCCAAAAAGTGCACCTTCGGCGTAACTTCAGGAAAATTCCTTGGTTTCCTTGTGTCACAAAGGGGAATCGAAGTCATCCCAGATCAAATCAGGGCCATCGGCGCAATAACAGAGATACTGACCAGCAAAGCAGGTGCAGAAGCTAACAGGGCGAATAGACGCCTTATCAAGGTTCATCTCACGATCCTCGGACAGTTGCCACAAATTCTTCAATGTGCTGAGAAAAGACCACGGTCTGCAATGGAACAAATAATGTATCGATGCCCTGAGAAAGTTGAAAGCGTATCTATCCTCGCCATCATTACTCATTAAAGCGGACCTAGGTGAATGTCTACTTGTGTATCTAGCAGTTTCCGAAGTTGCAATAAGTGCAGTCTTGGTCCGTAAATATAAAGGTACGCAATCTCCAATTTACTATATCAGCAAAACTTTAATCGATGCCGAGATGAGGTACCCTCACCTTGAAAAGCTAGCTCTGGAATTAGTCGTGGCTTCACGGAAGCTTAGGTCGTACTTTCAATGTCACCCCATAAAAGTGGTGACAACCTTCCCCTAAGGCGTATCCTACACAAACCCGAACTATCGGGTAGACTTTCCAAATAGGCCATAAAACTAAGTGAGCAAGACATAACGTACCAACCGCGAAGTGCCATTACGTCATAGGTGATCGCCGACTTCATTGCTGATCTCAGCACAGAAATATTGCCTGAGGTAGAATAGGAAACACTCTGCACTTTCGCGCATACCGACCTCTGGGTCCTCTACACTGACGGTGTCTCTAATGCCTTAGGATCGGGACTGGGACTCGTCCTCGAGGTCCCTACAGGTGAAGTAATTCGCCAGCCTATACGATGCCCCGAGATGACTAACAACGAGGCCGAGTATGAAGTTGTGATTGCAGGTTTGAAGTTAGCCCTCAAATTGGCGCTCGATGACTTGTCCTCCACTGTGACTCTCAACTCATGGTGAATCAAGTCACCGGGACTTTCCAAATCAAAGAGCAGAGACTACAAAGGTACCAGTCAGAAATCCACAAACTACTGCCAAAATTCGACGAATGCAGCCTCGACCAAATACCCAGGGCATAGAATATTGAAGTAGATGGCCTCGCTAAATTAGCTGCAGCCACCAAAAATAACAACAAGGAAAACGTGGTCACCCTCCTTCATTCCGCAATAGAACACGTCGAGGTACATTCCATAAACTTAACTTGGGACTGGCGTAACCGCGTCGCAACCTATTTGTAGGATGGTACACTCCCGCAAGATAAAAAAGAAGCCAAAAAACTTCAAGTACAAGCAGCTCAGTACAGCCTAGTAAACGGTAATCTCTACAAAAGAACATTCGGAAGAACCCTAGCCAAATGTCTTGGACCACATCAAAAAAAACGAGTACTAGAAGAAGTACACGAAGGGCACTGCGGCGCCCACACGGAAAACTGCGCCCTTGTCTGTTGCCTCATCTGCGCTGGCTACTACCGGCCTACCATGAAAAAAGAAGCTGCAGACTATGTCCGGAGATGCGAGCAATGTCAAAAGTATGCCCCTGTGATACATCAAACAGGGGAACTCCTTCATTCCGTCACTTCACCATGGCCATTCATAAAGTGGGGAATGGACATAGTCGGCCCCCTCCCAGTAGGACGAGGTAAGGTACTCTTCCTTTTGGTTTTAACTGACTATTTTTCTAAATGGGTGGAAGCAGGTGCATACACTCAGATACATGAGCAGGAGGTCATCGCGTTCATATGGGAAAACATTATATGCCGTTTTGGCATCCCCAAAGAAATTAGCTGCGACAACGGACCTTAGTTCATCGGAAAAAGAACGACTGAGTTTTTCGAAAAATGGCACATCAAACAAATACTCTCCACGCCATATCACCCTGCCGCCAATGGTCAAGACGAATCCTCCAACAAAGTAATACTGAACATATTGAAAAAGAAGCTCGAGGATGCTAAAGGGATATGGCCTGAACTACCACCGGAAGGTTATGGGCATACCATACTACGCCAAAAACTAGCACAGAAGAAACGCCATATTCACTGGTCTACAGGACTGCCGTAGTTATACCCGTCGAAGTCGGAGAACCCAATTTGAGATACTCCAACGAGAGCGGACCAAGCAACGATGAAAGTAGGCTACAAGATCTGGATGAAGTCGAAGAACGGAGAGACATGGCCCACATAAGAATGGTAGCCCAGAAATAGCAGGTAGAAAGATACTACAACAAGAGATCCAAGGTGCGACCACTCAAAGTCGGAGACTACGTCTTCAAGGCCAAAACACAAGCATCAAAAGACCCTAATGAGGGAAAATTGGGAATGAACTGGGACAGACCATACAAAATTGTAGTTGCAGCAAACAAAGGAGCATTCAAGTTAGAAACAATGGAGGGAAAATTACTCCAAAACAACTGGAATGTCGCCCACCTCAAATATTTCCACTTCTAATAGAAGGTGTTACCTAAGTCGTACTCTTTTTCCCTCACACGGGTTTTGTCCCAATCGGGTTTTCCCAGGGAGGTTTTTAACGAGGCAGCAAGGGAGATGCCTCAAGGATCGAAGTGCTACTCATTACCTCGACCCGTCGACATGGTCTCCAGAATGAAGTAATGAAGGGACTGGATATAGACTGTCGAATCTCCATTGAATGTGCATAGTCGACATGTGATTCTCAGAAATGTAATCAAATCTCCACTGTATGTGCAAAGTTGACATGTGATTCTCACAAGAATTTAGTCAAATCTCCATTGTATGTGCAAAGTTGACATGTGATTCTCACAAGAATTTAGTCAAATCTCCATTGTATGTGCAGAGTCGACATGTGATCCTTACAAGTATATAATTAAACCTCCATTGCATAAACAAAGTCATGACTTTCTACAGGAATAAGATCAAAATCGCCAAGAAGAAATGGCTAAGGCCATCGATGACAATATAGGTTCGACCTCGTTCGAACTACGACGGGATTCTACTTCGACGATAGTTCGAAGCAACATCCCAATGGCCAAGGCCATCGATGACAATATAGGTCCGACCTCGTTCGAACTACGACGGGATTCTACTTCGACGATAGTTCGAAGCAACATCCCAATGGCCAAGGTCATCGACGACAATATAGGTCTGACCTCGTTCGAACTACAACGGGATTCTACTTCGACGATAGTTCGAAGCAACATCCCAATGGGCAAAGCCATCGACGACAATGTAGGTTCGACCTCGTTTGAATTAGGACATGATTCTACTTCGACGACAGTTCGAAGCAACATCCCAATGTCCAAGGCCATCGACAAAAATATATGTTCGAACTTATTCAAACTACGATGGGATCCCGCTTCGACGTCAGTTCAAAGCAACATCCCAATAGCCAAGGCCATCGACGACAATATAGGTTCGACCTCGTTCGAACTATGACAAGATTCTACTTCGATGATAATTCGAAGCAACATCCCAAGGGCCAAGACCATCGACGATAATATAGGTCTAACCTCGTTCGAACTACAATGGGATTCTACTTCGACGACAGTTCAAAGAAATATCCCAATGGCCAAGGCCATCTACGACAATATAGGTTCGACCTCGTTCGAACTTTAACGGGATTCTACTTCGACGATAATTCGAAGCAACATCCCAATGGACAAGGCCATCGACGACAATATAGGTCCGACCTCGTTCGAACTACGACGGGATTCTACTTCGAAGATAGTTCGAAGCAACATCTCAATGGCCAAGGCCATCGACGACAATATAGGTTCGACCTCGTTCGAACTACGACGGGATTCTACTTCGACGATAGTTCAAAGCAACATCCCAATGGCCAAGTCCATCGACGACAATATAGGTTCAACCTCGTTCGAACTACGACAGAATTCTACTTCGACGACAGTTCGAAGCAATATCCCAGTGACCAAGGCTATCGACAAAAATATAGGTTCAACCTCGTTCAAACTACGATGGGATTCTACTTCGATGACAGTTCGAAGCAACATCCCAATGGCCAAGGCCATCGACGACAATATAGGTTCGACCTCGTTCGAACTACGACAGGATTTTACTTTGACGAAAATTCGAAGCAACATCACAATGGCCAAGGCCATCGACGACAATATAGGTTCAACCTCGTTCAAACTACGACGAGATTCTACTTCGACGACAGTTCAAAGCAACATCCCAATGGCCAAGTCCATCGACAACAATATAGGTTCGACCTCTATCGAACTACGATAGGATTCTACTTCGACGACAGTTTGAAGCAACATCCTAATGGCCAAGGCCATCGACGACAATGTAGGTTCGATCTCGTTTGAACTATGACAGGATTCTACTTCCACGATAGTTCGAAGCAACATCCCAATGGCCAAGGCCATCAACAAAAATATATGTTCGACCTCATTCGAACTACGATGGGATCCCGCTTTGACGTCAGTTCGAAGCAACATCCCAATAGCCAAGGGCATCAACAATATCATGGGTTCGATAAATTGAAGAAAGAACAAGTCGACAAAGTAAAATTTACATTACAGCAAAACATTATTTACACTTGCCCCCTCAAACGGGCTCAAGTATGCCCCGTGCGAAAACCCCTAAACAAAAGAAAATACAAACAAAAACCATGCATCATCCCTAGTGGGGTAAGCATCTTCGTACCACGAATCTAAAGCAAGGCGGTTCGCATCATCAGAGTTGATATCATCCCCTTCAAGTGTGAGGGGGTCGTACCCGCATGCTTCCCGAGCTGCACGAGCCTCGGCGTGCATAGCCTAAACCTCCGCCTTAGTAGCCCTTTCCTCGGCATGAAAAGCCTTATACACATTAAGCCGAGCCTACATGTGGACCCACAACTCGTATAAATGACGGGGCACGACCGGATTGGCTGAGGCATGAGACATAAAAGGCTGAGAACGCCGACTTGCATCCTCCGCCCTCAGCGAGGCCATTTGTCCATTCAATGCAGCCAGCTTCGCCTCCAGCTCTTTGACACGCCCTTCGGGCCCTGCAACCCGACGACCAGAGGGTTCCTTCCCTTCAATCAACTACGACCTAGAAATACGGAGGGCATCTTCCAGAGATACCGATTCAGAAATAGTTGCCGCCAGTTTATTAGTACCGACGCTCAGCTCACACTTAAGCCCCTCTACCTTTGTTGCTATCGCATTCAGCTCAGCGGTCAAACTGGCCACCTTTGCCTGCATGTCAGCATTTTCGGCAATCACCCCCTACTGAACTCAAGCTCGTTGTCCTTCACTTTGAGGGAAGCCTCGAGCTCGCTATTACGAGCGATAGTTTTCATGATCTCCTCATCCCGCTCCCTCAACTCTTCAATCTTATGCTCTAATTGTTCCTCTCGCTGTTTGAGCCCCTCGCGAAACAACTGGAACTCGGGATCCTGATGATAAATGTCAGCCATCGCCCGATGCTTATCACGATACTGCTGATATTTGGATGACATTTTCTCATAAAGGCCCATCCTTTTCCTCTCTCAACGCTTTCTCTCAACCTCCATGACGAGTGTCTGACAAGAGAGAAGGGCAGAAGTTAGAAACAAAGTATAGAACGACGATTATCGCACAAACCCAATGACGAAAAGAGAAGAAAAGGCGCCTACCTGCAGGGCCATACCAGTGACCTTCTGAGACAGCTCCACGTCACTCATCGCCCTAAGCATCTCGCTTTCAGGAGCGAAACATAGAGGAGCTAGGGAAGACGCCACCTGCTCGTGGTTCAGCAGTAAGTTGTAGTCCCACGGAATGACCACATGACGGTCAGATCCGTCCACCCTAACCTCCATATGGGTATGGAGACCCACGAACTCATTAACATCCTCTAGGTCAACATCCAAACTTGAGCCGCCACCCTCAACATGATGCCCTCCAACGTTAGATGATGCACCACCCTCAATAGAGCGCACTAAACCAGCTCCTGGGCAAACTCCTTCCACTTGGGGAGATCTCCCCGACAAAATGGTGTCGGCCATGAATACGGGCACAGGGGCTGTCCGGGATGCCCTGCTTCTATCAGTATTCGTGGCCACGCCCTTCCCAAGCTCCAGCCTCTTTCTTTTCCTCAACAACGGCTCGTCCCCGTTAGAGGAGTCATCCAAAGAATGTAAGGCTGGTACCGAAGAAACCTCTCCCCTCGCGGCCATGACTCGAGACGAATCTCCCAATTGAATAGGTTGAGGATGACCCTCTCAAATAGACTCACTCAAGACAAACTGCGTATCTGTAGTAGCAGCGGCTTGTCGAAAGGCGGGGAATGGCGCCCTTCGCCTGGAAGATCCTCGACTTGTCATCACAAAGGGTCGTACCATTAAATAAGGTCGCAGGGCCAACGAAGCAGTAAGTAAGACATTTACCAGAGGGAGCATTAGGGCCGTAACGCTTCACGAAGGCAGGCCAAGTTCGAGTTTCTGCTGCATAAGGCAACAGACAGGCTACCCAATCCTTGATATCCGCAATAGGGCGAGGCGGACGGCCCATAGCTGCAAAATGGAAAGCAAACAAACATTACAGTGAATACTGAATAAAGGGGAAAATATGAGTGACGACACTTCTGAGCCTCGTTCCACTGCTCTGGGAATCTGGCGGAGTCAGAAACGACGTGCTCGGTCTTGACAAAGAAGTATTTGTGCCAAAACTTGCGGCTTTCCCGGTCATCCATCCCGACCACCAGCCCTTTCGTGCCACGAAGCCTCAAATGCACCATGGTACCCTTGAGGAAGCCAGACGTGAACAGGTGCAAATGTGGTGGACAGAAATGCTACATTTCGCCAACCCTGCATACATGGTCAATAGCGGAAACACCTTGAGCGTATATGGCGAAAATTGTGCTGGGCAAACTTGGTAGAATCTACAGAATTCTTCCGCTAAGGGGAAGAGAGGAAGAGTATAGCCGATCATAAAAGGGTACTCATAGAAAGCGCAGTACCCAGGTTTGTGGACGTCCACATAACCTCTCCCCACCGGAACTACTTCTATATGAGCAGGAATGCCATACTTTACATGAAGGGCATCAATATGGACCTTATCCATCTTAGAAAATACGGGGTTCGGGTAGGAGGGGGATCTTTGAGGAAGTCACTCCGGGATAAGGGGTGTTTGGGTAGTAACTCCTCCACCGTAGAAGGGTTGTCACCCTCTTCTACCACCATATCTCCGCCGTCAGAAGGAGGCACCGTGGACAACGGGGTGGTTTCAGGAATCTCTTCACGAGAACGATGAGACCTCGGCATGATATTGTTCAAAGGAATATCAACACAAAAGGATGAAGGAAAAAGAAGCTTCAGGTGAGGAACGAAAAGAGAAACAGAAGGATATGAGAGCAAATGAGGAAGATTGAAAGAGGTTAACAAGAGAGAAATGGCTAAAGTTTTTCGGAAAATCAAATCCTTTACCTATTTATAGGGTTGGGTGGCGCCGGAATCGAGGCGGCAGGTCCCAAAGCAGCACAAGAATTGAAGCATCAAGTTGTTAGTACCTGCCTCAAAAACCTGCGTAATGATGACGCACGTAAAGCTGACATCACTCCCTGGTAAAGTGTATCACTCGGTGTTTTGCTGAACATGATGACCATCTCCCGTTGGCCACGTCGTAATGTTTCAACAGGTCAAATTTCTCCAAAAGAATGCATGAAGTCCGCTCATCGAGGACGTATCCGGTTGCAACCCCAACGAGTGGAGGGACTAATTGTATGTGTCCAAATTTGACCGATAACGAGTACGACAAACGACCGGGTATCTTCGAGCCGACGTCCCGAGGGAGACGACCTTAGGGAAAAAGAAGAAACTGTACGACCCCTGCAGTAGAGTAAACCAATTAGGGGACGTTAAGAATATTCCGTCGAATATTCCTTGTATTTTGTTTCTGACAAAAGAGAAGAGTTTCTCTCTAGTATATAAGGGAGACAAAAAATCTTGTAATGGGGCATCGATACTCTGGGAAACTTACCATTCTTGAATGAAAAGAAACTTAACAACCATCTTCTCTTTATCTATTATTATTCATTCTAGAGATTATTATCTTCAGTTAGGATTTACTCATTTATCTTCGATTGATTTGTTCAAAAGGGTTTCAACATTTTTTGAGTCAAACAATTTACACGAAGAAAAAAACCAAATGGCTAGTCTCGGCTCGCATATAAGACTCTTCAAATGCTGGATTGGTTGTTAAAATCCATAGCCCACGCCAGTTTGGCAGTTTCTAACTTTCAGAAAGTCTAGTATATTATAAGTACTTTGTCAACTGTTTGTTTAGGTAATTCTACGAAGCGCTTTAATTAGTCCGAGTTTGGATAATATTTTGTTAAATTTATAGGGGGGGGAAGAAAGAGTACTATTTAATTTGTTGTTGAAGTTAAAAGAAAAAAATAGTAATTTAATATTGCATTTGGACATGAAAATTCACTTGAATAGTAATTCGGTGAGTAGGAATTACTATTTCACTTAAAAATACTCCTAGAACCAATAATTTAATATTATAGTATAATATTTTAAATACTGAAAGTTTATGTTTACCCTCAAAATCGGATAACAATTAAATTTGTAAGTGATTTTAAGGATTCGTGGATTAAATTGACGCAAAGCAATAAATCAAATTGCAATTGAAATAAACAATGATAAGTAGAGTCAAACCCCAAGAATTGATCAGTTACAGCCTTGGGGGAGGGGGGTGAGCCACCCTTGAACAGAACGCACTTCAATCAGTATCAAGACACAATTGAATAAGAGCTTAAAGAGAAAATAACAGTATATTGCTTCTGAATGCGTGTTACAATGTGTTTTACAATTAATCAGATCCCCTTTATATAGTAGGGGAATCCTATATTAGGTACAATTCTATAAAAGGTAAAAATCCCTTGATTAACTGATTGCTAATCTCACGTCGATATATGCCGAGATCTTCACCGTGATATTCGCCGGTCACGGATATCACGGCCTTCTGTTGGCCGATCTTGGCAACCTAAGAACGTTCTTCGAAGTTGAACAAGGCCAGGACCGATCCCTAATCACGACCCTAATATCTTCGAGGGCGGGCGTTATTGTCCAAACTCAAAATTGATAAGATCCCCACCTCGGTCTAGGCCCCCTGTTACCATCTCTCAAGTTTGACTTATCATGTTGGAGATCGGGATGTACTTCGAGATCGGTTTTACCCGTATACAGATAGTCCTCTCATTTTCCAGAAAGTATACAATAAGAAACGATATGAGCTTCCGATTGTCACTTCGATATCCCGCATCAGAAACGACAAAATGAACAAAATGTCTCGTCAGTCACGTCTGAATAACATTAAATGCTTGTCAGTTTCCGGTCAGCCACTCCAGAATGCAAACCTTTGTTTGAAAACTATAAATACCCCATTCTTCATTCATTTAAACTTTACATCCAAACCTTCTACCCTTAATCCTTAGAAATCTCTATATTTTCTAACACTTGTATTCTGATTATTTGAGATCTTTGTGAGAACCATCAAATGTACTCTTTCAACTTAGAGTTGTGCACTGATCTAATCGGATCTGATTTAGCATATTTCGAATTTAGATTTCGGATTTCAAATTCTAGAAAATGCAATTTGAATCCGATCCGAATTATATCGGATCAGATTGGATTTTAAAGTTTGGATCGGATCGGATTTCGGATTGTATTATTATGCCTCAGAGTTGCAAACTAATATGTATATTTTCTTTGTAAAAGAGGCAATACATTAAGAAAAATTCATGTTTATGCAATTATGAGAGTACTATGGCGCCAATATAGCTAAATCTAGCAATTGTAAAGGCAATAACTTGCAGGAAGATGTAAAGGAAGTACTGACTATCCAAAATTAAAGTGTAGTATTTACATATTGCTTAATAATTTTGGATTTCGGATCGAATCGGATTAAAATATGCCAATCCGAATCCGATCCGAAATCCAAAATTTTAATAAACACAATCCAAAATCCGATCCAATCGGAAATTCAAAATCCGAAATTGAATGGATCGGTTCGGATTTCGGATATCCGATCCGAATGAACAGCGCTACTTCAACTTTCTCTTTTTCCTCTTTTCCCCTCCATTTTAAAAGAAAATGGCAAAAACTTCAAAGACAGTTCCCCAAAAAGAAACTCTTTCTACGTCGCGACCAGCTGTTGAGGAAACCGTTCCTTCGTGTACTGATGTCGAGGAACTAGTAGCGGAACCCCTCTGAGCACGTTCATACCTGGTGGATGCTCGGTAACTGCTGATTTCAAGGTTGAATAACCTCCCTCTATACCCGGTCGGTGCGAAAAGGTCTCGAGATATATATGCTCGATCACTGAAGAAATCATCCCTACGGACAAAAAGGATTGCAACTGGGTTGAAAATCACGGGGTGGTTCTCGGACGCGACAAAGATATCACCACCCACATCGAGGGATACATAAGTGTTTACACTTATCCCTTTACGCTCGGCCCATTGGATCCGGTTATCATCCACTTCCGTAAAAGATACAAGGTATGTCTCGGTCAAACTCACCCCTCATTCTAGAGGATCGTAATCCCTTTCCGATTCTTCATGAGCAAGATCGATGGATGCTTGTTCACCGCCAACCACCTCATGCGCCTATACAGTCCCCATCTCTTTCAGAGGGGACTGATCAATCTCTAGTAAAGCTCCATTATTGAGCATCGATGAAGATCGGGATCGAGGTTGGCTAGGCCGTTTTGTTCGAGTGAGGACCTCGGACCTGATCCCAGTTGATTGCATGTTGTTCCCCGAGAAGTGAAACATAAAACGTAAGTAAAATTTCATTTTCAAATTTTATTTTACTCTTTTTTTCTTCCTTCTTATCGGTGCTTAGTGGTGGTGTAGTTGTCGCTCGGTCCCGAATGCAGTCCCTCGACTCAAGGAGTGGGTCGAGGGCATCGTGTTACAAAGGTCATATTCTGAGCGCATATGGCACGAACTTTTAAAGGGCCGGTGGGAGGCTCGTTCTCATGGTGATAATCCTCTCACGAGTGAGTAAAACTTGGTTTCTTTTGTGTCGCCAAGTTCTTGCTTGTTTGTTTCCCTTTGCAGGTTTATCCAATGACGTCATACTGAGGCCTCCATCTAGTGACGAGGATTGCCCCGCCAAGTTCCCTGCTTCGAGACAGGGTGATGAGAACAAAAGGAAAAGGGTTGTGAATTCTCCAAACTCAGAAAAGAAAAAAACCAAGGAGAAGGCTGGTGTGCAAATCTAAAGAAAGCACCGGCGCCCGAGTGCCATCATCGGACTCTCTCCACCGATTGAGGGATGAATCCGAAGAAGAAGAAGAAGAAGAAAAAGCCTCTGAACTAGTGGCCCGCGTGGGGTCGCATTTCAAGGGATAAGAGGCCTCTGAACCAAAGAGAGGCGAAACTAAATTGCCTCAATTTAGGGAGGCCGATGATGAGGCCGTAACCGAACTAGAGAGATGCGAGGTCGTTTTCCCTCAAGTTAGGGAGGGCGATGAGGAAGCCATGGCCAGGGCTTCCCGGGCAGTGGTCAATGCCCTAAAGGATGCACTCGGTATGATAGACATCTCTGAGTCGCCTTCGTTTACTGAGTCCATGTTTAACGATACTCAAATGGTTAAAGAGCGCCCCAACGAGGGGGCCCAGGGAGCAGAAAACCCCCTTCGCGGTTTTTTTGATGGTGTTAATTTTTCCACCACGGAGGATGTCACCGGATTGGGTGACTTAGAGTTTCCCATCTCCGAGCATGGATCCTGACCGGAAGCGATCGATTATCATCTCCATTCCGTAGGATGCCCCGGGTCCTCTCTGCCCTCGTAGGGGTGGCCAGTTACCTTCGGTGCTTGGTGACCGAGGAAGACCAAGCCAAGATAAACGAGGTAGAAGCGCCTGCCTGTTCAACTTCGGGCAGAGATGGATGTGGTAAAGGCCGAGGCCGAAGATTGGAAAAGCAAAATGGACCGTTTGGCCTCGAAAAAGGAAACTACCCGGGAGAAATTGGCTTTGGCTGAGGTCCAGCTTCAGGCATCAAAGGAAAATGTCGTGGTACAGGCCAAAAAGATTGAGGAGCTCTAGTCTCAGCTAAGTTCAGCCGTCTTCGATAGAGAAAATCTGGCCAAGGAGCTTGAAACGGCCAAGTCGGTGGCCGAGGTGGTTAAAATCGATGCCGATGAGATGGTGTCCCAATATAAGGTCGATGTCGAGGCAGCCCAGATTCGAGCAAAGGATATCATCGAGCACACGAAGCAGAAATCTCGAAGGGAAGCCCTCGAGGAAATCTATGCTCAGGGTTTCGACTTATCGGATAAGATTGAGAGTGCCAAGGAGCTCAAAACCAAGGCCAAGAAGTTGGCTTATTCCGAGGATGATGAAGACTTCGAGGGTTTGAGCGGATCCGAGAGTGGAGGAAACCCCGAAGGTGATGAGGCGGCCCCCAGCGAATACTAGGCGACTTAGGCTCTTTACAGATGTTTTTGCTTCTTTTTGCCTTTTGTATTACTTTTTTGTTGAGGCCATTTCGCCTTTGTAAAAATTTGCATCGGGGCTATTTGGCCCTTGTAAAAGTTTTTTTGATATATATATATATAAGGCTTTCCATTCAACAACATTTGAATTTTCCTTTGCTTTATTATATTTGCAAATATTGAAATGCCTTAGCATGAAATAGTTAGGTTACGTTCAAAGGTTCGAACAAGCCTTGCCTTTAACATTATTTTGTTTTAAGGCATCGTGGGGGTTCGGTGTGACCGGAAACTTTTCCCCAAAGTACTTATACTTTTTTGGATTAAAGTTTTCTGAGGGTAGCCTTTAGAACCGGTTAAGAAATTTTAAGGCCTTGTTGTTTTTGTTACGGATCTCGGACGTCTCCGAGCCATTTTAATATGGTCGTAACCTTTTCAGTTCGGGTGTTACCCAGTGGGCTCGTTATCCCGAGTTATCCGGGCTTGCCTAAGATAACAGTCCCTGAGCGGGGATGGCTATAGCCTTTAAAGTTTGAGCGTTGCCTAATAGATCTTATGCCCCCAGGCTTCAATAGTCCGGGCCATCCGAGTTTATCTTTGGACGGTAGTCCCCGAATGGGAGTGATCATTTGAACTCAGATTAAGGCCGCTCTTGAGCTCGATACCTTTAGGGGATTGGGTGTGGGAAATTCCTTAAGAAATGGAAAAATAAAAAACTTTAATGGACAAGATATTTATCCGTAAGGTAGAGACTTCTTCTTATTTTTGTGCATAATAGTTACATATATGTAGAAGCTTTGTGTCAGGGCTCGAGCAGTCTATATGGGCACGATTCATTTGATTGTTTGACCCTTACAGTAAATCCTATCAATCGAGCCAAGACCATTCAATCACAAAGTCTCTTATCCTTGCTAAAGTCGTTATCTGAAGGTAATGCCCCAGTGTCCGAGGTTGATCATAGAGAAACCTCGGATACTGTTGATGTGATCTTTAACACCGACTTATGACCGGCCTTTGATTCTAAGTTAGCACGATCCACTGTTACCTAATTAAAAACCTTGCTAGAAAATCCACCCAAGATAAAACCAGTTCAAGGAAAAAAGAGTGCAACGCGAGCTTTCAGGCCTAAAAATTATACCGTTCCTTGTTGGTTACCTGCAAGTGTTAGTTCAAAAATAAATAAAAAGGAATGAATGGGGTCGTACCTTAGCAGTAGTATCGCTTCAAGTGAGTTACGTTCCAGTTATTCGGTAGTTGTTCACCGTTCATTGCCCTCGAGTTTGTACGATCCTTTTCTGGTGACCCCGATAATTTGATATGGCTCTTCCCAGTTTGTCCCCAGCTTCCCCTCCTTCAAATTTTGGGTGCTTAGTGTGACCTTCTTTAAAACCAAGTCCTAGACATTAAAATTTTGAAGGTTGGATCTTCGATTGTAATACCTCTCGATTCGCTGCTTTTGGGCGGCCAATCCAAAATGGTAGCTTCATGCCATGTATCTAATAGCTCCAAGATGGTATTCATGGACTCATCATTCAATTCCTTGGTTGCATATCGGAATCTGCCACTTGGTTCCCTGACTTCGACTGGTATTAGAGCTTCGGCGCCGTAAACCAGTGAGAAAAGGGTGGCCTCGGTACTGGACTTCGAGGTCGTGCGGTACGCCCACAGGACTTCAGGCAGGATTTCCTTCTATTTTCCTTTAGCGACGGTCAACCTCTTTTTGAGGTTTTGGAATATGATTTTGTTAGTCGATTTTGCTTGTCCGTTCCCACTAGGGTGATAGGGTGTTGATAGGATCCTTTTGATCTTATGGTCTTTGAGAACTTGATCACTTTGTTGCCGATGAATTATTTCCTGCTATCGCACACGGTCTCTACCGGCATTCCAAACCGACATATGATGTGTTCCCAAATGAAATCGATGACTTCCTTTACCCTGACTTTCTCGTATGTCTGGGCTTCCACCCACTTAGAAAAATAGTCAGTCATAAATAATATAAATCGAGCCTTACCAGGTGCCCATGAAAGGGGGCCAACAATTTTCAATCCCTACTTCATGAACGTCCATGGTGACAAAACCAAATGCAGCAGCTCTCTGAGTTAATATATCATCGGAGCATGTCTTTGACATTCATCACATTTTCGTAACACCTCCTTCGCGTCTTTTTCCATATCGATCCAGTACTAGCCGACTCTGATTATTTTTTGAACCAATGATTCGGCGTCTAAATGATTATTGTAGGTGCCCTCATGAATTTCCCTTAGAACGTATTCGGTATCTCTTGGTCCTAGACATATTGCTAGTGGACCATCGAACGTTCTTCTGAACAAGGTTTTGTCTTCAGACAAGCTGAATTGGGTTGCCTTCGTACGCTGGG
This sequence comes from Nicotiana tabacum, assembly GCF_000715075.1. Lineage (NCBI taxonomy): Eukaryota > Viridiplantae > Streptophyta > Magnoliopsida > Solanales > Solanaceae > Nicotiana > Nicotiana tabacum. The sequence goes on from NC_134101.1 coordinate 119,449,953, forward strand.
CCCTCGATTCCTTTCGATCCGAGGGTAGTTTTTCGATCTTCAGATATTCTATATATTTGTTTCTCCAGTCCCTTGTCAACCTTGTGGAGTTTATCTCGATGTCGCCCTCTTCCACTACCTATCTCATAAGTTGCACTATTGCTCTCGAGTTGAGGTCGCCATCCTCGGCCAATGACCCTAAGTTAGAAAAGGCACCGGCCTCACTATTTTGATCCCGAGGTACGTGTTGCAATGTCCACTTTTTGAACCAATGTAATGTCACCTGCAACTTGTCCAAGTACCTTTGAATCCATTCTTCTCTGACCTCGAATGTCCCATTAACTTGGTTCACCACGAGGAAGGGGTCGCACTTAGCTTTGATCACCTCCAGCCCCAAGCTTTTGGCTAGTTCGAGACCTGCAATCATGACCTCATATTCGGCCTCGTTGTTAGTCAATTTCACAGTCCTAATAGATTGTCTAACTATATTGCCTGTTGGTGGTTTTAATACAATGCCAAGTCTGGACCCTTTTGCGTTCGAGGCACCGCCCGTAAAGAGGGTCCAAATCCCCAAAGTCGTCCTTGAGTTTACCAACAACTCTTTTTCAACTTCGGGTATTAGGTCAGCCACGAAATTTGCCAAAATCTGAGATTTAATGGCTGTCCGGGGTCGATATTCAATATCGTACCCGCTGATTTCCACGACCCATTTGGCCAAACACTCCGAGAGCTCGGGTTTATGCATTATATTTTGCAATGGGTAAGTAGTCACAACACATATAGTATGACACTGAAAATATGGTTTCAGGTTCCTAGAGGCACTTAGCAAGGCGAGTGCCAATTTTTCTAGGTGAGGGTATCTAGTTTCGGCCTCACCTAGAGTCCTGCTAACATAGTAAATTAGAAATTGCGTACCTTGCTCTTTTCGGACTAGGACTCCATTTACCGCTATCTCCAATACTGACAAGTATAGGTATAGTTGTTCATCTGTCTACGGCATGTGAAGCAGCGGTGGGCTCGACAGATACCGTTTGAACTCCTTCAAGGCCCGTTGGCACTCTGGGGTCCATGAAAAGTTATTCTTCTTTTTCAGCAGTGAGAAGAATCGGTGGTTTTTATCAGAGGACCTCAAGATGAATCTCCCCAGGGCGGCTATGCATCTGGTTAATCGTTGAATGGCCTTTACATTGTCCACAACCGTGATATATTCGATGGTTTTAATTTTGTTGGGCTTGATCTCGATTCCTCGGTTGGATACCATGAAACCGAGGAACTTACCTAATCCGACTCCAAACACACATTTCTCTGGGTTCAGCTTCATATTATACTTCTTCAATATGCTGAAGGTTTCCTGTAATGGTTTTAAGTGGTCCTCTGCTCGCAAGGACTTAACCAACATATCGTCAATATAAACCTCCATTGATTTTCTTATTTGTTCCTTGAACATCTGGTTAACTAGGCGTTGATAAGTAGCACCGGCGTTTTTTAGTCTGAATGGCATCACGTTATAACAATATGTGCTGTATTTAGTGATGAAGGAAGTTTTCGCCTCATCATCCAGGTTCATCCATATTTGGTTGTACCCGGAGTAGGCTTCAAGAAACTGAGGATTTCGTGGTTGGCCGTGGCATCGATCATGCGATCGATACTAGGCAAAGGGAAGAAATCCTTGGGACATGCCTTATTCAAATCCTTATAGTTTACACACATTCTTAATTTATTCCGTTTTTTAGGGACTACCACTATGTTTGCTAACCAATCTGGGTATTTAACCTCCCGAATGAGCCCTATTTTAAGGAGTTTAGATACCTCGTCCTTGATGAAAACATGTTTGACCTCGGACTGGGGTCTCCTCTTCTGCTTGACCAGGTAAAATTTCGGGTCCAGGCTTAGCTTGTGAATGGTTATCTCCGGCGAGATCCCTGTCATATCAAGGTAGGACCAAGCAAAACAATCTATGTGTGATATAAGTAATTGAATGAGTTTTTTCTGGAGCTCGAGACTTAACCTCGTGCCCAGGTATACCTTTCGATTGGGTAGATGCTCGATCAATATGACCTATTTTAGCTTCTCGACTGTCGATTTAGTGGCGTTGGAATCATCGGGGGGCTATAAAAGACCTGAGAACCCTGTAGTCATCGTCTTCATCAGTTCCCTATTTCTCCGAATGGGCTGCTATCGGTAATTGTTAGTTAGCTTCTAGCTTTGTGGCCGAACTTGGCCCTTTTGTCGTTACAAGTGTGGATATAGGAATCGCCACTTCGACTGCAAACATTTCTTTTGCAGCTAGCTGCTCTCCATAGATCATTTTAACCCCTCCCGGTGTTGGGATTAACACTTGGTGCAAAGTCGAGGGCATTGCCCTCATGTTGTGGCTCCATGCTCTCCTAAATAGAGTGTTTTACCTCACGTCTCCTTCGATCACATAAAACTTGGTTTCCTAGATGGTCCCGGTGGCATTCCCTGGCAATATTATCTCCCTCTTAGTGGTTTCACATGCCATGTTGAATCCATCTAGAACTCGGACTGCGGCCACAATTTGATTCTGTAGTCCGAGTTGTTCTACAACCCTTGATCGGATGATGTTAGCTGAGCTACCTGGATCAATTAACACACGCTTAACTCGAAATTTATTTATGAGTACAGATATTACCAGTGCATCATTGTAGGGCTGCACTATCCCTCCTGCGTCCTCGTCATTGAAAGACAAGGTCCCTTCATGTATGTAATCTCGAGTACATTTTTCCCTTGTGATGGATACCCTGGTGCATTTCAACATCGGCCCTTGAGGGATATCGACCCCATCGATGATCATGTTAATGACATGCTGAGATTACTTCTTGTTCGACCTATTTATTAGAATCCTTATTCCTGAAATGGTTCTTGGCTCGGTCACTTAGGAATTTTCGAAGGTGCCCGTTGTTGAATAGCCGGGTTACTTCCTCTCTCAATTGTCAGTAATCTTCTGTTTTGTGGCTATGAGTGCCATGGTATTTACACATCTGGTTAGGATCCCTTTGGGCTGGATCGAATTGTAAAGGTCGAGGCAATTTGGTGTCTTTGATGCATCCGATAGATGATACAATGGTGGCCGCATCGACGTTAATGTTATATTATGCTAACCTTGGTGCTTCCTTAGACCTATATAAACTAATCTTGCTCATGAGTCCCCGGTTGTTCCGACCTCTATCACTTTTCCTTTCACTTCGCATAGAATTCCGCACGGATTCACTACTTCTTCGACCTCCACTATAAGGCTGATATCAATCCTTGTTTGACCTCGATTCATGGTTGATATCTCTCTTGACTTTGTCGAGGGGTCTAACGGGATAAACGGGCCCCGAAGGGGCCCCAAGTTGGTCATCTTCAACTCTGATTTTTGATTGATACCAGTTATGCTCGTCGGCCGAAGTAACAGCCGAATATTCTATTAGATTTTTCTTCAACTCTTGTGAAGCCACCGAGCTTCGAACATTGAGTCCCCTGGGTGAAAGCTTGAATGGCCCAATCATCAGCGACCGGTGGCAGGTCCATCTGTTCCATTTGAAATCGGGACACAAACTCTCTGAGCATCTCACTATCCTTTTGTCTTACTTTGAAAAGGTCCGACTTCCTAGTCTCGACCTTGATAGCACCGGCGTGTGCTTTAACGAAAGAGCCTGCAAGTATAACAAATAAGTAAATAGAATTAGGAGGTAAGTTGTGATACCATATCATATCTCCCTTTGACAAGGTCTCTCCGAATTTCTTCAACAGGAAAAACTCGATCTCATCATCCTCTAAGTCGTCCCCATTGATGGCACATGTGTAGGAGGTAACAGGCTTGTTTGGGTCGATCGTTCCATTGTACTTAGGAATCTCGGACATGCAGAATTTTTTAGGGATCGACTTTGGAGCCGCACTCGAGGGGAAAGGTTTTTGCACAAACTTCTTGGAATCCAGGCCTTTTAGTATCGGCAGCACTTCGGGGATTTGGTCAACCCTGGAATTGTAGGTTTTTAACTTTTTGTCATTTGCTTCGATTTTCTTCTTCCCTGATTCTATCCGTTTTGTCAGCTCCTCGAGCATTTTTATGATCTCGGGATTAGTCCCTGATTCATTTCCGCTCGACCTCTCTGTGACTGGTTCGTCCCTGCGGGTGACTTTTCGGGATGGATCGGGTTCAATTCTGCTCGGTGCGCGGCTTTGATTCTGTAGCTGAGCTATTGCTGTTTGTTGAGCCTGTAACATTTCGAAAATCATCCGTAAATTTATCCCATCCCCTCCATTATTTTGAGTGTTTTGTGCTTCCGATCGAGCTCCACCACGGATGCTATTCTCGGGGTCGGTAGGCAAATTTGTGTCGATAGCCACATGTGAGTTAGCTTCCAACGGGTCCGCGGCTGGAATTCCGATGGGATCAACGGGCGGCACCTCGTTACCGGGCGCTATGTTGTTATTTTCATCGTGGTGAACAGACTCATTGTTAATCAAGTAGGGGTGCTAATTGTGAGTTTGACATTTTGAGCATTAACCTGAAATTAGAGGCACTTCAAAGAATAAGTATGAAGTAGTGTGTGTTATAGAAATTTGTATCAAATAAACACTATTATCCTTAGCCCCACGGTGGGCGCCAAACTGTTTACCCTCAAAATCGGATAACAATTGAATTTGTAAGTGGTTTTAAAGATACGTGGATTAAATTGACACAAAGCGATAAATCAAATTGCAATTGAAATAAATAATGATAAAGTAGAGTCACGCCACAAGAATTGATCAGTTATAGCCTTGGGGGATGATCCACCCTTGAACAGAATGCACTTCGATGAGTGTCAAGACACAGTTAAATAAGAGCTTAAAGAGAAAATAACAGTATGTTGCTTCTGAATGCGTGTTACAATATGCTTTACAAGTAAGCCCATGTATATAGTAGGGGTGTCCTTTATTATGTACAATTCTATAAAAGGTAAAAATCCCCTAATTAACTGATTGTTGATCTCACGTTGATATATGCCGAGATCTCCGCCGTGATATTCGGTCGGTCACGGATATCACGAACTTCTGTTGGCCGAGCTTTGCTACCTGACAACGTTCTTCGAAGTTGACAAGGCCAGGACTGATCCCTAATTACGACCCTGATATCCTCGAGGGCGATCGTTATGGTCCGAACTCAAAATTCATAAGATCCCTACCTCATATTAGGCTCCCTATTACCATCTCTCGAGCTTGGCTTATCATGTCGAAGACCAGGATGTACGTCGAGACCTATTTTACCTGTATATAGTTTAGTTTTTGAAATATTGAGATAGTCCCTGATTTCCTAGTTTATATCCTGATCTCTTATCACAAAAATAGTTATTCCACTTTATTATAAATCATGTGAATGAAATAATATCAAGCAAAAAACCTAGCTTTTGTAACTGCTACGGGTTCGGCTAATTTGCTTGCATTATCTTGTATTAATATTTAAAAAAATATTAAATATATCTAAATATTTAATCATGAACCGAGTAACTAAAACGAATTATGAGTTGCATAACAAATTCAGAACTCATAAACTTCAAATCTTGACACCGTCCAAAATTAAAATTTCAAAACTATTAAACAAACTTCGCTTCCAATAAACACTTTTGAAATAATTCGGCCACTTAGGGGTGTTAATAGATATTTAAAAACTAACTAAATCGTACCGTACCGTACCGTACAGAACTGATTTTTAGGTTCTTTTAATAAAATCATAGGTTTTTATATAAATCTATAATTGCACCGATAATTAGGGTAGGTTTTTTATTTTATGAAAATAATCAAAAAAAATCGAACCGTACCGAATAAATTTATAATATGAAAAATATATTTATATATTAAGTTTAAAAATAGTAAAGTATTAATTTTTTTCCTAGGCCTTGGAATTATAAAACGGTTACGAGCCAATAAGTAATTAAACTCAAAATCCTAAGTCTCAAACATATTATGCTACTCCTATTGAAATTAAATTATTTCCAGCATTTCACTAGCAAGACAAAGGGTATTGTAGCGATTATGAGTAGCAAACTATAATATATTGAATATGTTTCCTTTCGTATGATTTAGATTTATATTTTTGAATGTTTAATCTTCTATAGACTTTATTCTTGAGTCTCAGCTTCGTTAATATCTTTCCACTCATGTAATTTATATTTTTATTATGTTTGCTTAGTTTCTTTTACGTTGTTGTGGAATAGTTGATGGAACTATACTCTAGTCATCTTTCATGTTTTCTTAATTCATCACCTTTTAAACTATAAAAATGTCTAGAGAGTTTTGCTAAGTCCTATTAAAGTACGTATGTTATTGCATTCTATTTCTACTGGTGACTTTTACATGACATTTAAAAAAATTACCGAATCGTACTGATTCCGACTAGAAACTGATTTGATTGAGATGATTTCGAAAAGTCTAATTTTGATTATACATAATAGAATAATCGAAAAACTGGTATGATATAAATTTTATAAAATAACTGGTCGAATCAAACCGTGGTGCCACTTATGATGCATTATCATGTAATCCATACATATCCTCTATGTGGTGCCACTTTCCCTCTCCCTCTATATATATCCTCTATAAATAGAAAACCAAATGAAAATAAAGTGTCAGCAAAACAGAGAAGCCGGTGGAGTAGAAGAGAGCCAGCTCGCTTGTCTGACAATTGCAATCATTTGTACTTTCACTTCCAAAGAAAGGTATGTCCAAAATTCTTACTCCATCAACTTCTATTTCTCTTTGTTATACTTTAATTAGTTGATGATTACAAGGAGTAATAAGCTACTGTTAATATGACCTTCCTATCTCTATTTCTTGCCTTCATCTTTCTTCCCCAACTCTCCATTCTTTTGAAGAATTTGTAGGTATTTCCAGTTTTGCTGCCATTTTCTTTTCTTTTCTATTTGTCTTGTGTTTCGTGGTATATTTGGTTATATCCTCATGCATTACCTTGTTACCCCCGCATGAAGCATTATCATAATTCATGCATTTACACCAAAGATTCTTCTCAGGAATTCAAAAAGTGTAATCGCATACATACAAGGTCCGGTAAAGAGTCACAATCCAAGGGAGTATGATGTAGGCAGTCTACCCTAATTCAAACATTAATGGCTGATTTCAAGGCTTGAACCCGTGACAATAGATCACACGAATACGACTTTATTGTTGCTCCAAGGTTCCCGCTATGGTTAGAAATTCAATATTTACGAACTTAAATGTCTCAATGGGGACATTAGGCAATTTCAAACTTAAAGATAGAGGAGAAAGAAGATTCAAATTCACTTCTAAAATCCTACAAATAATATAGTCCCAACGAAGGTGATGAGTTATTTTCTGTGGCTTTGTTACTCGAGAAAAAAGAAGTGGCTATAAACAAAAAGATAGAAGTGACTAGTGCATGATGATGAGGAAAGTTATAGCAGCATTAATATTAATATAGACTAAGTTCAAACAACGTACTGCATTATCATTTTTTGCCGCACTTTGGAAAGTTGGGTCTTTCTTACTTTCTTTGTTTCTTCTTTTTCCTTTTGTTTTAGTTAGTTGATTGTATACTTTGAACAATATTAGAATGCCACTATGTAATTCTTTCGTGTCCGCCATGCACTTTTGCAGTTTTATTTTTTGGTTAACAATAGCGTGAGGCATCCTTTTCGAGATAACAATTCTAGTGTACAACACTCTATTGTCTCCACCAAATGATATGACACAAAGTTCAAACTTCAAAGAATGATGTAAACAAAGTAAATCCTACACTTTAATGGAATTACTCCTATTGGTTAACAATTTGGACATATTTCCTAATATTTCGAATTGTTTCACTCTTTATTCTTTCTTTTCTGGTTTTACATCCGATTTTCAGTACCTATATATATTAGGATTCAAACTAATTCATATCTTGCTGTGTAAAGCCAATTAAAGTAAAAATATTCCCCAAATATTAATTAGTAACTTAATTTTGCTGGTTCTTCTTCAAAAGCAACAGAGGTAGTTAATATAATTAAAGAACCATTGATGAACCCGCCCACAATCTAATAGTTATTGCTTGTAGTTGTAGCTAATATTGTTCTTATTTTACATATTTAAGTTACCTAATAATATTGTTCTTAAAATATTAACTACGGAGTATTAGATTACTGGTTGATACTTACTAAGAAATTTTGTAGGTAATTACCTAATAAGTAAGCTGATTATGTAAATTTTTCTTATACTGTTATGCTTATAACTTAAACTCTACTTACTAGCATTTTCTGTCTCATGGTTGATCGTTTGTAAGCTCTTACTGTTTTAGACCAATATTGTCCTAGACATCTGTCTAATTTCCAATCAGAGTATTGTAAGCTCTTAGGGATAATTAGTTCGAAAATAAGTTATACATAAATTATTAATGCGTTCTTGTGACATAAAATAAATTAATAATACATAGATTATTTTGTTTGTTTGTTTTGTGTTTGGTTCATTGTACTAGATGAATGTACAAGATATTATTTAAAATATTTATTTATTTTTAAAACTAAAAGACTATGAGTTTACAATATCCTTGGATACTTTACTTTCATAGGCTTCTAGGGGAAAAAGTGAGGATACTTCTATCCTTTTGTTGTTCTGTTCATGTATATAAGTTATATATGGATTAGTTATTCCATAGTAATAATGGTATAAATTATACCAAAATTGGTGTACATGAGAATGAAAATATAAACCAAATATGGAAAATGACTAAACGAACTCCCTTACACCATGATTATTTCTTCCTGTACACCATACCAAACGACCCCTTACTGTTTTTGGATTATCAAAAGTTAGTGGCTTGCTGTTTTGGACATTTAACTTGTGTGTATGATATATAAGTGAAGTTAAAGGTACATATAAGTGATTAGTCACATGATATATAAGTGAAGTTATAGGTACATATATCAGTGGATTATATTACTAAATAATTAGTCGGTGGAGCTAATTATAGTTAATAATTAATGATATCTGTGTTGCATTGGTTAGAGAAGCTTCCTCTGTTCCAACAAAGCACTATGGAGTAATTAATGATATTTGGTTTTTGTTTTGTTTTTCCTAAATAGTTTTGTAACACAACTCAAGCAGTTGTGATATATAGAAAGAGTACTTATACTTGCCGGACGTCGAATGAGTACAATTTTAAAGATAAATATCTCTTGCATTTTTATTTAGAAACCAACAAAAACCTAACTGCACTACTTCTGTTATGACACAAAGAAACAAAATATGATTCAGTGACATGTCATCAGATATGAGATTCAAATTCAGAAACCAAACACTTCTGTCTCCTGACAGAAATTTGGACCTCGTGCTTCATTTTTGGCCTCAATGGTAATTACCTTTTCGATTGGTTACTCGCACGGAATGTTTCCACGAACCAAATCTTTGTTCCTAAATAATCACCATTTGCACTAACCTTGTCCCGATTCAAGTCCGTAGCGCATATTATCCGCTTTGGCCCAACAGACCTCACGGGTTTGTTCCTTGGGCAACACCAGTTCGAGCCCAAAAAACATGCGCATCATGTAAACTTATGTTATGCCTTATAAAACTTTCTCCTCTCCCATTCTGATGTAGGATTTGCTTAAGGTGACATGTGCACTCCTTCTTCAAAAACTTGTCAGCCTAAAAGCCTGTCAGTCTTGTTCGACCCGTCCTAGTCGACCCGCCATCTGTCATGGGCGTCACATTTTGGGTTTTATCAGTTCTGAGTAACTAAAACTTTAAGCATGTGTTTATTCTGTGGAAGTTAGCTTCTTCCTTTTTCTTTATCTCGCGTATTGGCCAATAAAAGTGCTACTTTCGGAAAACAAGAGATTCATGCATTTCTCTAAATTTAAGGTTGATTAATAGAATATGTTGACGGGAACCTGAAGCAAAGGTTAAAGGAAAATTCAAGAAAAATTTCGAGATCTTCAAGTGAATTGTTGTAGCACTTTTTATCGTAAAGAGAGAAAAAGAAATCAGTTCTACGTAAACATGTCAAGATAGCACCAGTGTTTGAACTTAAGTCGCACAAACATTTACATATCCTAGGACAAATAGTACATGCTACCTAAGGGAGCCTTTAACTAGACAAGAAACACCACGTACGTCTTGGTACATATTAACAGAGACGAACATAGTATTTTTATTTAAAAGGTTAGAACTCATAAAGCGAAAGTTATACATATGAAGTGCCTAAAAGTAGAGATTAAACCAGCATGTTTGGAACTTAATATTAAATAAATAGTACTCTTGCTTTTCGAATAGAAACTCATCATGACAACATGTCTTCATAAACAATTTTGCATTTGTGTGATGCTATATATATCTTTAGTCAAAATGCTTTTGGACTCCAACATTGGATACAGGGATATGGATTCAAAAACGATATTCATAATATAGTTTGTAATTTCCATGATCTTTCCTTTCGAATTATTTTCTTTTGAATCAAAATGATTAACTTTTATACGATCAATAATTTGTAGTTAGCGTAAGAGACGGAGTTAGGATTTCAAGTTTATGGGTTCGGGAGTCTAATCGTTTTAAGTTAGTGAATTATAAATTAATAATTTATACATGTTTAATGAATTTTTTAAGACAAATACAAAGTTCGAATCAAAATACTAGGTTCAGTTAAATCTGATCCAGGCACTCTAGCTCCGCCCCGGTCGGAGTTGTCACTAGTTATCTTGAATCCAAAAGGCTTATTCAGAGTCGGCACACATGGACAGACACGCGTGAATCTCTAATCTCTATGTTGGTTTTCTTCTGTGTGTTCTTTTTATAATAAAGAATATGAATAAAAAAGTACTACTTCAAAGGACTGATATGGTTGGGTTTGACTATAGGTCTATGATGACCCTATTCTCTTGCAATTAATTTTGTAATGCTATTAATGTTACGTTGTTACCAGGGGAATTTGAACTGAGGCAGGTTCATTCCTGCCTACCTTCTTCGTCTATTTTCTAGTATTTTTTCATTATTTCTCTGCTTTTAACAAAATAAAAAGTTAAAATAATCTTACTAAGAATATTTAATATTAGAATGATAGGGATGCAAATGGAGCGTTATGGTTGTAATCTTATTAAGCTTTGTGATTCACATTCTAAGACATTATATCCACACACAAAAATTACTCATCCTAACTTTGATAATTTAAAAATATACTCAAAATTTAGTAAAGTATAGATTTTAGAATACTCTCATATTATATTGCTTGGTGAACAAAATAACATAACCTTTTATGGCCAAATTTAGAGAAAATGCGGTTTACCAGACAATCTTATTAGGGAGTTTTATGAAGAAACCTAAAAATATTTTACTAGTTGAAATTATCTGCTTCTTCAGTTAGAAAGGCTACAAACTTTAGCCTGTGTTTTCTTTTCTTTTTGTCTCTTCACGCAAACTCTTTTGGCTTTTTATAGCAAAAAGATGCTCAGGTTTCCGAACTTTGATAAATAAATGAATAAGGAAACTCAGCGAGCAATAAAACAAAAAAAAATTAAGTAATTTAAATTTTGACAGCTTGGCCCAAAAAAAAATGAATAAGGAGAAACCACGTGTATTCATGAACTAAGCAGGCTAGCTTCGTGCATGCCTTTTGCTTTAAATTAACTTCATTTTCTCATTTCGTACTCACTTCCAGTTTCATTCAATTCATTTTCCTCTTTTTGAAACTTCGAAAGATCAGTCTGTAAATTCATTGGTTTCACCCCTCAGGTTCTTGTTAATCATTTTATGTTTTCATTTCTATCCTCGTGAAGAAGTAGCATGCATACGATACATACTTGAAATTTTTATTCTCCATTCTTGCACCAGTTTTGCTGTGCAATCACATTCTCGGTTCTCATTTTTTTTAAAACATAACATCTTTCTATTTTTGATGATTTTTAGGCGCATTAGCTAACGAGTTTTGCTCGAAAAGTCATCAAAATCAGGGAGTCATGGCTGAAGGTGGCAATGTAGCTTGTACTGAGAGAAAATGGAAGATACCACTCTTTGTTTTCTTTGAAGATATTAGGTACGTACCTTTTTAGAAATGTTTTTTCTACTTTTTATTTTGGTTACTTTGCTAGACATTCAGTTTTCTCAAACATATCGGATTAATGGGGTATCGCTCTAATCACTTATGTAATTTTTTGGTGTCCAGGCATGTGTTCAAACTCGACGATCTTGGCATGGAAATCCTAAGTATTGCGTTCCCTGCAGCGCTAGCATTAGCTGCTGATCCCATTGCTTCTCTCATTGATACTGCATTCATTGGTCATTTAGGTATAGACGTAACCTTAATCAATATCTCATTTTTGCTGGATTCTTGTAAAAATATATCTGAATGCAAGCAATAGGATTTTGGCATTCAAAAGCTTTACTTGACAAAAAAACGTGTTAATTTAGTCCTGAAAATAGGCTAGATACAAGTAGTTCAAGCCGAGGAAGACTCTATTTTGTCCATCATTGCAGAAAAATTATGTCTTTTACATCAAATACAAAATGCATAATATATCTACAATGCTATTTTGTTATTGATCAGTTTTCCACTTAGCATCAAAGGTGGTTTGCTTTTTTCTGTTTTATCTTTTTGCTTCCTTATAACAAAATTTTCTTTTATAACACAACTCTTTGAATGCTGGTATCTCATTAACAAAAAAAAAAAAAAAACATTGCTCCAAATAAATATTGGCTTTTCATCTCAGGTTCGGTGGAAATCGCAGCAGTAGGAGTATCAATAGCCATATTCAATCAAGCCTCTAAAGTCACAATATTCCCTTTAGTTAACATAACAACTTCTTTCGTTGCTGAGGAAGACACTGTTAGAAGAATTAACGAAAAAGCAGCAATCGCAGACTTAGAGAAAGGTTCAGAAGAGAAGAATGATACAAAACTGCCATTAACTGATGATACTGACCATGAGAAGCTGGAAAAATGTGCATCCACAAAAGTTGAAACCAAAGATTCCGCACCAGCACCAGCACCAGCAGCAGGTATACCTTATGTGTTTAACTTTTACACTATCAGATCACTTAAAAGATAACTAATGAAAATGCCATGTCAGATATACATAAGCCCAGAGATTTTAGTTTACCGGCCTGAAATGATTGTTTACCTTTACAGAATTCAAGACAACAGCATGCAAGTCTCCTGATAATCAAAGTAAAGGCAAAGTCAAACGTGTGAAGCGACATATTCCATCTGCTTCAACTGCAATTCTTATGGGCTGCATTCTTGGCCTTTTGCAAACAATCTTCCTTATATTTCTCGCAAAACCAATTCTAAGCTTAATGGGTGTGAAATCTGTAAGTATTAACAATCAATCATCATCACTTTACATTAGAGCATAGAAGCTGTGATCCATATCAGCAAGAAAAGAATTGTGACACCATCTCATATAAACGCTTTAGCTGTCAGAGAGAACACAATTTAATTACTTAATTATATTATGTCTCAACATTGTGCTCATTGGTTTCTAGCTCCTTGATCAAATCCAGTGTCATATATCTAGAAAGAGTAACAAGTTCTTACCTCACCAATTATATATAGGGATCTGCTATGCTATCCCCAGCAAAGAAGTATTTAACACTGAGAGCACTTGGTGCTCCTGCAGTCCTCCTTTCTTTGGCTATGCAAGGCGTTTTCCGTGGTTTCAAGGATACAAGAACTCCTTTATATGCTACTGGTAATTAGTTGCAGTTATTTCGTTGCCTCTTTTTATGTATTACTACAATATTTATTCTGTCATTGAACCGATAGCTACTTGAACTACACCAAAGGAAAGATAAGATGATCGATCTAACTCTTATCGTTATTTTTTTTTTTTTTTTTTTTTTTGTGGTCTATCAGTTGCTGGAGATTTGACAAATATAGTTTTGGACCCGATCTTTATTTTTGTTTTCCGTTGGGGTGTTAGTGGTGCTGCCATCGCTCATGTTCTTTCTCAGTAAGTCCTTTTATCAGAAACTAATTAACAGACATTGTCATTCACACAGCTTCTAACATCACAGTACTGTGTTATGGTTCATTTAGGTACTTGATATCAATTATTCTCCTATGCAAATTGATGACAGAAGTGGAGTTATTACCTCCAAGTGCAAAAGATCTGCAGTTCAGCAAATTTCTCAAGAATGGTAAGTAAATGATTGTATACTAGTAAAAAAATCATAAAAAGCTACAGTTTAGATTAGGTACAGTTGCACAAAAATTTGATATTTAGTACTCCATCAATTTAAATCAGATGAAGGTGATCATGTAAGACAAGGCATGTGCTCATTTGTTTGCTTACAAATACTCTATACGAGACATGGCATATAGTACTATCAATTAATTCTCAATCGTAGATGCATATGTATTCTTAATATACTGAAACGACCACCATTATTAGTATCAAATCAATAACGACTCACACAAGCCTTTAGAGCATCGCATACTTTAAGCTGCTGAACTTTGCTTTAATTTTGTTTGCAATTGCAGGATTTTGGTTACTAGCAAGGGTGATAGCTGTAACATTTTGTGTGACTTTGGCTGCATCATTGGCTGCACGTCTAGGCGCAACACAGATGGCTGCATTTCAAGTGTGCTTACAGATTTGGTTAACATCATCCCTACTTGCTGATGGATTGGCTGTAGCAGGACAGGTAAGACACCACCCAAATTTTTCCAACAATAGAAATGAAAGAAGTATATTTACAAGATATGGTAACACCAATAAACAATAAAAGTTGCTCTCTGATTACTACGATATCTTCTTTTCTAGGCAATCCTTGCTAGTTCTTTTGCTGAGAAAGACTACCAGAAGGCAAAGGCTGCAGGAGTTCGAGTCCTACAGGTAATATTTAATACTAGTAATCTTAAATCAACTTTCAAACTGAGTTCCAGCCAATACTGATAGAGTTTTCATTATGCAGATGGGATTTGTGTTGGGATTGGGACTTGCTTTGGTTGTTGGTATTGGTCTATATTTTGGTTCAGGAGTCTTTTCAAAGGACAAAAATGTTATCCGTCTCATAACCATTGCCATCCCGGTATACATTCAATAAATAGTAGTACTATATGTTTGTTTCAATTTGTTCTTCTTTTGTTTCACTATCTTTAACTGTTCTTTTTACCTTGTGCTCCTTCGCCAGTTTGTCGCTGGTACACAACCAATCAACTCATTGGCGTTTGTTTTAGATGGTGTCAACTTTGGAGCAAATGATTTTGCATACTCAGCATATTCCATGGTTAGCTTATACTACTACTAGTAATATCTATTACAATATTGGAGCAAAAAGAGTTGAATAACTTTGAATTTATTCAGCAAACCAGTAATGTATCTTCTTTTTTGCAGGTTTTGGTTGGTGCACTAACAGTAACATGTGAGTTTGTCCTTTCCAAAAGCAATGGTTACATTGGAATATGGATTGCTTTAACCATATTCATGGCCCTGCGTACCATTGCCGGTTTATGGAGGTAACTTATCGTCTCTCTGCTGCATGAGAATTTTTTCTTGATTAAGTTACGACATAACCACAACAACTAGTACTACGACGAGGCCTCAATTCCAAGCAAGTTGGGATCGTCTATATGAAATCATTCATAATGTGCACTTTTCATTAACATTTTTTTGCTTCTATTTGGTCTACTTTTACAGGATGGGGACAGGAACAGGACCCTGGCGTTTCCTGCGGATTCCATCATCGTCATCAGAAGCAAAATCATAGAGTTCCTAGCACTTCTGTGGCTATTTATATCATACATTTTCCATCTTTCATTTCCTTTGTACTTCTCCCTTCTTTTTTCTTTTGCTTTTGTTGTTCTTGGTGATGCGTACAGGGTGGAAATTGTACACACTTTCTACTCATATGTTTGTATAATAGTCTGACTTCAGTGTCATTATCATAAGATTTTGTAGCTATATGCAGATATATACATCTTTGCATACGTAAACTTTAATTGCTTTTATATTAGCTAGTGCCATATCTTCATGACATAATGTTGTACGTTTAGGCCACAGATTTTGGATTTTGATGACTTTCTAATTCGTGGCTGGATCTAATAAATTTTAGAATTCTCTTGGTGCCATTGTTGGATAAATTTGAGTTTATTCTAAAACTTATTTTGTACTTGTTTGCCTAGAAGGATAATTTTAGCTAGAAAGGACTCTAAGAATTATTTTTCGTATCTTTTGACGAGAGGTCTATTTTTGTGCGTGCTATATTTATGTTGTCACATAGCAGGGCAATTTGGAGCTGAGGCAGGCTCATTCGGGTTGAGATCCTCTCCATTAAACTTTTGTCTAGTTTTTTCTCAATAGGGCTTTAGATGGTTGCCACGTGTACTAAGAAATTTTAATGGTGTTGATTTATTTAACTTGCTGAAGGACTAAATAGGGTATAAACACTTGCCATCCCTTGCATCATTACCATTGTATGTCCCCCAACATCTTCTTTTCATTCCATTACGGGTACGCATCAAAAACTCACTACTGCATAACAATATAGTAATATACTAATAAGATAAGATATAGGTTTATACACCCATTCCTATAACCTAATCTATAAGGTGTCAGATATCAACTTGTATCATCACGTAGTCAACAAAGAATTAATTTATTGTGTTTCAGTCGCTTTTACTCACCATATATACTCCCAACTAAGGTCACAACAGAGTACAGACCATGCTTACCAAATACTCATCCCTGAATAAATTAATTAGTTGCAAAATTTTGATTTGCAACTTGAATTTGTAAATTTATATTATATATAGAAAGATATTACTTGTCGCGCCCCCCTTTTTTTCCTCCGCGAAGAGAAGTTCGGGTTTCGACATTACAGGGGGTAATAACTCATTTCTTTTTGGGAATTGGTTATTTTGAAAAGTCATCACCTAACGGATTATGGTGCGTTAGGGCACCTAGAGAGATTAACTCATGGACTAGTTTGCATTACCAGAGATTTAGGGTAAGAGCTCGAAATAACCTTGAGGGGAAGGTGTTAGGCACCCCTCTCGGTCCACAACGGTGGGTCCCGACTGAACTTGTGAATTAGTCCTTTAACAAATAAGTAGTTGAAACAAATAATTGCGAATAAAACATGTTGGACATTGTATGACTCAGATAATAAGACAAAGGATTTGAACAAGTTATGTACATATAAAATAAAGTTTTAATCAAAAGGGATTCGGGAAAGAAGGATCCTAGGTTGGTTAGCCTACAGGATCACTTCACGCAATGCCCGGTAAACACTCCTCAATGAGGGACTACACGTGACATTAGCGCGTAGTCATCATATCTCATTCTACCGATTCCCACCTCCTTAGCGGTTATTTAAGCGAGTGTTGCTTAACGATCTCTATGCGTGTTGTTACTCGTCCCTTCTTAATGGTCCTAGAGGAAATTAGGACCTCTACCTATAGGCAATTCTAGACAGACCCCTAAGGTTTAAAGAAGAAAATACTAAGGCGACAAGCAAGAACACATAGGACTTCAACAAATAAAAGCATGAAATAGCAGATAAGAGGCTCAGGTTCACCTCCACATATATGCATGTAAACAACATGACTCAAACACAAATAAGGGCAATATTGTTAAACACTATCCTAAGACATGATGTCTAGGCGAATATCAGAACACATGAGATATGCAATTTTTATTTTATAACTCAGAAGCAGGGGCCCTAATCAGTTTGCTTATTGATTTTAAGCCTGTTTATCATTAAGCAGTACACACAAACAGGCAGTTTCCAATTTTATAAGAGTTGATTGCCTAAGGCTTGCCTAGGCGTGGAATAGTGCACAGTTGTTATTCAGAAGTCGTTTCTGCCTAAGAGCATGTTGTTCTGGGTGTTACAAAATACAGGGATTATTATCAGTTTATTTAAAGCAGGATGAGACTGTTTATATTCCTTTTCATGCATCAGTAATTTAACTAGGCGTAGCTGAGTGAGTATGAACGAGAACCTAAACATGGTATCTAATATGCACAAATAAGGTATAGAATGATTTATATGCAAGATTCCTAAAGCAGGACTTCTAAATGCACAGCATGATTGTAGAATTTCCTAAAAAGCAGGATTTCTAAATGCATAAAGGTTACAGCATTGTAGAGCATACTGTCAAGTGTGCAGGAGTAGCAGTTTTTGTTTTAATGCCCTTTATCCTAGAACAGGATTTCTAAGTGATAGCAAGAATGTCAAAATGAGATGCTGAAACAGTATACATGAAATCTAAGAGCATGGTCTCTAATACATGATATGTTTTGCATATGTTGGTTCTAAACATGGATTCTATTGCGCATATAGAAAATGTAAACCTAAAGCATGGTTTCTACCCCTTGTCTATAACATGCGTAGCTACCCTTTTATTTTCACTATCCATCCCTAGTATTTGTTTACAACAAATTATTACAGACCAATATTACATGAATTACATGATTAGATAAAAAATAAGAAGTTACTCTATATGGAGCCTGAAAGTAGGCCCAGATTTCCAGAGTTTCCAATGCCAGATTGCCTCACAGCCTTTCATATAATCCGGATGTGTCAGAGTTCCCTAAGGATCTCAAGGGATCCCGGGCAGTGCTCACACCCAGATTCACAATCATAGATGAGTAAGTGCATTGTGGAAGGGCCAGCTCTAATGTATCAGAGTTCAGATGGATCTCATAGGGATCCCTAAGCAGTCACACATTAGAGGGGCAGAACTTAAAACCTAAGAGTAGATGTGCAAGTGCTTGAAAAGATTTAAACGGGAAAACAGCTTGAAAAGAGACTTGTTTGAAATAGTTTTGTAAAAAACAACAGAGACAGTTTTGAAAAGAGAGTAGAGTAATAAGCAATAGTCCAAACACAGTACCCAAAGCAGGTTCATACATAACCAAGGAACATAGAACCAAGGCAGGTTCAGCAACCACAAATAGGGGTAATGGGATTTGGGGACACATAGGTCACATAGGTAAACACATAGTTACATGAGCACTTAAGTACAGAATCAGCAATATGCTAAAGGGTTAAGGAACTTCTGAATTAATACAGGATCAGGTCAATTAAGGATAGCCAACTACTTTGCACAGAAAGGTTCATGCCAGAAATCAGAGAAACATAAGTAAGGAAAAGTCACATTGGGGTATACTAGAAGGGGGATAACATTTCGTAAACATGCTGAATCTAAGGGAGGGGACACATTCAAAAGCATGCTGATGATGAAGTAAATATATTAGTTGCAAGTTGAACAACAAAATCATAAGTAAAAACAAACTAGAAACAGGAGGAAT